>NC_092260.1:12365840-12721674 GCF_036320965.1 Panulirus ornatus | reverse complement strand
CCAGGAGGGGGAGCGGGGAATCCATGGGGCTGGAGTGGGAAGTAGTTGGGGTGAGGGTTTGCGTGGGGTTGGAGGGAGGAGGAGTCAGGGTGGTACCTGTAGCTGGGCGGGGATGGAGGAAGGGGGTAGCGGAGGGAGGCAGTAGCGGAGGCTGTCAACATCATCGACTTTTGTCCACGTAAGTCCGACTTCCGCCGTTCCCAGGTGAAGCGGCAGCTCAGAGAGAGAGAGAGAGAGAGAGAGAGAGAGAGAGAGAGAGAGAGAGAGAGAGAGAGAGAGAGGGTTGGTTGTTGGTGTACAAAGGCGGGGAATAAGGGAAAGCTGAGCTCGAGGTTACATTTAAAGACGAGAGTTGATGCGGAGTCACATGACAGAGATTATCATGAGGGGCTAGGCAGGGTCAGAGGTGACACAAGAGGACAGATCACAAGTCATGAGGGATCAGGTGGAGTCAGACGTGATGTGAGGGGACGGGTCGCAAGTCATGAAGGGTCAGCTGATTAAGAGGTGACGTGTGAGTAGAGGTAGCAGGTGATGGACGATCAAGTGGGGTCAGAGTTGAAGGGGCGAAGGTGAAGGTCACAGGTAAGCGTACAAGTGCAGTCCCAGGTGAGGTTACACTGAGGTCCAATGTGAGGCTTACAGGTGAGGTCCCAGAAGATAGAACAGATGAGGTCTGAGGTGAAGGGAACAGGTGGTGTCCCAGCTGAGGAGTACAGATGAGATTCCAGGTGAAGGGGAGATTGAGGTCCTGTGTGATAGTACAAGTGAGGAACCTAATAGATCCTATGTGAGGCATGGATGAGGTGCTAGGCGAGTACGACGCATGTGTTGACGCTGATGAGAAGCGAGGTGAGCTTGAGGATGAGGAGGAGAGGTGAGGTGAGAGGCCTGGGACGTATCACTACATACCGTGTCCTTCTGTCATGTTGATCATGCGGATCCTTTCATCTTATAGATGCGCAGAAGAGAACCCAGAGGAAGTCAGTGACGATGAATTTCAACAAATAAGTTATATATTGAGTAAACGTGTAACCATGACACCTTACAAAGGACCAGTAGGAATGAGATAGACTGTAAGACACACGTCAAAGATCTGGCAGTCATTACAAATGAGAAAACTAAATTCAGAGTGTTGACAGCATACTACTGTCGAGCCAAAAAATAAATGGGATGATGATAAGAGCCTTCATGAGGAGAAGCAGAACTGATGATAGAAATGTTCAATATAAAGAGATTAGAAGCACATATGGCTAATATGTCGCATTGTATAGTCACTAGCCAAAAAGATGAAGTGCTTGAACTACAGATGATTCAGAGACACGCACAGAAATGAGAGGACAGAACACTTGAACTACCACGAAATGGCAAAAGAGCTGAAACTTTAATCTTAATAAAAGAGAAAAATATATGAAAATTTATTCATGGGAGCAAATTGGACAAAAACTAACTGTATTAAAATCAAAAATCTTACATATGGAGGGAAAAAGGAGTAACTGCAATATTCCCGGGAATTTATTTAGAAAAAGTAACTAATGAAAATTTGAATGCCCGGCATTTTTTTCTTTTTTTTTTCTTTACGTTAGAGGCGCCAGTCACAGACAGAAGTCCACACCAAGGCCGGGCCTTAATTGAAATATAGGGATGATAATGAAATGGAAAAAAGAAGAGAACTGACAAGAAAGGTGAACCTAGTCAGTGTTTCACCCGGTGAAACAGAGAACACCTTTAGAGTAAGCCTCGAAACCTTTATAAGAAATTTAGTCGCATGGTTATTTAAAGCATCAGATCAACTGAGAAGTGACCATTTACAGAGGAAGTGTAACGACAGAAGCCAGCCTCAGGCAAAATATCTTCGTAGATACTTGGATAACTCTCTCTCTCTCTCTCTCTCTCTCTCTCTATCTCTCTCTCTCTCTCTCTCTCTCTCTCTCTCTCTCTCTCTCTCTCTCTCTCTCCGCCACAGGGAGATTAGTCTAGGATTGGCAAAGACGCCCGCTAGCATGTTAATCCCTCGCCCCTAGTGAACCTAGGGGAGGGCAACCATTTAATGAATTTATGTCAATCTCCGAGGAATTATGAGGCTATTTTTGGGGTCTCTTCCAATTACCAAGGACAAGGACTAATTCCCCGTTTCCACCTGAGTCCCGGTGACACCATACATGATCACCAATAGCTTAGCAGGAATGTGGAACGCAACACACACACTGCAGTGAAACCTTGGTCGGATGGGTTAGACCTTTGGTCACGATGGTGCAACCCTTGAGTACAACATAACGACCCTTGGGTATGTTAACCCGGCTATAATATTATAGAGTCGTACCGTCGTACTAAAGAAGGTTTAACATTATAATTCAGGTGATAAGCTGCGAAGGGAGGCATGAGTTGACCTATGGAACAAATTAACTTGTCATCTTTATCTGCTCCTGTGATGAAATCTGTGTGGTGAAATCGCCTCCGCAACCCCATACGTACAGCAGCACGACTCACATGGTAATGATGGTGTACAGAATACTGAATGAAGATGGCCAGTTAGGGTGCTGAAGATGGTCTTCCTAAGGTGCTGTAGATTTTCTTACCTTCTTTCGGATGATGTGTCCTGTTGGTGCTGCTGCGGTGCAGCTGGGTCCAGGTGCCTCTGAGGTCTTTCAGAAATCGATGGCTGTAAACATCTTTTTAAAAGTGGATGGCTGTTGTAACATACACAGACGCAACACATGACAGGATGGTTTCTGCACCAGACACAGCAACGCAGTACTGCAGGAAGGAGGCTGACAAAGCAGCATGTAGCGCCAAAGGTACAGCATCATCATTAGCAGCAGCACCTAAGTACTGCAAGGCAGGGAAGATGACTCCAAAAGCCCCAGCGATCTTGATGGTGTCTTTGTATGGAACTGCTGGGGTGGAACTTTGAATGGAACGGTGAGTGGAAGGCCGCATCATTCTACTATCTCGACAGTGGACATGAGAGTAGATATCTTAATGACATGTGTCAGAGTGGTCTCGAGTATGGCCAAGATGTGCCAGTTCTGCCCTGTAGATTCATGATATATGCGCCAAAGGTGACACAACATGCATTAGGGATTTCCGCACGAGCATCTTGGGTATGTTTCCAGGGCCTCCTACGTTTAGGCGTCTCCCTCAAATGTTGACCAAATTTCGAAAAATGATATCAGGTGTAAGTGATCAATGAGGGTGAGGGAATGTCACATTGCATTATTTTTTTTAGTTGTTCTAAGGTCTGAAAAAAATCTTTATTAGATAAAAAGACTCATCAGCCCAACAATCTTAGCCCGGCCTTAGGAAAATTCCCCTCTCAAAATGTTTGTTCCGTGTCCCTCACAAACTTAATCCGACCTTAATAACAATGGATATTCTGGGTCGCTTGTCTTCCGTGGATGTATACTGTCATATACACACACATTTTTGTCTCATTAGAGTTTCATTGCTTACGTGTACCTATCTAACTGTTTGCTGTCAGGTGGAACTGACTGAAGGTGTGCAGTCTTAGTCGAGAGCTGACACCTGATGTGCGATGCGAGTCACCTAGCAGTGTAAGAGATACATACTGACAACATGCAGAGATGCTCTGTGAAGCAATGTATGGTTGGATGTTCCTGCATAAAGGTTGTATTACAGGTAATCTCCTTGCCTAATGGCTGTTATTACGGCGAACTGTGGTTTGGAGGCTTTGTTCTCATGTCTTATTAGTAGTAAGGTTGGGTGAGTTGGTTGTTTGGGCTTCAAGGTGTGTCGCTTACCAATGCAATGCATCAAAGCCTTGCTAAGGCCGTCGACTGTTAAGTTCCTCAACGTCAAGTTATACAAGTCAT
This sequence comes from Panulirus ornatus, assembly GCF_036320965.1. Classification (NCBI taxonomy): domain Eukaryota; kingdom Metazoa; phylum Arthropoda; class Malacostraca; order Decapoda; family Palinuridae; genus Panulirus; species Panulirus ornatus. Next base: position 12,717,841 of record NC_092260.1, on the reverse strand, counting down.
CGGAAAAAATGCTGAACCCTTTTCTTTAGGTATCCGAGATAAATTCTAAGGCTATAAACTCCCCCCACTGCTTATATGGCTCTTGATTAGTGCGAGTTGGTTTTAATGGATGTTGCAGACATGTGATGTATTCTCAGACCGACAGATTTGCACTCATCCATCACAGTTGTAATGGCATAATGCCTGAAGTATCTCATTTCCTTATTACTGTGTTGTGATGAGGTCAGAGTATAGGTAATTACTCCCAGTTAGGGAAATAGAAAAGGTAGTGTAGGAGTTTTCTTACTGGACTGGTGCATGGGAAAAACGATGCAGTTCCCTCCCGCCCAGAACCACTCGTCTCGACCGTTTGTTGGTAAGAGCGACCCCAGTCCTTGTGTTATCACCACATGAGTATATAACCAGCACAGCCTGAACTACGTATCATTCATCATGTTCCAGTAATAATTGTGGTCACGAAAATAGTATGACATGCAGTTATGCATAAAGTAAAGCAGGCAAGATGGAATAGGATGTTTGAATTACAAGCAAGTCGATCTTAAGATAGCGAGAGATGCCAACCCATCCATGGCGTCCAGCCAACGGCTGCGGTGCGCACGGCGGCTCCAGGGTGGCTGCTAATTTGTGCCGTACCGAACGAAATGCCCGACCTACTTGTCTCTTGCCACCTGCAACTGAGAAAGATAGTATTACAAATGAGAGTTTTGCAATACCAATGAACTTGGTTAATCATAGTGATCAAGTACAGAAAGATAGTATTACAAATGAGAGTTTTGCAATACCAATGAACTGGGTTAATCATAGTGATCAAGTACACGATTAAGAGGGTAGCATTCACGAATGACTGATTTAGATTTGAGGGTACTGACGGCGGACCAAGAAAATTGCCTCCGATTTGTAGCGAGGGGAGCTTGTGCTGTTGTGAGGGTAGCCTTTCCTATAGTGATGGCAGCCTTTTCTATTGAAGGGAGCCTGTCTTTTAATGAGGAGCAGCCTTTCCTATAGTGAGGAGAGCCTGCACTGTTTGAGGATAAGACTTTCTCTGTCCTGTATGTGGGGGGGGGGGGAATTTGTCCTGCACTAAATGGGAGCCTGCCCTCTGGTGATGGTAATGGGTGTAGTTTTACAAGAGAAATGAGCATCAGTAACTTTTGAAACCCCTGAAGTTGTCACGAAATCTTGAGATCAAAGCATTACGGTAAAAGCTGGCCGTTGAGGGGAGGCATCCCCACCCCCTCCCAGGTACTGGGTTTGATGACCCGGAATCTAGGGATGGCTGGCAACTGTACCGGGTGGAGAGAGAGAGAGAGAGAGAGAGAGAGAGAGAGAGAGAGAGAGAGAGAGAGAGAGAGAGAGAGAGAGAGAGAGAGAGAGAGAGAGAGAGGAACAAAGGATTCTCTGCCCCAATGTCCGCGTAACCCGGACGCCACCACCATCTCGCTGTTCCCGTGGCATCTCTTGGACCCGACCTTTGTGCTCCTTTGAGCGGGATTATCCTGAGCAGCATCAGATGGATACGGTGAAGGGCGGTTACCTCTTGCAGTAGTGGTGGCTGGAATAAGCGGCAGGGGGTGGCTACCTCCTGCAGAAGTGGTGGCTGGGGTGTTTTTTTTCTTGGGGGGACCCCCTTGCTGTAATGATGGCTGGGGTGTGTGGGAGGGGCGGCTACCTCCTGCAGTAATGATGGCATGGGGTGTGTGGGAGGGGCGGCTACCTCTGTAGTAATGATGGATGGGGTGTGTGGGAGGGGCGGCAACCTCCTGCAGTAGTGGTGGTGATGTCTTGCCATCACTCTTATCAGCTTCTCGTCACGCTCAGTGTCACAATGCTTGGCCACCATTCCGTCTCTGTCACCACCACAGTTATCACCTGACATCACCCACGCTTTCTCGTCACCACCATTCCCTCGCGTCCGCCACTATCACCACGATTCCTTCACCACCCCACTGTCACCACCATTCCAGTGTCATCATCACTGTCACCAGCATTCCCTCACTCCCTCTTTCGTCGTCAGTATTTCTGTCACCACCGCCAAAGTCACCACCATTCCTTTAACACCACCGTCACCACCACTTGGACACCAGCATCATTATTCTTGCACCACTGCCACTATGATCACTCCTGCACCATACAACCACAACTGTATCGCTACTTCTACACCACCGCCACTGTCACGAGCACTCGTACACCTCCACCACCACAGACACCGCCAGTTTAATAGCTAGAACCAAAAGTTCCCTTGAGTGCCTTTTTCTTCTAAGTAAGCGGTTGCATATTTTCCCCTCCCAGCAGTGGACAGATATAGTGAATGAGTCAGTTTGTGGACTGTGATTTCAGTGGAATTGTAGAAGTGCTGAAGATAGTAAAGATACCGCCCACTAGAAATGCTGCAACGGTGATATTATCAGATGGTATCAGTGGACAGCCTTTGAACCGGCAGTTCTGTATCTGAGTCGTTGAACCATCAAATGCTATACTCGCGTCATTGAATCAACAATGCTGTATCTTAGTCACTGAACCAGCAATGCTGTGGCTGAGTCACTGAACCAGCAATGCTGTGACTGAGTCACTGAACTAGCAATACTTTGCCTGAGTCACTGAACCAGCAATGCTTTGCCTGAGTCACTGAACCAGCAATGCTTTGCCTGAGTCACTGAACCAGCAATGCTGTACCGGAGTCGTAGGGCCAGTAATGCCCAACAGGCAGGAGCCACGTCGATAATAAGAATTGTAAGTTATTCAGGAAGACGAACGGGTAACTTCCGCTAGAACCTGATTCCCAGCAGCCAGACCCGAGGGGCTGGCGGAGTGCTGGGTTAATTTGCCAGTCTGGATATCCCGGAGCCGTAAATATGACCCTAGCGAGACTATTTGATCTCCAGCCAATAACTGTGTTTCACTTCCCTAATCTTTATCGTCTTTGGTAATAAGCTGACTCCCTCACCACACACACACACACACACACACACACACACACACACACACACACGGTTGTCAATTGTGAGTTTTGCATGCATGTCTCGTGAGGTGAAGGCGAGTTGTGTTGTGTAAGTCTGGATTTTATGGTAAATGATGCACGAAACATTATTCAAAACATTTCCTGATATCAGGTATGCTGTTCTCATGGTTGTTATTGATGATCTCGCGCTGGCAAGCTAGTTCGCTTATCACTCTTTTTTTTCGCGTTCTGTTTCCTGTTTTCTCTTCCTCTTCCTGCTCTCTTCTCTCTTCCTGTACTTGTGTCTGTCAGTGTTTGTCTTTCCATCCTATTCGACTGTCTCTCTCTCTCTCTCTCTCTCTCTCTCTCTCTCTCTCTCTCTCTCTCTCTCTCTCTCTCTCTCTCTCTCTCTCTCTCTCTCTCTCTCTCTCTCTCTTCAGGTAGTAGAACCATCGACCAGGGAGGTGTTACCATGTGGCTACCGGGAGGAGTTTGAGACAGCGACGCAGTTTGCCACCGCTGCATTGGGTGTCAAGTTCTCCTCCCTTGCCCAGGTGGCTGTCTTTTTGCCATTCAGATCACAACTCGCGCACTCATAATCTAACACATAACATCTCGACAACACGTAATTCACATGTGTGTTTGTTCCTAATTCAGTCATCTTGTGAGCAGTCCACACTGGCCCTGCCTGCTGGCAGAATCTCGTCATAGGCATTTATACTCGTAGGTAGATCCTGTGTGTGTGTGTGTGTGTGTGTATGTGTGTGTGATTTTCACCTCCTGTGTCTTATCTCTGCCCTCGCTCCGTCATGTCTTCCTCTTCCCTCCCTATGTTACGCCAGGTATGATCCCCGCCCACCAGTATCCTCCTAACCCTACAGAAATAACATTTTCATTTATCGTGAATCTATCAAGATTACATTCCCGTATGAACAGCTGGATGGCCTTTTGCCTGATGCTGCCCTATTCCTCCAGTCGCCCACGCCTAGCCACGCCCTCCAGGCATCTTGACGGTATGGTGCCTCTACGTTATCATCCATACTGTCCATTGAAAGGCCCTGGCTCCAGTCCCTGACAGATCTTGTTTTGCAGCATATTGTTGGTGTGTTCCTTGCTGTGCCTAGTTATACTTCACGTGTCATGTTATCATATTACCTTGCAGTCGCCTCTTGGAACTCTGGCAGTATATCAACTTCCAGTATTGAATTTCGTGCAGCAACTACTGTCTGGACAGTTTCCATCACGTCTGTTATAATACTTACATATTGCGTATGGGCGAGTCTTATCTCTTCCTCCTGACGTTTTTGTTTTATATATTCATTAAGATATCATTACATGAGTGGTGGTGATAACAAACCAAACCTAGTCTGACGCCAGCTTTGTTCAGTACACCTGTCTTGATTCAGTGTTCTTGGTTACTGTACGTCTCCTCAACTATTCTGATATATGTAGAATATTGCACTCTTTAATCTCCAGTATCATCCATTTTTGTCCTGGCAATTTGTTGATTGCCTTCTCTAAGCTTGACAGTGCTGTACATCTTTCCATATTTCACTCCAGGCTCTTGTAATATTTGATTGTTCGGCATAAAGATCAGATCCACCGTTCCCCTTCTTGGTCCAAACTTTCCTGCCATTCCCTCACTCTCTCCTGTACTTGCATTCGTCACCTCGAGAAATCCTGCTCAGGGAACCAGATATGTGTTTTATTTTATTTATTATTAACCCAGGACCTATATATATATATATATATATATATATATATATATATATATATATATATATATATATATATATATATACGTATCATAATATGCTAACCAAAATTAGGTGGGGGGGGGGGGGGTCTGGTCCCCCAGGCTACACTTGTGTGTAGATAAATGCGAAAGACCGCGAAGCAACGCCAGTGAAATGTAGGAGTACCAGTGTACAGTGAGGGGAATGGTGTCAACATCTGGTGCACGCTGCTCAGCGGTGTGCCGGATAATCAAGGGGGAAAAAAGAAAATCTCAGCCTTAGAAAGATAATGTCTGCTCTAATCGGCTGTTATGTTATGGTTTGATAGTAGGCCTGCGGGCCACGTCCTCAGGTAGACGCGAGTGAGACGAGCCATTCAGATTGGCGGTGACGTATCCATGAATCAGCGTAGGGCATGTACGTGCCACTGTGTTACTCCTGGCGGCTTGATATTATCATCCATGCAGTGCGTGCTAGGTTCCAGCCCTCCAATATCCTTGTTCCATCTTGCTGTCAGTCCTCGTTATCTTCTGCCTTCAGGTTTTCCCGTTATTAAATATTACATCTCCTGTGTCTCCTGTTATATCTCGGATACAGTTATACTCGTGGTTGCTTGTCGTATATCTTCATCATCATGTTAGGATCCCAGGAGTGTCTTGCCGTAACCCACATGCCACCTGCAACATGCCCCCGCATCTTGACACATCTCCGGCACCATTTCGCTATATCCTGGCTATTTCCTCTCTACGTCTCGAGCGTCTCCTGGCTATATCCCCAGCATCTGGCTATATCCCAGATATTTTGCCATATCCTCGCCAACTGCGGCAGACAGCTGGAGCTTACCTGCGGCTGGCCTTCCCAGGAACAGCGAACGACGGCAAGCAGGTTCGCACGACTTGTGTTGTGCCAGGGATTTATCCAGTACTCCTCTAGTGTGTCGCTGACACTTGTCTTGTGGTGGAGGGACTTCTTGTGAGCGTATACTTCATTCATCAATTAGAAAATAGCTAAATATTTGACTTGAGACGAGTTTATCAGTTCTATCCATTTCCCCTTGTTTGTTTCCTCGTCCTCCCACTTACTAAAGAATACATCTTTTATTTCATCTTCTGGACGCTGGCCGAAAATTTTTAGTCCTCTTGAACTGTATATCAGAGCACTTGAGTCAGATTGTAGCTTTGTGTGCCACACAGAACCTCTCTGGTCTCATGCTCCCTCTCCCCGCAGACTGGGTTATGGCCAGCTGTGAGATGCTCGCGTCTTGGTACGAGTCCATGTCTCTGGTGCGTGCAGGAACTTGAAGATGTTCAAGACCTCACTGGCTCACTGTTCAAGGATTCATGTGACAATGGTCGGAGGCTTGCCAGGACACTTTGCGGGGGGTTCACAGGAAAGTGGCACGAGGGTTCACGAGAGAGTGAGTCGAGGCTTTACGGGGGAACGGTTCGAGAGATCAATGAGCAGAATGCAGCGTCCAGACCCGTCACAGTAACTTCGTGTCGCTAAAGACGACCAGCGACAAGCAAAAAATAGGATCCGAACGTATCGTGGAAGCGTGAGAGGCCTCAGGATCGGAGGCCGTGGGGGTCTCTTTTTCCCCAACCTCTTACTACGTTGAGCATGAAGGTATAATGTTCCGTTTGGGTGCAGGACATTAACGTAGCCAAAGTGATGGAAAATAAGATAGGAATTTATTGATATTCTTGACAACGCCCACTACACGCTGCACCACACTAACACCCACTCATACCTGCCACACACTGCATCATACTGACACCCGCCATGCATTGCACCACACTTATGCTTGCCACACTACACTGCCACACTGGATCACACTAACATCCTCTACACACTGCACCACACTCGCACTAGCCACGCACTGCGTCAAACAACGCCACACACTGCACCACACTAACTCCCACTACCTTAACACCCACTACCTATCCGTACTTCCTCACCTCACCTTTCCTCAAGACTTGCATTAAGAAGTCGGTCGGTCGTGTGTGTATGTGTGTGTGTGTGTGTGTGTGTGTGTGTGTGGCGAGCAGTCACACCTCGCCCTACTTACCGACCCCCCGGGACGGGCCGGCACGGCACGTCGTCTCCCTCCGCAGGTAGATTCTTTTACCTTCCTCCCCTCCCAAGGAAATAGACGGCTTCCTCGGTAATAACCATTACCTGGCGGTGGCGGCGGCCTGGTAGAAAACATCCTAACTGTTGGTGGGTGTAGCTGAGGCCCCGGGTCCTCCTCACCCACACGACAACCTGATTATTCCTCTTTCTTTTCCAAGTCAGTAACTCCCTACCACCACCACCACCACCAGACCCTCACCATCACAACACTAGACGAGCACCATGACCAGTGTAGCTCGCGTCAGCTCACCATAAACAGTACACCTCCCACCATAACCACTATTGCCTGCAACATTTGAGGCAAATGTTTTCGCATTTTTGTTTCTTTCATTTTTCACGTCCTTCCGATTCACTTGTATTTTGGATGAAAGAAAAAAAATCCTCTTTGAAGTCTTTCTTTGGTCGTTTTAGTTCAGTAATTAAGATGTAAAGTGTGAAGTAATTAAACTGTAAAGTAATGGTATGTATTGAGTTGACCTCTTTAAACAAAACCGTACGCCCCTCGGGCACAATGATACGTCCCTTGAGCACAACGGAACGACCCCTGAGCAGGACGGTACGACCCCTGAGCACGACGGTAGGACCACTGAGCAGGATGGCACGATATAACACTCATGATCACGACTGTACGAGCCATGGGTATGATGGCCTGGCCTTTGACCTGGTTCTTAAGGAGCAGGTCAAAGGGTTAGGCCTTCACACCCAAGGTCTGTAACGCCGTACTGAGGTGGTCAAGTGTTAAACCAGTCCTCCTGCAGTGTGTGTGTGTGTGTGTGTGTGTGGCCGTAACCTTTCCTGTCCATGAAGTGTGATGCTGATAACTTCTGAGTGTCCCTCTGGTGGGGCAACTTAACATAGACCTCCCCACTGGGGTGCTGACGTAGTTGGTTTGCCGTACTCACTCCCAGCACCACACCCACTGCCACCACCGACCCCACCACACCACAGCCACCACCAGCCACCCCGCTGCCTGGCCGAACGACTGACGTCATGCGGTCTTCATGCATGGTAGATCGTGAGGTTATAGGATGTAACACATAACTTGTCATGCAGTTCTAATGCCTAGTTAGATGATTAGGTTGGTGGGTGTAACTCATGACTTGTCACGTGACCATATTACGTGGTCATTGGTGAAGTTAGTGGGTGTAACTCATGACATATTTTGAGGTTCTAAAGGTTGGTAACTGGTGAAGTTAGTGAGTGTAAGTTATGACTTATATTGAGGTTCTAAAGGTTGGTAACTGGTAAAGTTTGTAGGAGTAACTCATGATTTTGAGATTTTAATACTTGGTAACTCGCGGAGGTAAGTGGGTGTAAATTCAGGGTCAGCCAGCGCTGTTGTTGCTTGGTAGGGGACTGAAAGGTGAGAGGAATTAGAGGGGCTCCTCTCTCTCTGTCTGTCTGTCTCTCTCTCTCTCTCTCTCTCTCTCTCTCTCTCTCTCTCTCTCTCTCTCTCTCTCTCTCTCTCTCTCTCTCTCTCTCTCTCATATCAGCCAACCAGGGGGTTAGCAGGAAGGTCAAATAAGGTCAGACGGTGGTCTTATGCGTCTGGTCCTCACCCTATCCCTCCCAGTGACTTTCCTCACTTATTACCCCGCCTCCCCTCCCTTTTCCCCCTCCTCCCCAGAATTCATGATATTCACAAATATATACCATAAGAATTTCCGCGCGAGACTGGGCACGGATAAATTGGAATCATTAGCGAGTCAGGAGCATCCACGGCCATTGAAAAACTGTCAGAAACTTAAATTTGAAAGGCAAATTAGGAGAGTATTGACGGCTGTAAAGTTCAGGACAAAATTGAAAGGTGAGGGCAGCAGACTGTGGTGTGGGGGTTCAGGCTATGGTGTTAGGGTCCAGGCTGTGGTGCTGGAGTGTAGACCGTGGTGTTGAGGTGCAGGCTGTGGTGTTGAGGTGCAGGCTGTGGTCTTGAAGTGCAGGCTGTGGTGTTGAGGTGCGGACCGTGGTGTTGGGTGCAAACTGTGGTGTTGAGGTGCAGGTTGTGGTGTTGGGGTGCAGACTGTGGTGTTGAGGTACAGGCTGTGGTGTTGGGGTGCAAACTGTGGTGTTGAGGTGCAGGTTGTGGTGTTGGGGTGCAGACTGTGGTGTTGAGGTGCAGGTTGTGGTGTTGGGGTGCAGGCTATGAGGTTGAGGTATAGACTGTGGTATAGGGATGCGAGCAGTGGTGTTAGGGTGCAGGCTTCAGTGAGGGAGGTAATTTGTTATGATGGAAAGGCTGTGGTTATAGTTATGTAGAAGATGATGGTATGTAGGCTGTGGTGATGGTGTGCAGGCTGTTGTGATGGTGTGCAGGCTGTGGTGATGGTGTGCAGGCTGTGGTGATGGTATGCATGCTGGGGTGATGGTGTGTAGGCTGTAGTAATAGTGTGCAGGCTGTGGTGATGGTATGTAGGCTATGGTGATGGTATGCAAGCTGTGGTGATGATATGCAGGCTGTGGTGATGGTGTGCTGGCTGTGGTAATGATATGCAGGCTGTGGTGATGGTGTTCAGGCTGTGGTAATGATATGCAGGCTGTGGTGATGGTGTGCTGGCTTTGGTAATGATATGCATGCTGTGGTGATGGTGTGCAGGCTGTGGTAATGATATGCAGGCTGTGGTGATGGTGTTCAGGCTGTGGTAATGATATGCAGGCTGTGGTGATGGTGTGCAGGCTGTGGTAATTATATGCAGGCTGTGGTGATGGTGTGCTGGCTTTGGTAATGATATGCATGCTGTGGTGATGGTGTGCAGGCTGTGGTAATGATATGCAGACTGTGGTGATGGTGTTCAGGCTGTGGTAATGATATGCAGGCTGTGGTGATGGTGTGCAGGCTGTGGTAATTATATGCAGGCTGTGGTAATTATATGCAGGCTGTGGTAATGATATGCAGGCTGTGGTGATGGTGTGCAGGCTGTGGTGATTGTATGCAGGCTGTGGTGATGGTGTACAGGCTGTGGTGATTGTATGCAGGCTGTGGTGATGGTATGCAGGCTGTGGTAATGATATGCAGGCTGTGGTGATGGTGTGCAGGCTGTGGTAATGATATGCAGGCTGTGGTGATGGTGTTCAGGCTGTGGTAATGATATGCAGGCTGTGGTGATGGTGTGCAGGCTGTGGTAATTATATGCAGGCTGTGGTGATGGTGTGCAGGCTGTGGTAATGATATGCAGGCTGTGGTGATGGTGTGCAGGCTGTGGTGATTGTATGCAGGCTGTGGTGATGGTGTACAGGCTGTGGTGATTGTATGCAGGCTGTGGTGATGGTATGCAGGCTGTGGTGATGATATGCATGCTGTGGTGATGGTGTGCTGGCTTTGGTAATGATATGCAGGCTGTGGTGATGGTGTTCAGGCTGTGGTAATGATATGCAGGCTGTGGTGATGGTGTGCAGGCTGTGGTAATTATATGCAGGCTGTGGTGATGGTGTGCAGGCTGTGGTAATGATATGCAGGCTGTGGTGATGGTGTGCAGGCTGTGGTGATTGTATGCAGGCTGTGGTGATGGTGTACAGGCTGTGGTGATTGTATGCAGGCTGTGGTGATGGTATGCAGGCTGTGGTGATGTTATGCAGGCTGTGGTGATGGTGCGCAGGCTGTGGCAATAAGGTCAGCTCTGTCAGTACGATATATCTGGCTGTCCGCCAAAGTAAAGGCAGCTGCGTTGGTCGGGTTCCCTCCAAGTGAGATTTTGTCTTCTCCAGACAGTGAGAATGTTGTTCCATGCCGTCCAGACGGCGCTGGAACCCCTAGCCTGGCTGCCCGCCTGAAGCCACGCTAGTCTGGTGGCTAGGCTGTCCAGGCGGTGCTGGAATACCCGGCCCGGCTTCCCGCCTGGAGCCCCGCTGGTGTGGTGGCCAAGCCATCACATCAGTGCTGGAACGCCCGGCCTATTAGCCCGCCAGGAATCTCCCTATCCTGGTGGCCAGGCCGTCCAGACGCTCATGGAACACCGACGCTGTACAGACGGTGCTGGAACATCAGGCCTGGCTGCCCGCCTGGAGCCCCAGTGATAAGTCTGACCTGGTATGACCCTTAATTTCGATGCTGCACCCCTTTAGCGCGACGTTACGACCCTCGAGCACGAGAGTACAGCCCTTGAGCACGACGGTAATACCATTAAGGACGAAGATTCGACCCTTGGGCATGATAATTTAGCCTTCAGTATTACGCATAGGATGGTACCTCAGTGATCAAGGGATACACTTTCGTGCTCTGGAAGTTAGAAAAAGGACAGAGTAATACCGTAGAGGTGATGATGTCGAGACGGTTTGGAATTGGGAAGGCGGTAGAGAAACGGTAAGGGAACAAAGACTGGAGGAAGAAGTCACTGATATCTTATGTAGAGTGTATTAAACTGACAGGATATTAAACTGACGGGAACACACCTTGTCAAACGACGGTCTACATGCTTAGTGCCTGACCGGGAGACGAGTTAATATATATTCCTTCATAAGTTTTCGTATGGCCAGACACGAGTGTAGTACGTCTTCTGCCCTCACACGTTATGGTTCCCAGGGTCGTGGTATTTTTGATGTATGTGCTGTAACTGGAACTCTGTTTTAGGATTGCTTTTATGCTTTAAAAGAATCACGTAATAATTTTAACTTGGGTTGAAGGATAATGTTACCAATCTTAGGTAGGTCATTGTGTGAGTGTTTGTTTTCTTCTTGTAAAACTTCAAAGTCATGATAACCCTTCGATAAAAGGAATTTGTTTCAAAGAAAAAAAATATATTTATCTGTTCTTATGTTATCATTTTTTCTCTGGGTTCAGTAGTGTATGTTGTTGATTTTATACAGCAAGGCTTTCTGATTTCAGGGCATGGCAATAAAGCCTTGGTATACATACAATGTTTATGAGCGCACCTTCTGTTTGTGTCGCTGGCTCCACCCTCATACATGATTCCGTTGACCGACCAGCACAGTCTCGTTGCAGATTCTAAATATTTGTATGTTTTCCTCACTTACACAAATATGAATATGCATGCAGCGTGCATCATGTTTTGTGTATTTTCCTTAGAATGTGGGAATCGTTTTCTTTCTGGTGTTATTAAAGCTGGTTCAGCCAGAGATTTATTGCCGCCATCTCGGATTTCTTTGTTCGTTTACATACCTCTGGCAGAACTTGGCCTGCAAGTGGCTATAAATGGTGGTAGTGGGAATTACGTTCTATAAACGAAAATTATTCTGGTATCACGGACCAAAATTCAGTACTCGGGTTATTATATGATCGACGTGATAGCGTTTTAAAGATTTTGACGGCCACATTAATCTATCAGCCAGTGATATCGGGAAGCATATGTGCTCAGACGATGTGTGGAGAAATGATGGTTAGGGCGGTAGAGGAGCAAGTATTGGTGTGGTGGCGGCCGGCAGCACCTAGCAGAGAAGTGGCTCCCGTGCCTGGAATATCATCCAGGGTCACGCCCGCTGACCTGGTTTCTTCAGCAGATCTGGAAGAAAGAATTGTGGACAGAAGGGTAAGCTCTTAACTCTTTGAGCCCGACCATACGACCCTTGAGTATAATTACATGACGTTTTACTTTATCCTTAAGTGTCGGATAGAAGGCCTGACCATTATACCCTAGGGTCGTATCGTCGTGTTCAGAGGCCATACCATGGTGCTTATGGGATAAAAGCACGCGAGGACTATAAAGTTCTCAGGTCAGTATGTCAAGCAGTAAAGCAGGTGGAGCTCCTCACTGTCACGCCCTGTGGCCTCCTGCCACACGACGCACCGTGACGTGCATCATGTTCGTATTTCAGCAGGGAATCGAACCCAGGTTCTTGAGCCAAGAATATAACATCCACATTCCATATGCTTACCAAATCACGATGATACCCAAGGGAGTGCCTTCCTCACGACCCCTTGAAGTGATGTGATGGTCATCGCCACACTGAAGCCTGGGTGTAGGAATTCATGTTTCCTGGGGCAGGCCTAGGGTTGTAGGTGTCACGCATCGCGTTACCCCGTATGTGCGGGAGATGAACCAGGTGTGCCGGACGCCTCGAGGTACTGTAGCATCCCTGTGGCCGCCGTGCGTCATATGGGACGTACACGTATTGAAACGTGGGTGCTGCTTTACGTAGAGTCACAATGAAGCAGAACGGTACAGCGGCGGTAACAGACTCACTCCGTAGAGTCTGTTACTATGGCGGAGCTTGTACTCCTGCTGGAAGAGGGGGCATGCATATAGTGTTCAGATCAGACTTACTACTTACTACCCAGATTTCCCAGTCAATAATGTAGGTGGCTGATGTGTATCAGTAAACATCGTGTGCATTATGATGCCAGAGTCTTCATAAAGTCTCCAGTTGATCCCGACCAGCCAGGAGGAGGAGGAGCAACAGCAATATAATGCTTATCATAACCTGTGTAAAGTAATGGACCATTGAGACCAGGCTAATGTACCGAACGGGGTTCCCAGCAGTAATTACCTCCTCAGCCTCTGTAGATTTTGGTCCACTAATTAATGTTCTTTAAGAGCTTGATTCATTATGGAATATGAACCATGATTATCCTCTGTCAGTAAGTCATGTCAGGCTGACTTTTAATGTAGTCATTACGTCTGTTCATGTCACGATCCTTGGCATAGTGACAATATGATGCCTTGTAGCCATAAGTGTGTCGTGGTGATCAGGGCACCACATGTGTATCGACTCTACATTGCAACTTGGTATATTATCGAATTTTGACTTTGGCTCTTATTTGTTGACGAACAGCCGTGGAAGGAACAGTGACTCTTGAAGACCGACGTAGGAGCGTGACAACACTGGCCATCTCATGGGTATAACAACACTGGCAACAGTGGCAGCACTGGCCAGGCGGGCCGTAGGAACAATGGTAAGAACTTTGGCCCGGCTGTGGCCTTGACCCGCCTGGTATGGCTGCCGGCCCAGTCTCTGTTGCTTATTGATTCTCTGTTTACTACAGTTAAATGCACACACACACACACACACACACACACACACACACACACACACACACACACACACCAGTCCTTGATAAAGCACACAATTCTTCGATGATTTGTATCGGGCCATAAATGTTAGGGTTCAATACACGTATGTTAGTGTGAGGATCAGGTTTATGATGAAGTGCTGGGTGTGCAGGGCGGGAGATGGGAAGCGAGGGAACGGAGAGCCAGGCAGAAGCCACGGCAAACAAGGGTAGCGAGACAAGGTTCAAGTTGATCGCTGAAGGAATATGAATGAGGCGGTGATCAGTGAGATGTGAGAGGTGCTAGAGGACTGAGGCGGGGAGGGTTGTAAAGGGAGGGAGGGAGAACAAAATAGAAACTGATATGGGGATAGAGAGAGAGAAAGAGGGGAATATCAAGAGGGAGTAGACGAGTAGACAAACGAAAAGATAGAATTATGAGACCAATTTGTTACTATAAAAGCGGGGAGTAGCTGTGTCTGGCAGCGTCGTTTGACATGTCAACACCAGATGGAAAACACATATCCAACTTGGTATTTCTTACAGAAGATCCATCCGGAGTACCCTGAGGGTTTGCCAGGAGACCAAGTTCAGAATTAAACTTTTCAAGTCAATCTAGGCACGTCATGTTGACAGACTGATACATGGTCCACTCATCTCTCCACCAGTCTGCCCTCTACCACACACCCGTGGCCTTCCCTCTGCTTTCCACCACACTCCTAGCCTGTACCCTGCCTTCCATCACACCTCTGGTCTCCACTTGCCCTTTGATTCATATCGTTGGTCTCCACCCTCTCTCTCCACCACTTATCACCACCACCACACAATGGCTGATCTGGACAGAGATGATCATAGTAGCTGGGTACAACTGTGAGTGGCATGTATTCACGGTGCTGTATAGCGGTGGTCGGCACTCACCAGTATGTGGATTTCGTGTGTTAGTCCGTGCATAGTTTCCTGAGCGCATCCTATCAGTTTTTCTCTGTGGCATTCATAATCATATGACAGGATGCTCTCGAAATTCCGCAGCGAAATGTCAAAAAAGGTTTTTACCCTTTTAATCCCATACCGGTGAGTAGCAGGTCTTGATACACGACAGGTGTTTAGCCGCTACACAGTGGTGTTACACAATGGTGGGTTAGCTGTGTACCTTCCGGTATACCCCGGGAGGTGTTAGACCCAGCTGAGTGTAGCAAGACCCTGGCCTGTGTAGTGAGGTGCAGTAAGTCAGCAGCCAACATGTCCTCACTCCTGCCTCGCTATACAGACTAGATTATCCATCATAGTTCTTGTCAGTTCACCACAGCAACCACGGTGCAGTTACTGGGTTCACTGTGGATGAAAAATGGAAAGAAAATTACTTCAGAAATGTTACATTTTTATTGCATTCTGTCTGTTTAGTATATTTTCTTCAGTAACTGTATAATTCTTATGATTATTCTGTACCATGTCTGTATGTGTTATTGTTTATACTGCTGCACAGGGGAAGGAGGTTTAATCTCATATATGATACTGAACAAAGTTTCGAAGCTTAAGGAATTGAAACATCCTTGAGCACAGTATTTAAGCAAGCTAGAATATGATAATCCAAATGTGTGAAATAGGCTAAACATCTCGGTTCGATAGCATGTCTTTTGCACTGCGAATCAGTTGAAGCAATGATCATGGCTTCAGACACAGTATTGAACCAGTCGAACTTTCAAAGAACTGGGGCGACATAACACCGAACCAGGCAAAGCTTGAAACACTAGCTCAGACACAGTGTTAAACTAGGCAAACTCTCAAGGAGCAGAAGTAACACAATAGGGAACGAGCTAAATCTTGGAACACTAGCTCGACATAGCATTAAACAAGTCCAAGTTTCGCGTGACGAGGGAGCCATTGCAGCGAGGATCAGCGGTGTGGACAAGAGTCGGTAAGTGTGATGGCTGGTGCTTTAATCTGGTTATCTGAGACTCGCTCGTTGTTGCTGCCTCGGGCGCCAGCACCGTCTGGCCGTGGTGAGTGGAACTGTGGTGAGAGGATTGGAGAGAGGAAGGGTAGTGGCGGTATACGACTGGTCACAGGGGCTGGAGCTGTGGTGAGAGGCAGGGAGAAGGAGAGATGAGGGAGTGAGGAGTATACGACATGCAGACATGAGGAATAACTCTTATATCCATGTTTCTCCTGGGAAGTTTCAGCATAAGTACTGGTGAAGACCAAGCACGTCCCGCTGAGCAAGGGAGATGGTGAGTCAGGCTGACACAGGTGGTGGATAGCCACATACACAGTTCCTGTATTTATACTAGTACACAGGGTGTTGCAGTTGTACACTTACTCTGTATGTTTTTTTGATGGGCATGATTGCGTCTGTGACATATGTTTTAAAAAGTGACGAGATTTCTTTCTGCTGCCTCTGAGACATGTACCATTTTGAGTGAGTTGACATGGATATGATGGCGTGACCTTTAACCTGATCCTTAAAGTTCAAGTCCAGGATTGCGCTGTTCTGTCCAAGGGTCTTACCTTTGTGATCAAGACATTCAATCTTAACGTTACGTGTATTAGAAGACAGCAGAATACGACCTCTTTACCTTGTTATACATATGTCAGACACACTTACAGTTCTTGATAAAGAATTCAGATGCATCAATGGGAATTTGTTATGTGATAATAGAATGAACCGAATTATGTATGAATTCCCAGTGTCTGAGTCCAGCTCTGGGTCATCCATAGTAATTACCCATTACACGTGTACGAGGCAGTGAAGGGAAGGAATCTCTCCACTGTGACGACAGGCCAGCATGACAGTTGGTGAGAGTGAGGGGCTGGCTGGCCCCTGGCCGGGGGCACCCCTGTCACAACTAGACCTTGGCGCTAAATTGGAGAAAATTATGACTAAAATGGTAGGTGTGTCGCGGGCCTTTAGTGAAATGGAAGCATACAGCAGGGAATATTGGTCTGGCGAGGCTGGCAGCCTCTCTCTGGAAGGCTTGGCCTGGTCTCGTGTGGCTTCCATTATGCTCACGAGTGATCTTCGTGATGTAGTGTGTGTGTGTGCGTGTTTGTGAATGTGTTCCATTTCTGGTCATTTTTCTGAGGTTTTGTATGATTGATCCTGTTCCATTTCAGGTGACCTTGGAGAGATTAAGGAGAGATCTTGCTTTTTGAGTAGTGATGTTAATGAGATACCATGTGGGTTATCGTAATCCATCTCTGGTCCATCTGCGAGTAATCCTGGTACGTGTGAGATAAGTTGAGAGATCAACCTTCACCGCAGACCCACTTGCTGCTGATTCCACCCTTGACCTAGTTTCTGCCGCCCACAAAGCGGTTGCTGATACCATTTCTGCTCCCTTATACCGAATCCAGTACCTTTTCTGCTTGCTACCTTACAACAAAGTCGATACCATTCCCGCCACAGTACACAATTTTCAGCTCTCATTCCTGCCATGGACCGTATGTAACATCATACCCACTGCCAAGCATTACATAGGACACCATACCTCCTAACTGATACTACATCCATTGCTCTAACCATTGAACATCACCAAACACTACGTATAGAGCCATTTATTACAACTGGGCGCCACTTGCCTATAACAAGACACCACCCCCGGCGCCGTACCTACTGTCAGAACCTAGCATGCGACATCGCTCACAGCGTCACAAGTTACAAGATAACATTCCATCAATATATGATCATATGGGATGGACGTGCCAAAATAGAAGTAAACCAACAAGAGTCGGGATGATACAGTTACAGAGAGATCATGCCGATACGACTTTCGATAATCCAAGAATTTTAGTGGTCAACTGTGTTGTATTACCTATAGTCTCGTCCCTGACGGTACCATAAGATGGTTGGGTCATTGATGACGCCGTCTTCGAGAACAGTCTTTTTGAATCACGTATACAAAGACGGTGTTTGGTTACGTCAACCACAAGTTTAAAGCCTGGACACTTTGCTTCAAAGAGTCTGCTTACTTCCTCAACTTACATTGAAACGCTCTACGTACGTGCAAACCATTGTGCACAGTACATAGTCATGTCTGGCCAGGGCTTCTAACTGGTAATAGCGTATCAACTATAATTGCCGTTGTATAGTCGAGTAGCTGATATAAGAACTACTCCTACATCCTCTTAGGAACAACCAGTTTTCTCCATCGATCAAAAGTCATGTTGGAATGATCTCTCTTCAGCTGTATTATTCCTGTTTGCATACCTTTTTGGCATTTTCGATTCCCGGTTAGCCTACCGCTCGCCTTTGGATTTCCCACTCCATTCACATCCGTCAAGCCATGACAACGATAGCAGAGGTTAACTCCTTAGCAGATTCTAATGATGTGTGGAACAACCAGCTACAAGGAGTGAAACAATTGTTGAGATATGGCTGGGGACAACAGGAAAAAAGGAGGACGATTTGGGAAATTATAATTAAGTAACTTTTTAGCGAAGTTACCGAGCCATGTTTTCGGGTTTGTTTGAGGGGAATAGGAGTCGAAGGCGAAAAGTTCGATTCATGTAGTTTAAATTACATTTTTATATTTCTTTTGTCTATTCCGAGATATTTACGTGGATATTCGTATTGCGCGTGTGGAGCCTACCCGCTCTGTGATAAACTACAAGTGGCACCAGTCCACAGACGAACGAACGCTGCGTTCTCTCTACAGAGGGGTAACACGTGTGAGACCTCATCACATCTCTCGAAAGACATGTGTCTGGTCGCCTGCTTTTGTGTGTGTGTGTGTGTGTGTGTGTGTGTGTGTGTGACCTCTGATTAGTGTTAGATATATAATGCGTTTTGACCTTCGCACTTCAGACGTCAGGTTGTGATTCTCAACGAAGCTACCCCAGCCTGAGGCGGTAAGCGCCAGCACCGCCACTGTGGCTGTCCACTGCTCCAGCTGGGTCACTCTGCCACCAGTGGGACCCCAGCCTGCACAAACGACCCACTGGTGTAACTCCCCTCCCCCAGGCTGGCCACATTACCACAGGTGCAGGCTGGTCACATTACCACAGGTGTAACCCCAGGCTGGTCACATTACCACAGGTGTAACCCCAGGCTGGTCACATTACCACAGGTGTAACCCCAGGCTGGTCACATTACCACAGGTGTAACCCCAGGCTGGTCACATTACCACAGGTGTAACCCCAGGCTGGCCACATTACCACAGGTGTAACCCCAGGCTGGCCACATTACCACAGGTGTAACCCCAGGCTGGTCACATTACCACATATATGACCCCGCGGTTGTCACATCAATATACGGGTGTGAGCCTTGACTAGTATGACCCAACTACAGATATGACCTCAAGCTGGTCACACGACCACGAATGTGACTTCAGGCTGGTCACAGTACCATGGCTGTGACCTCAGCTCAGGCAGGTCACAATACCACTGGCCTTGACCCGAGGAAGGCAAATATTTCACAGGTTTTTTTGGTTCAAAAATACTGTAGATTTTGAGGTCATTGCTCCGTTTGTAAAAAGTTGATGACGTCACCTCTCTCTCTCTCTCTCTCTCTCTCTCTCTCTCTCTCTCTCTCTCTCTCTCTCTCTCTCTCTCTCTCTCTCTCTCGTGTATCTGGGTCAATGTTAACATGTGATATTATTTATCCGGTTAAACCTGTTCCCATAATAGCACCCGTGCCACAGGGGCGCTCCCTCGCGGACCGTCGACTCGTTCGGCCGTCCTGATAACGTGGGACTTTGGACGTTGTGGATGTGGCTGTCTGACACGTTATATGCCACGTGCTGTTATAAGTGGATGAGCGACAGGTTCTATTACCGCGATGCTCCCCCCAAGCGCGGCCCTGTCGCGTGATGCTGTCTTGCTGTACCGCATCACGTCCCACCACGTCCCACACCCAGTCCCACACCTACATCGACATTGTGTCCCAAACCGACTCCACAGCCTACTGCGTCCCACGCCTACACCATAATCCCGCGTCCACACCACATTCTTCACCCGAGTCAAGTACCACATCAAATACCATGTTCCACCCTCACGTCACGTCCCACATCATTGCCGCGTCCCATATCCATATCATGTCCCAGACTAACATCACGTCTCACACCATGTCCCACACCCTACATCACGAAATACACTCGCACCACGTCCAACTTCCACATCACGTCCCATACCCAAGCACGACTCATGCCCAAATCATGTCACCACACCCACAGCACGTCCCACACTCGTATCACTTATCGCACCCACATTACGTCCCACACCCACGGCACGTCCCACAAATATTACGTCCCACACCCACAGCAGGTCCCACACCCACGCCACGTCCCACGCCTACGCTGTGTCCGTGGCACACCACATCCCACACCCGCGCTGTGTATCACACCCACGCTCCAAACCAAATATACACTCGACTGGGCACTTCTTATTTCCCTCCGCCCCTCACCTCGCCTCCCCTCCCCTCCTATCACGGCTCCCACGCCGTTGCTGATAATGTGTAGCGGGGTGTGTTAAACTGGTGACAGCCATTGTCTTCCACTTGTTCCAGTCCAGAATACCTGCCTTACTTCCTTCAATAAACAAATAGATATATATGATTAAGTGTATATATATATATATATATATATATATATATATATATATATATATATATATATATATATATATATATATTGTGTGTGTGTGTGTGTGTGTGGTGTATGAATGTTAGTAGCAGCTCTTCTTGTAAATTTCTTTTGAAAATGACCAGATAAACTATTTCCTTATCAGATTCTCTCTGAATCATCACAGTTGTCTAATATCTTATTTTACATGACTGGGGAGGCCGGGTAAGATACCTCCAAGAGTTGTCACGAAGTTTCCATTTGAATCCATCAATTCGACTTCACAAGCGCCAGGAGAGGTCAGTGGAACAGGTACGAATGACTGTGGGTACCCGGGTCAAGCTGCGTAACACCTGTAGGCGAACGTGCATGTATCTCTGCTTGCTCCCTGGCCGCTGCGTGGTGCTGGAACACGTATTTATAGTATCCTGTCTTGGCCCATGTTCTGGTTGTAGATTGTACGTTGTTGCTCCTTGGTGTTTAGTGCTCCGGCAAAGCATTGTCTTTGTAGGATTAACAACTGTCTCTCGCGTGAGGGTAGTGTTGTACTTCTTGGAATCATGGCTCACTGTACTCATAGATCCCCAGCAGACTGCACGCCTCTCCACCACCATCTCAGAGCCTCTGAAGTTGGAAGAATTAATTCATGTCGTAAAACACAGTTTTCCTGAATTTGGTTTGTGTATTTTTAGTTTATTGTTTATCTTACAACATTTACGTTTATCGGCACAGTGTGCTCTGATTTCTAACCCTTCAGCTTGATCTGGGCCTAAGCTATTCCTTTGGGTCGTTGGTCGACCAAGGTGTTGGAAGCCACGGCCTGCAAACCTACGTAACCACAACAGTCAATTTTGAATTTCTCCACCTTGCACTCCATAGGATTCCTGATGGCTACAAGCATTGTGTTGAATAGTCTTGGGGCCTTGAGGGTTCAACGTGTTTTATCTTTTTTGTGCTTTATCGAGTCTTGATTTTAGGGGTAGTATCTAGTCTTCCATTCCTCCTGGACCAATAGGGAGTTACTTTTGAGTGTAGGTTGGATTGATGCCGCCTAGGATTTTCCAGGAGTAAATGACGATATAACTCTCCCGCCAGCAGATCCAGAGAGAACAGCCTTAATGATTTCAGTTGTTCCCAGTTGCTCGCTTCCTTACCCGCGTCAGTATATGCTGTGAAAGATCTTTAAATACAATTGTAATTCTACAATTTTATCTTCCTTGTAGAGTGTCATTACAAAGCAGTACTCTATTTGTGAGGGTATTAGTACCTTGAAGAACGTCATCTCTGATTTTTCCGACTTTGTCTTGAAAGTTAGCAAGATCCATTCTATCATCTTTTTGGAAGATGCAACTGTTGCCTTGTTTTGTTCGCTGGGGTTAAGTTCGTCAGACATCATTACTCTGAATCAAGTTAAAGGCTAGACTATCATTATCAAGGGTCGTACCGTTGTGTTCAAGGGATTAACAGGAATCCATGGTCATGACCATTTTGGTGACGTGTCTATCTGACGTTCATTTTGATTTACCATAATCTTAGGTGATAGAAGTCAGATTATTCATATGCTTATGCTGGTCGTTGTTTCATTGCAGAGTAACGTCGTTGTGTAACCTAAACTGCCTGATGGTTAACATTTTCTTCCTCTCCAGTACATAAGAATGAGTGGTATATGCTTCATTACCCTCCAGCCAGTTACGCTTAGCGCTATAGTCGTTCTTTAACAAATTAGGGATCCATTTTTAGGGACGAGAAGCAAGGAAATGGGTAGTGAAGTGATGGAGCAGGCAAGATTAGTAAGATGGAGAGGGCTATGGGGAACTCGGCCTGCCTGTCTTCATGATGACTTACGTAGGTGGGAAGAGGGCGGGCTGATGGGTCTCCATCCCATCCATCTCGGTAAAGAAGGAGCACATGTTGTGCCATTTCCTGATGAGGGTAGACTGAAACTCACGGATCATTAGGTCAAGTACGGAGGCTCTTGAGAAAAATGGGCCCCGAAATGGAATGTAAGAGAGTCAATCCAGCACATTGATATCGAACACAAATTTGCCTAAAAAAAAAAAAAAATCTGATACCTAACTCGATTTTTAATTGTTTACTCTCCTTTCAGTAGTGACAGGTTTCATCTGTCTCTCCTGTCACTTGTTGACTTTGATATACTGTGACGTTGACACATACAAACTATATATATATAATTCCAGAGAACACCGACTAATATTGTCAGTGACAACACTCATTATTAGTATATTTAAGAGAGTCCTGAGATGTAATTTGATCAGATTTATGGAATCTTATTATCTTATCTATGCAACCCAGAACAACCTGGTGGGAAGATACCACGACTAAACAATGTAAAAAAAAAATGTGTGATAATGTTTGACTAGCTTACCTTCAGCGAATGAGGCAAGGCAACAATTGCCACTTCGAAAAAGATGGTAGGATGGATCTTGCGGACCTTCAAGAGAGGGAAAGCTAGTGATGATGCACTTATAGGCGATAATACTCTCACGAACAGAACACTGCTGTGCCCTAACATCATCTTACAAGGCGGACAAAATTGTAGACGAAAAGGTCTTTCGTTGCCCTTATTGACGCAGTAAAGGAAGACAACTTCTGGGAACAACTGGTGGGGGAGATATATCATCATTTACACTTACAAAATCTTGCAAACTGTGGTTCGAAACCTACACTGTAAAAACATTTCCCTGTTGACACGTCAGGGATGGAAGGCTCTGTAAAATGTTATCCATGAAATGGAAAGGTGTCAATAGAAACAAAAAGAGAAAATATCACGGACTGCCGGGGCCCAAGACTATTCAACACATTGCCTGCAGACATAATGAACACTGTGAGATGCACAGTGGAGGAATATAAGAAGACCCTAAACAAGTATTTCCAGTGGATCGGTGGGTAAAGGACCACTGAAGACTACTCTAGGTCTACTCCACGTATACCTCCTTCAGTGAACCGTCTGGTGTGGGGCTGGAGGAGACCTGAGCCTCACTTCATCCGCAGAACCCTCAGATCCAGGCCAGAAAAGGTTTAATTATGGTCGGCAGCAGCAAGCGAGCCTATGCTCGGAATGATATCCCTCGGGGTTTATAATTAAATTATGAGCAGATTTTGAAAATACAGATAAACTCAAAAACATTTTAATCAGCTTTGTCTTTTAATTTGACGGCAAATTCGATATTCTGAAAATGTAATTAACCTTTTTAATGTAAAACACGAAGTTCTTCCGTGTTGTGACCTTATGACACAAGCAACCCTGGAGTGAAGGGGCGGATAGCACACTAAGGGAGGAGCGGATGGCACATAAGGGGAGAGGTGGGTGGTACACTCTTTGAGGGACGGGTGGCAGACTGAGGGAGGAGCGGTTGGCACAACAAGGGAGGAACATGTGGTAGACTAATGAAGAAGCGGACGGCACACAAAGAGAAGTACGGGTAGTGGAGTAAGAGAGGGGCAGATGGCACACTAAGGGAGTGACGGGTAATAGACAGCGGGCGGGGTGAGTGGCACACTAGGGGAGGGCCGGGTAGCGCACTAAGGGAGGGGCCAGGACTCAGAGAGTCAGAGTGACAGCGTTAAGGAGGGAGGCTGGGCTGCTGGTGGTGTGGCACCGATCAGTGTTCTGTGGTGTTCTGCGCAACCTGTGGTTGTGCCTTTGTTGTCTAAACCTCCGGAACACAAGTGGGAAAAAACATTTTGCATTGCTGATAACTATTTAATGTGGCGGAGATTGATGTATTGTTAAAGAGGAGCGTTCCAAGCTGGCGGCTGGCGGCCGGGTATAGCTGCTCCTCTTGTTCTGTCTCTCATGTTCTTTGTTTAGATGTCTTCACACACACACACACACACACACACACACACACACACACACACGAGAGCCATTGTGGTGCACTGGTTAACGTTCCGAACATGATACATGCGCCGGCGTGCCCGGGGCCGCATGGATTCGAATCCTGGGCGCGGCAGGCGGCCCATACCCAACTCGGGTGTTTATCCTACCCCCGGGCTAGTCGATGATTGGACATCAGGCTTAGACTTTTGTGTTTGTGTATGGTGTATTTGTGTATGTGTGTGTGTGTGTGTGTGTGTGTGTAAGAGTAAAGACATGGTTAGTATATACAAGGTTGGGAGATCAATACGAGTGTAAACTCTCTCCCCGTAACACACAAGTAGTAATCACATATCATCCTCGTTGCCTCGTACACCACCACTCAAAAGGCATCCGATTCAAAAACCTTCCCAACTCCTTACAACCACCACTGGGACCTCATCCGACAGTCGTGGATGAAGCTACTGCACCATTCTCGCCACCGCCACCTCCTGTTATTAAGATCCTTCGGCCCCGAGTTTGGGGTATCATAGCCAACCCATCTGAGCTCGTGCAGGCCACCACAGGAGAACCTCAGTCCCAACCATTGTGGAAATCAATGACTGGAAGACTCGATATTAACCACCGCTTTTGTGCGTGTGTAAAACCAGTCTGCCAAATACCCCTCATTTATAGGCTACATATTATTGTTCTGCTTATTCTTTTTCTGCACGTGTTCAGCCTTTAGCTGCAGTTAAGTCGGTAAACCATAAATGTTTGATATTGTTATTGAACACGTCCACACACACACACACACACACACACACACACACACACACACACACACACACACACACACACACATATACACCTACCCACACACTTGCAGGGTAACACAGTTGTAAAACTCTCTTCGTAATAAACACACAAACACACACACACACACACACACACACACACACACACACACACACACACACACACACACACACACACATATACACACACTTGCAGGGTAACACAGTTGTAAAACTCTCTTCGTAATAAACACACACACACACACACACACACACACACACACACACACACACACACACACACACACACACACACACACACACAGGCAGGAGTTTATAACTCCCTTCCCTTACCGGACAAATAGGTAATTACACACGCCATTACTTAAGGTGCCTGGCCACACCCACTCAGCCACATGCTTGTGGGAGAGGGAGAGGTCAGACCATTTGGTGTGTGGGGGGACGTCGTGTTGGGGATGAGGAATGGCTTTGGGAACGTCGTGTGGTATTGGTGGAGGCGGGAAGTGGCTGTGGGCAAGCCATGTCGTGCCTGGGGAGGTGTGAGTGACCGTGGGCACAACGTGTCGTGCTGGGGAAGGAGGTAAGTGCTGTAGGCAAGTTGAGTCGTGCTGATGAGGGCTAGACTTATCGTGCAGGTGAAGGGGAGTGACTATGGGCAAGTTGTATCGTACTGGGAGGGAGGGAGTGACCTTGGGCACGTCATGTGCTGGGGGAGGGGGGAGGCATATCAAGCGACAGCCGGCCGGGATGGGACCGGAAAGACGGCTCACCCCTGACATTTAGCCTGCCGCTGCCTGCCTGTGTTGGACGCTGGTCGGGGAAGGGGAGGCTCCTAGGGCTATAGGCAGTGGTGCTCCTCGGGTTATAGACAGGGGCCTGGGCCTGTAGGCAGGGGAGATCCTGGGGTTGTGGTTAGGGGTGCCCCTGTTGCTGTTGGCAGAGGGGCTTCTAGGGGTTTTGGGCAGGGGATCTCGTAGTATTACTGGCATGGGGGTTCATGGGGCTGTGGCAGTGGGGGCTCATGGGGCTGTTGGTAGTCAAGAGGCTCCTGGGGTTATTGGCAAAGGGTCTTATGTTGTAGGCAGGGGAAGAGAAGCTAGGCGGAGGGAAGAGGGAGAGGCTAGTGGAAGGTAGGGAGAAGCCAGGTAGTGGGAGGGAGGGCCACGGAGCTGGGGGGAAGGACAGATACCAGGAGACCTGGTGGTCCATGCCAAGGTTATCTTCGGCCATAACTTAATTTTGAAAGAGACAGGATCGTGAAGCAGAGGGCACCTCCCCATCCACTCCCCCTGCGGCTCAACTGCCGCTTAGAAAAAGGCTGGAAAGAATCATGTGGTATGATGTGGTATGGAGACAGTATACTGCCGTGGAAATTTTAGAGAAAAGTGTGAACGGAAAAATTCCCTAATCTAAATAGAAACTGGAGATAGACTCTGAAAAAGAAAAAGCTGCTGCGTTGATCATTCTTCAAGCAGGACTGTTTACTTAGATATCGAAGCATTTGTCTACCCTTGATTTCAAGACACTGATAGTCCATGCGTTGATACACATCTGTTCGTAGTTCATTCCAACGTTCTACAATTCTGCAGCTGAAAAACGTTTGCCTACGTTTCTATTAGATTGTCTCCATCCTTCTTGTCATTTAATCTGTATCTAATATGAAACATTGTTTCGTATGGTGTCACAGTTTCGTACTGCTTTGAAAATTATCCTTAGCGCTCCAAGGAGTCTGCGCTTTGTTGGAGATGATAACTGTAGGCCTCCGACTCTTTCTTCATAAGTGACGGAACCAGTTTAGCTGCTCTTCTCTGAGTTCGTTCTAGTTTTACGGCACCTTCGATCAAGTTTCGTGACCAAAAATGAGCAGCGTACTTAAATGGGGCGTGACCAGAGTGATGTAAATTATAAGTGTTGTATATTCCATTTAAACTCTATTTATCTAGATATGACATACTTAACATCCAGTTGGCTATATTGTATGCCACTAGAAACTGCTTTTCGTGTTTTAGGTCGTTTCTGACAATCATTTCAAAGCCTTTTTCCTCATGTACTAATAATGATAATGACTTACCGATCATTTATAATCTTGATATTTACATTCTGTTTGTGAAGGAGGGAGAGGCCAAATCTAGGGAGAGGGAGGAAGAGGCAAGGGCTAGGATGGGGGAGAGAGAGGAAGAGGAAATGGCTAGGAAGGGTCGAGAGAGGGGACAAGGCTGTGGAGGTCAAGGGAGAGGCCAGGGCTAGAGAGGTTGAGGGAGAGGCCAGGGATGGGAAGCGCATGAAGGACTGCGCAGCACCATCCATTCTTCCCATAACTATAACATTGCTGACACAGACACTCTTACTGAGATGCATCCTGACGTCTGCTGCAGGGAGCGAGAGATGACGTCTACTCCAGGGAAGTGCAGCAGACGTGTGAGTGAAGGTATCGTCCTACAGTCTTTAACAGTCTGATTTTTACGATCATTTCCACACTGTACATGACTGTGTAGCTCCAGCATTCGTACATGGTAAACCAATGTTTTACGTAAAATACAGTCCAACGTAAATAAATGTCATGCGTAAACAAACACTAGTCATAATCAACGTTCAGTTGTACACAGCCAACATGCATGCATGAACCACCCAACCATAAACAACTGCGTCTTTTGAATGTTAACTATAAACAATGATCGGTATGGCTGATCATCAGCCAGCTTCTCTACATCTCTGGTTTTGATAGAATTAATTCATCGTTTCATAGCATTAGTCTTGGGCTGTAGTAAATTAATCCCTTGAGTACGACGGTACTTCACGAAGTGGCCCTAGAACATGTCGTGCGGCCTTAGAACACGACGGTGCGGCCCTTGGACACGACGGTAGTACGGCCCTTACTTACGATGGTCAGTTATTTGACCTCAGTACCCAAGGGTCGAACCGTCGTATTCATGGTTCGTACCGTTGTGTTTAAAGGTCGTGGCGTCGAGCTGGCAAAGATTGCCATAATCAAAGGCGTAATTAAAGGAGCTGTTCACTTTACCATAATGCGCTTTGAGATATTGCATGCATGTGCGTATATTAAGTTACAATCCTTTGTTGCTGCAAAATTAGTCTTGTTAAGTAATTACAGTCATTTGAATACTATTATTACACATCAGTGGCCACCATATTCATATTACATGAGCCCGAGACCTGCCGCCGAGAACTGTTCATCCGTACGGTGGAACCCACGACGAACAGAACTTCTAATTCCATATCACTAAACCAGAGTGTAGGCCCTCTGACGGGCTTGAGGAGTTCGAGGAGATATAGTTCTTCAAGCGATGGTGGTATGGAGGTAGCGGGAGTTGCAGATTTATACAGTATAGATTAAAAAAAATGGTGCATTTGTGACATTTGCACACAGACGACCAAAGGGTACAGGCATTGCAGAGAACAAACGCGTTGTGAGAGTAGAGGATGATGGTCAAACGAAAGTATTGTGGATGATGCTGAATACGAGCATTGTGGGGCCTTAGCACCGGAGGCGCTCAAACAGCCCCGTCCACCGCCTCACACCCTACAGTGTGTGGCTTGTTTGGTGACATCGTGCAGTTGGCCTATTCTGGCATGAGTTTTGAACGTCATTTTCAGATTCTTTCACCCACTCGAACTAAACCTAATGTAACCAGCTAATCTGACGTGACCCCCTAACCTAGGGTTGGCTAATCTGACGTGAGATAACCTCAAGCAAGCTAATGTAACGTGACTTAACGTAGTTTAACTTGGAATTAACCACATCACCTAATCCTCTTGCAGTACTGGATAAAGCCTCCACCATGACAGCCGGCTAATGCTGCTAATCTACCTATGACGTCGCATCATGTGACGTAACGTGAACACTATGTCGACGTCATATGAATCGAGCAGCGGTATTATTGACATTCGATGTGTGCGAGAGATGGAACAGAAAACACAAACTTTTCACTGTAATGTTTGTATGTAAAACGGCGCTCTATGGTTAGGGAAGTGCTCCTTTACAGAGATGGCAAGCTGGAAGATCCTGAAAATCCCTTGGAGAATAGACGGTGCGGCTGTCTTCGGCCAGATGCAAGATAAGATACCGCAAAGCTTGGACGAAAGTCTGCCCTTCTTTATTATGCCTTACATGCGATATGCAAATATACTTGCACGTGACACGAGCCCACTTTGTTGGATCTTACATGTGATATGCAAATATACTTGCACATGACACGAGCCCTCTTTGTTGGATCTTACATGTGATATGCGGACTTGCACATGACTCGAGATGCGCGCGCAGCAGACGTAAATCACGAAGAACTAATGTGATAACAGCCGCCGTACAATACCATGAACATCAGAAAGCTGCCTCAGGCCAGCCGGACGGCCCACATCATGCACTGTTGCCATTCGATATTTTGTGAATGTCATTAGATCTCCCTTACATCCAAATTGTTGCTAAGAATACAAAAATTGATATGTATATTGACCGAACCTCATAATTGGTCAGTATAAGCACTGCGACTGCAAGCAAGAACCTTAATCAATATTGTTAACAACAGAAGTGCGCCGTCGAAGACGCCGAATGCGACGTCGTTCGTTTTGTAAGCGCTGAGTGGTCACACACTGCAGGGAATTGATGTCCACTGGCGGGACAGCCCAACTGATTGCGTGAATCTGACCCAGCCTGGGTGAACTTGGCAAGTCTGCCAAGATATTTTGTTGCTTCACTTCATAAGCCAAACCCATTTTTCTCACCATCTTCGTTATCATAGATTTTGTTTCCTATCAGCTTTTAGCTGTTTCTACGTTAGCATTTGGGTGCCGAAAAGTGGATGTGGGTTCTCAGTAAATCATCATGGTTGTGGGTTCCTGTATGCCTTCTTGCCTGGGTCGTCCACTTGCTATAGACACACGTCTGACTCCTGTGTCCGAGGTCGGTCCTATGCCATGTATTTCCACATGCTGGTGAGCTTACTCTCAACTACTTGAGCACGACGGTACCACCCTTGAGCACGACGGTACCTCCCTTGAGCACGACGGTACTGCTCTTGAGCACGATGTTACGGCCCTGTAGGTATAACAGCCAGTTCTTTACCCTGCTCTGTTAAGGGGTATGGACAAAGGCCAGGCCATCATCATACCGAGGGATCGTACCGTCGTACTCAAGGATCGTGACGTTGTGCTCAGGGATCGTACTTTCATGATGTAGGGTCGTACCATCGTGCCTGGCGGGGTTGGACTGGGGCAAGATAGGATATCCGGCCGATTTCTTTTTCTCTCCCTGTGGTCGTAGGAGTGTTACGACGTAAATATTGAGGTAAACTTACAGTTTATCCTGCTTAACCACCAGTGCCAAGCAGGAACGCCTTGACACCGTATCAGTCACTAAAGACGAGCAGGAGCAATGTGACGCCTTATCGGTCATTTGGCAAAAGAAAAAAAAATGTGACGCCGCATCAACCCCCAGCAACCCCCAGGACCATGCAAACATCATTGTCTGCTGCAGAAGTGACCGACCTCTTGTGTGGGCGAGGTACAGTCTCAGAGCTTCTGCGAAAGGACATAGATATGCCAAATGTAATTGCCATGTAACGTCACTGATATCTAACATGATTAGCATCCAACACTGCGTATTTCACATGAATCTTATTCAACATGGCGTATTTGATAGAACTCATATCCAACTTGATATATTTAAAAACTCCGAGATAGGTGATCCTTCTGTGCTCTCACTCGACAGGGAAACAAGGATTCGAAATGACCCCAAACTAGGATGAGAAGACAACATAAATTCATAAGTGAAATGTAATTTTATGGAACACAGTAAATCTAACTGATCTTTGATGAAGGTGTTTAGGGTGACACATGTGGGAACATTGTCACCGAATTGCTCATTAGAACCAAATGATAAAAGTTAACAAAAGAAATAGAATTAAATGAAATAGCTAGGAATAGAAATTGAAAAAAAAGGCGCTATGCTCAATTCTTAGACTAGGGTGATGTTCAAACACCCATGTGGTAGAAAACCTCCATCGGAAAAAAAAATAGCATGAAAGTATGAGTAAGAAATTGTGCACACATTACTGGTAATCAGTCAGGGGTCGAAAACACCCAATGCATCAAAACATCGTGAGGCACCAGGACACCGTCCCGCCTCCGATCAAGTTTGAAAAAGTTCAGAGAATACGTGGAGTCGCACGGGTACGTTGGGCTCACAGCTGGGTGAGCCACGAAGAGTTAGCGTCGTCTGGGGTGGATTCGATCTCAGCCAACCTCCCGAGGATTTAGAGTCACATAATCGAGATTCAAATGGCATAGCGAACATAACTCGTGTTCAGCTTTACAAGTGTGTAACATAATAACTTTTGGTATGGGATGATAATCGTGGGATTGGGGGATGTTTTTTAAGAGTATATATCTACTGGAAGCTTATACTGACTATCTATGAGAATTTCGTAACAGACACATTCTGTGGTCGTCAGAATGTGTCTGTAGTTGCAAGAATGTCTGGGGCTGTGTGGGTGTGTGTATGATTACTTATTTGTCTTTACCTACTTGCATTATACCGCGAGGAAGCTTTGCACTCGTGGGGCCCCACGTCGTCAACATTTTCCTCAATCGTACAACCTTTAAAACTTCTGTCTGAAATTCACATATACCACATCCCCGTTCAGTTTATTCCATTCATTCACCACACTTTATAAGAATACTTCCTCGTCTGTTTTAACAAGTTTCTTGCTTGCTTTCGTGTAAGTCCTCTGACTCTTTCTGTCCCTAGATCTTTAGAAGAACAGTTCACTGTCGGTCATTATCAACCAGGTTTGAATGCTTAAAGACTGTAAACAGGTCGCCCTTTGTCCTTCTCTCTTCCTTGGTGGACAAGTTTAAGGCCTCTTGTCTTTCCCCGTAGCATAGCTCTCTTAATTCAGGTGCGATCTTTGTTGCCCTCTTCTAGACCTTCTCTATTAACTCCTTTCCTTAAAACTGGGTTGCCTCTTACGTACCTAATTTTTTCCTCAGTAGAAGTCATAATTTTTTCTGATTAGCTTTTCCATTACCTTACAGACCACACCCGTCAAGGAGCCTGGTCTGTAGTTCAGCGCCTCCTTTCTTATAGATGTGTTTGACGTTTGCCCCTTTTCCACTCCCAGTACATTTTTTCTCTCTTCAGCGACAATGTGTGTGTGTGTGTGTGTGTGTGTGTGTGTGTGTGTGTGTGTGTGTGTGTGGCTTTAAGGATGTGTCTGTGACTGTAAGAGTATGTCTGTGGCTGTAATAATGTGTCTGTGTCTATAAGTATATGTCTGTGGCTGTGTGTATTTGGCCAAAATAGTACGTCTTTGACTGTAAGCTTGTCACTGACCATTAAAGAATGAGACAGACTGGGAGTCTGTTGGTGCCCTGGGTCTGTGCTGATAAGCCCTCGACAGCTAATGCAGTTTTTTCTTGCCTATACCCACAGACGTGCTGGACCGACCTCACAGTCTTACACTGCACACCACTGGTCACGCACGCCTTCCGTCTTTAAAGTCAATTTGATCACTAAGAGTGAAGTCACCATTATGCACAGCCCAACAATCGACAGTGTTGACTGGTACTTATTCTTCATCCCATCTAATGTTTGCTGTTGGCTTGGTAAAGCATTATCTTCATTCTCTGTATCCAAAGTTCTGTTAATTCCAGAGATGCATCTCTCTATTTCCAGAGATGCAGTCATGTCTCCAGAAATGTATTTCTAAACGGGTTATATATCTGACCTTCATTTACTTGTTGTGTGCTTATGAATAGGCTCTGAGTTAGTCAGAAAATTATGAGGGACGTTGTCAAGAGATCACTGCACGAGGCAGATTGGAACATATCCTGCGTCAGTCAGAGTGAGCGACACCCCTCTGTAGATGTTATGATCCAGGAGAGAAAAGGAAAGAGAGGGAGAGGAATGTAAAAGAGGAGGGGTCGCGAAATATTGTGAGAGGAAAACACAGAGATAGAAAGAGAGAAAATAAGTTTCGGTTCCAGAAAGTTTAGTGAGAAAAGTGGTTTGGGCAGTGGGGTGAACATTGCCTGATTACTGTGTGATGGGGTCGGACGGTGTGGTCGGTGCTGAGGCTGGAGTGTGGCTGTTGGTGTGATCGGATTGTAGCTGTTGGTGTGGCTGCTTTTATTGCCGAAGTGTGGCTTCTGGTGTAGCCTTAGTGTGGCTGCTGATGTAGCCGAGATGTGGTTGCTGGTGTGATCAGGGTGCAGGTACTGGTGTGGTCTGCGTATAGCTCCTTGTGTAGCCTTAGTGTGGCTGCTGGCGTAACTACAGTGTAGCTGCTGATGTGGCCGGGATGTGGCTGTTTATATTGCCAAATTGTGGAGGCTGGTATGGCCGATGTAGCTACTTATTGCCGGAGTGTGGCTGGAATGTGGCTGCTGGTGTGCGCGGAGTGTGATTGGTGGTGTGGCTGCTGGCATGGCTGCAGTGTGGCTGCTGGTGTGCGCGGAGTGTGATTGGTGGTGTGGCTGCTGGCATGGCTGCAGTGTGGCTGCTGGTGTGCGCGGAGTGTGATTGGTGGTGTGGCTGCTGGTGTGGCTGGAGTGTGGCTGCTGGTGTGCGCGGAGTGTGATTGGTGGTGTGGCTGCTGGTGTGGCTGGAGTGTGGAGGCATCTCGAGCCGTCCTGGTGAAGGAATTTACTAGCGAGGCAGCAGGTGGCTGACGCTTTCATCATGGCTGCCCAATATTCTCTTCAGCCTCATGTTGTATCTTGATCTTCACGCTTAATTAAGTATTTTTCGTTAATTAGTGAATGCTTTTGTATCTTCATTGATCTGTGGTAGGAGCACCCTAAAAGCATTACAGTTCGGAACCCTGCATAACGGAGCATATGATAGTAAGAGAGACTGTAAGTATGCTCATCCTGAAACTTACCGCAATTATGACGTATCATATCTGTGGATGGAGAGATAAAATGCAGGTTCATGAATCTGGAGGGGCCTTAACACAGATGAGGAATGCAGCTTTAGATGTTCATTGACAAAGGAATATGAGGAAGCTACTAGAATCGAAAATGAGAACACTGGAAGTGCAGGAGAGAGAAGGAACCAAGATCAACTTTTAGATGGAAACAGACGTACAGCTGACGTAAGGCAGTACAGTGTTGTCGACCAACTTTTGGCTTTAAGGGAATCCATCATTTTCCTGATTCTAATTGCAGTGCAGCTTGAAAGCTGCAAGAGCCATAAAAGGGATCTTTGAGATATATATATATATATATTTTTTTTTTTTTTTCAAACTATTAGCCATTTCCCGCATTAGCGAGGTAGCGTTAAGAACAGAGGACTGGGCCTTTGAGGGAATACCCTCACCTGGCCCAATTCTCTGTTCCTTCTTTTGGAAAATTAAAAAAAAAAACCGAGAGGGGAGGATTTCCAGCCCCCCGCTCCCTCCCCTTTTAGTCGCCTTCTACGACACGCAGGGAATACGTGGGAAGTACTCTTAATCCCCTATCCCCAGGGATAATATACATATATATATATATATATATATGTATATATATATATATATATATATATATATATATATATATATATATATATATATATATATATATTTCATTCAACTTAGTCGCTCTCTCCCGCGTTAGCGAGGTAGCGCAAGGAAACAGACGAAAAAATGGCCCAACCCACCCACATACATACATATACGCCCACACACGCATATATATACTATACATTTCAACGTATACGTACATATACATACACAGACATATACACATGTTCATATACTTGCTGCCTTCATTCATATTCGTCGCCGCCCCGCCACACATGAAATGGCAACCCCTTCCCCCCGAGCGCGCGAGGTAGCGCTAGGAAAAGACAACAAAGGCCACATTCGTTCACACTCAGTCTCTAGTTGTCATGAATAATGCACCGAAACCACAGCTCCCTTTCCACATCCAAGCCCCGCAAAACGCTTCACATGCCCTAGTTCAATCCACTGACAGCACGTCGACCCCGGTATACCACATCGTTCTAGTTCACACTATTCCTTGCACGCCCTTCACCCTACTGTATGTTTAGGCCCCGGTTGCTCAAAATCTTTTTCACTCCATCCTTCCACCTCTAATATGGTCTCCCACTTCTCGTTCCCTCCACCTCTGACACGTATATCTTCTTTGTCAATCTTTCCTCACTCATTCTCTCCAAGTGACCACACCATTTCAATACACCCTCTTCTGCTCTCTCAACCACACTCCTTTTATAACAACACATGTCTCTTACCCTTTCATTACTTACTCGATCAAACCACCTCACACCACATTTTGTCCTCAAACATTTCATTTCCAACACATCTACCCTCCTCTTCACAACCCTATATATAGCCCATGCCTCGCAAGCATATAACATTGTTGGAACCACTACTCCTTCAAACATACCCATTTTTGCTCTCCAAGATAACGTTCTCGCCTTCCACACATTCTTCAACGCTCCCAGAACCTTCGCCACCTCCCCAACCCTGTGACTCACTTCCGCTTCCATGGTCCATCCGCTGCTAAATCCACTCCCAGATATCTAAAACACTTCACCTCCTCCAGTTTTTCTCCATTCAAACTTACCTCCAAGTTTACTTGTCCCTCACCCCTACTGAACCTGATAACCTTGTTCTTATTCACATTTACTCTCAGCTTTCCTCTTTCACACACTTTACCAAACTCAGCCACCAACTTCTGCAGTTTCTCACCCGAATCAGCCACCAGCGCTGTATCATCAGCGAACAACAACTGACTCACTTCCCAAACCCTATCATCCGCAACAGACTGCATACTTGCTCCTCTCTCCAAAACTCTTGCATTCACCTCCCTAACAACCCCATCCATAAACAAATCAAACAACCATGGAGACATCACGCATCCCTGTCGCAAACCGACATTCACTGGGAACCAATCACTTTCCTATCTTCGTACTCGTACATGAGCCTTCTCCAGATCCATATATATATATATATATATATATATATATATATATATATATATATATATATATATATATATATATATATATATATATAAAGAGCGTGGTTGAGAGAGCAGAAGAGGGTGTTTTGAAGTGGTTTGGGCACATGGAGAGAATGAGTGAGGAAAGATTGACCAAGAGGATATATGTGTCGGAGGTGGAGGGAACGAGGAGAAGAGGGAGACCAAATTGGAGGTGGAAAGATGGAGTGAAAAAGATTTTGTGTGATCGGGGCCTGAACATGCAGGAGGGTGAAAGGAGGGCAAGGATATATATATATATATATATATGTATATATATATATATAATGTTTTCGTCCTTTCAGAATGAAATTGTCTATCGTATTTACTGGTATGTTATTGACGGACCTCACGTGTCAGCCTCACTTTCAGGTTTTCCTCTCTCATCTGGCCTAACCTCTCAGATGGCCTTCCCTCTCATCTGGCCTCACCTCTCAGTTGGCCTCCCCTCTCATCTGGCCTCACTTCTCAGCTGACCTCATCTCTCAGCTGGCCTCACCTCTCAGCTAGCCTCTTCCTCAGCTGACGTACCCCCAGCTGTCCTTACATCTCAGCTGGTGGCGCCCCTGGGGCGCGGTAAGAGCTCTCTGTGGAGGCATTAACGGTGTGGGAGGGACACTGCCTTGGTGACCTGACCCACTTTGTGTATGTGTGTGTGTGTGTGTGTGTGGTGTGTGTGTGTGTGTGTGTGTGTGTGTGTATGTGTTTGGTGAAACGTTTCTCCATCTACGAAGGCCATCGGGCCAGGATTCGTAATATGTATTTGTCCATATGTATTTGTCCATGAACCATATGTATAATGGTCTGAAGAGGTTTATAAGCAAGTGTGTCTTTAACTTTTCCTACATCTAGTGTGGATAAAGACCAGGACAAGGGCAGCACGAGAACTAGTTCAACGTTATTAAGCCCCTTGAGCATCGCGACATTTAAGCCCCTTGAGCACCACGATATGATCACAGGATGTGATGACTTTACCTTTGATCTGTCCCTTGGGGGTCGGGTCAAATGCCAAGCCATCGTACCCAAGGTCGTACCGTCAAGGAGTTTACCTACTTTAATGAGGTGTCTTGGTTGGTTTGAGAAGAAAAATGCGAGTGGAAAAATGTTTGAGTTTCTGTACTTTTTAGATGAAGGAAGGCCAGGGCGAGAGGGACATATGAACCAGGTGTATGGTGCGGTGCTGCTGGGAGGGGAAGGGAGTCGGGCGATGTGGTTAGGAGGACATCAACCTATTCAAAGACTTGTGATTTACCTCCGATCATAATGCACATAGTGGATCTTCCTCTCTCCTCAAGCACGTCAGGAAGGTGATAGGAACGCTTTGTCATCATTATCACCACCACACCACCACCTCTCATCGCTATTATCAAACAGCATCTGTCATCATCATCGTCATCATCACCTGTCAGTTTTACCAGAACCACCTGCCATCATTATGACCACCACCACCATATTTATTTGACAGCATCTTTCATCATCATCATCATCGTCACCAACACTTTCTTTCATTTTCACCAGCACTACCTGCTATCATTTTCGCCACCACCTTAACCACTTGTCGTCATTATCACCACGACCACTTATCATTATTACTATTATCATAACCACCTGGCATCATGATCACCACCACCATATAACCCCCTACCATCATTAGCAACACTATATGCTATCATTCTCGCCACCTGTTGTTATGATCTCTGCCTCCCATCACCGTTATCACATCATGCCGTCACTATCTCCTAATCCTGTTATCATAATCACCTTCTATCATCATCAGTTCTCACTAACCTTCATCATCACTTCCCACGTTGACGTCACATTAGGCTGTGGAGAAACATTCTATGGCTCGCAGACTTCCTCAGTGGTCATCGTTAGACTGCACACATCCCAGCGACCACGTTCATTTTCCAGCCCCTCAACTTCAGCAACCCGCTGCCTGTGAAGATTGGACCCTTGTGCATTCTCATCCATGAATGATGCCCTTATGGATGCAAGTGCTCGACGGAGGAACGTCAATGGCTTTGCCACTAATGTCAGCTTAGACAAGAGTATTCCCGCGCTCCAGAACATATCTTGCCGCCTAACGCTAACCACGTCACTATCAACCAAACCAAGACCGTAGTTATGCATATCAACTACGTACTCTCCCTTACCCCATTTCCTCGTCTCACTAAGTCCCAACTCACATCGGGTCATTCTATCCACCAAGCTTTTCAAATTTCATTGGACGAAAAGTTCATTTGCAAGGAACTTGTCAATTCTATTGACAAATCCTGCAGCTATCGTGTCTTCATTCTCAGAAGACCCGGGACATTTTTGCTCCTAGCGTCAATACAACTTTCATTCTTCTTGAAGTGACCTATACCTTCCCGCCTTGTCTTCCTTATTCGCCATACAGCAGGGGATACTGGGGAAGGTGCAGAAAAGGACCCCTCCTACTCCTCCTGTCAAAAGTTGGTTAGCATACGGCACCTTCCGACTGTCCAGCCATCACTTTATACGACAGTTTAGAAAGAAGCTGCTATATCACCCTCTTACCACCAGATATTTCTTGGCCATGCGTTGCATTTCGGCACCAAAATCACATCGAGACCATCGGAACTCGTACACGCCGCTGAAAGAACACCACTACACCAACCACTGTGTACATGATCGTGTAAAGATTGTATGGCAAAGGTTCCTTCTCCATTCTGTTTACACTAATGACTCCTTCTGTAAAAGGGAAATTGTATTATTTTTGTTAACTCATTCATTTTCATTTTCTTTATTCTCATTCTCTCCAACGATCAGCTTCCCACCTTGGTCTTTGACCCGACTCGTAATAGGCAGGTCATTGGCCAGTGGTATCGAGGGGAAAGTAAAGATGTGTTGGCACCACTAGTTGTTGTTGTTCCCTGCCTGCATCACCTCCTCCCCTTACCACCATTGTCAACTCCCTGACAGCGTTTTCGCCACCTCCCTTGCGACCACTATTACCTCCCTTGTCAACATCATCACCACCTTCCCTGCCAACATTATCCTCACATCCCCTGCCACCATTATCGCCTCTGCCAACATTCCCATCTCCCCCACCAACAATTCCATCACATCCCTCGTTAACAAGCCCACCTCCCCTGCCAACATTCCCGTCTTCCTTACCAACATGATCGCCATCTCTCAATATCACCCCTCGGCATTTCTCCCCCATTTTCCCTCCCAGAATTCTCGGCACTGTGCTCATGTGTGTCGTCATAAGTTCTCCCCGTCATGACCATCATCACCATCACCACTGTCATCACACTATCTTCCCCACCATCATTGCTATCACTATCATCGTCACCACCATCATCACCATCAGTATCTCCATTATCATCACTGTCATCATCATCATCATCATTATCTTCACCACTATCATCACGTTTTTGTCTCAGACCATTGGTGAATGTTGGCCATTCCGTTACCCTCTGGCCCAGGAACTGTCGTGTGGTCTGGCCAAGGAACCCAGTGGGGGTCTGATCCAGGATCTCCCGTGAGGTCTGGCCCAGGAACCAAGGTGAGGCCTAGTCCAGAAACCCCTCTGAGGTCTGGTCCAGGCACCTAGTTGAGGTCTGGCCCGGGAACCCAGGTGAAGTCTGTCTAGTCCAGGGACCTATTTAGGTCTGGCCCAGGAACCCAGTTGAGGTTTTGCCTAAGAACCTAGTTGTGGTCTGGTCCAGGAACCCAGGTGAGGTCTGGTCCAGGAACCCAGGTAAGGTCTGGTCCAGGAACCCAGGTGAGGTCTGGTCCAGGAAGATGTGCAACAACCAACCTGCCGCTGCTGCAGGGAGCCCTGGTGTTCGCCACAATAATTATGCAGGTTCGGCAACTTGATACAAACTTTTAATATCCAAACTTTTACGGCAGGAGGCGGGAGTTGGACTCGCCGGGTTATTTATCTCGTCTTATCTTCAGATTTTTTCCAGTCTTTCTTACTTGTTTTCCATCTTCCTGTTGGCATTGTTCTTACATCTACCTACCTTTGTGGTTCCTGTCTACACTGTATTTAGTTACTGTGCCTAATGTGCTGATGAAATAATTTTTTCTTTCTTTTTTTTTATGTATAACATCCGACGCCGCCGCCACCAACCCTGCCACCTGTAGTGTTCTACCCACCAGGGTCTTGAACCGCCTTGCTCACGATGTAGTGTGCCGGTGTAGACTTCAGTTCTTCGGCCTTCACCCCTTTCGAGTGCCTCGCCCTTTCCTTTCTGTCATCCCCTCCAATCCTCTACTCTTCCCGCCCCCCACAGACTTCCCTCCCCACACCTGACCCCGCCACCTACCCCTCACCACACCTCACCCCCGCCACCTACCCCTCCCCACACCTCACCCCGCCACCTACCCCTCCCCATACCTCACCCCGCCACATCCTTCCCTTCTCAGTGCCCTTCTCCTCCTCGCCCTTCACCCCTCACCGTCCGACACCTTTCTCCGTCCCACTTCCCTCGCCGCCCTTCACTCCTCCTCGCCTGTACCTACTCCCCGCCCTTTACGCCTCGCCGTTCCTCACCCCTCGCATCACCCCCAATTCCGTCCTGGTAGCCACAACCACCGCAGGTCACACGAACGAAAACGAACGACAAGTACAACCACACGCAGGACACAATATTCATCTGTAACATAAATTACATTGGCACTGGTGGTGCTGGGTGGGGGGAGAGAATTATTATATGATAGTAATAATGTGAGGTTGTAGCCGGGACAACAGTCCTGTAGCTGGGATGATCGTGCTGTAGCTGGGGTGGCAGTGTTGTGGCTGGGATGATAGTACTGTAGCTAGGGTGGTAGTGTTTAGCTGGGATGATAGTATTGTAGCTGGGGGTGCTAGTGTTGTAGCGGGGATGGTAGTGCTGTAGTTATTATGACAGAACTGTAGATGGGGTGGGAGTGATTGTTAAGTTCCGCACAGAAAGGTCGCTTTGAGACGGACCTACCATCTTTCACCGTATGATTTGGGAGGGTCAGGTGTTGGGGTTGTGCAACCCCCTTCGACCAGCCCTCCACCAGCTGGAGGATGGGCAGCGGGAAGTGAGGTCATTGGTGTAGTAATAACCTAATTTCCTGGTGGGTCAGGAGTGGCCAGACCTTGAACACTGCCCTTCGCTTAATATTTCCCCACAACAACCCATCGTCAACTTTCTCTTTCCCTCCTCCACGTCCACACCACGATAATATATATATATATATATATATATATATATATATATATATATATGCATGGGGTGTTCAGTGTTGTAAATGGAAATGGTGAAGAGCTTGTAGATTTATGTGCTGAAAAAGGACTGATGATTGGGAATACCTGGTTTAAAAAGCGAGATATACATAAGTATACTTATGTAAGTAGGAGAGATGGCCAGAGAGCGTTATTGGATTACGTGTTAATTGACAGGCGTGCGAAAGAGAGACTTTTGGATGTTAATGTGCTGAGAGGTGCAACTGGAGGGATGTCTGATCATTATCTTGTGGAGGCTAAGGTGAAGATTAGTATGGGTTTTCAGAAAAGAGGAGTGAATGTTGGGGTGAAGAAGGTGGTGAGAGTAAGTGAGCTTGGGAAGGAGACCTGTGTGGGGAAGTACCAGGAGAGACTGTGTACAGAATGGAAAAAGGTGAGAACAATGGAAGTAAGGGGAGTGGGGGAGGAATGGGATGTATTTAGGGAATCAGTGATGGATTGCGCAAAAGATGCTTGTGGCATGAGAAGAGTGGGAGGTGGGCTGTTTAGAAAGGGTAGTGAGTGGTGGGATGAAGAAGTAAGAGTATTAGTGAAAGAGAAGAGAGAGGCATTTGGACGATTTTTGCAGGGAAAAAATGCAATTGAGTGGGAGAAGTATAAAAGAAAGAGACAGGAGGTCAAGAGAAAGGTGCAAGAGGTGAAAAAAAGGGCAAATGAGAGTTGGGGTGAGAGACTATCAGTAAATTTTAGGGAGAATAAAAAGATGTTCTGGAAGGAGGTAAATAGGGTGCGTAAGACAAGGGAGCAAATGGGAACTTCAGTGAAGGGCGTAAATGGGGAGGTGATAACAAGTAGTGGTGATGTGAGAAGGAGATGGAATGAGTATTTTGAAGGTTTGTTGAATGTGTCTGATGACAGAGTGGCAGATATAGGGTGTTTTGGTCGAGGTGGTGTGCAAAGTGAGAGGGTTGGGGAAAATGATTTGGTAAACAGAGAAGAGGTAGTAAAAGCTTTGCGGAAGATGAAAGCCGGCAAGGCAGCAGGTTTGGATGGTATTGCAGTGGAATTTATTAAAAAAGGGGGTGACTGTATTGTTGACTGGTTGGTAAGGTTATTTAATGTATGTATGACTCATGGTGAGGTGCCTGAGGATTGGCGGAATGCGTGCATAGTGCCATTGTACAAAGGCAAAGGGGATAAGAGTGAGTGCTCAAATTACAGAGGTATAAGTTTGTTGAGTATTCCTGGTAAATTATATGGGAGGGTATTGATTGAGAGGGTGAAGGCATGTACAGAGCATCAGATTGGGGAAGAGCAGTGCGGTTTCAGAAGTGGTAGAGGATGTGTGGATCAGGTGTTTGCTTTGAAGAATGTATGTGAGAAATACTTAGAAAAGCAAATGGATTTGTATGTAGCATTTATGGATCTGGAGAAGGCATATGATAGAGTTGATAGAGATGCTCTGTGGAAGGTATTAAGAATATATGGTGTGGGAGGCAAGTTGTTAGAAGCAGTGAAAAGTTTTTATCGAGGATGTAAGGCATGTGTACGTGTAGGAAGAGAGGAAAGTGATTGGTTCTCAGTGAATGTAGGTTTGCGGCAGGGGTGTGTGATGTCTCCATGGTTGTTTAATTTGTTTATGGATGGGGTTGTTAGGGAGGTAAATGCAAGAGTCCTGGAAAGAGGG
Organism: Panulirus ornatus; assembly: GCF_036320965.1. NCBI lineage: Eukaryota > Metazoa > Arthropoda > Malacostraca > Decapoda > Palinuridae > Panulirus > Panulirus ornatus. Next base: position 12,675,026 of record NC_092260.1, on the reverse strand, counting down.
GCAAGTATGAAGTCTGTTGGGGATGAGAGAGCTTGGGAAGTGAGTCAGTTGTTGTTCGCTGATGATACAGCGCTGGTGGCTGATTCATGTGAGAAACTGCAGAAGCTGGTGACTGAGTTTGGTAAAGTGTGTGGAAGAAGAAAGTTAAGAGTAAATGTGAATAAGAGCAAGGTTATTAGGTACAGTAGGGTTGAGGGTCAAGTCAATTGGGAGGTGAGTTTGAATGGAGAAAAACTGGAGGAAGTGAAGTGTTTTAGATATCTGGGAGTGGATCTGTCAGCGGATGGAACCATGGAAGCGGAAGTGGATCATAGGGTGGGGGAGGGGGCGAAAATTTTGGGAGCCTTGAAAAATGTGTGGAAGTCGAGAACATTATCTCGGAAAGCAAAAATGGGTATGTTTGAAGGAATAGTGGTTCCAACAATGTTGTATGGTTGCGAGGCGTGGGCTATGGATAGAGTTGTGCGCAGGAGGATGGATGTGCTGGAAATGAGATGTTTGAGGACAATGTGTGGTGTGAGGTGGTTTGATCGAGTAAGTAACGTAAGGGTAAGAGAGATGTGTGGAAATAAAAAGAGCGTGGTTGAGAGAGCAGAAGAGGGTGTTTTGAAATGGTTTGGGCACATGGAGAGAATGAGTGAGGAAAGATTGACCAAGAGGATATATGTGTCGGAGGTGGAGGGAACGAGGAGAAGAGGGAGACCAAATTGGAGGTGGAAAGATGGAGTGAAAAAGATTTTGTGTGATCGGGGCCTGAACATGCAGGAGGGTGAAAGGAGGGCAAGAAATAGAGTGAATTGGAGCGATGTGGTATACCGGGGTTGACGTGCTGTCAGTGGATTGAATCAAGGCATGTGAAGCGTCTGGGGTAAACCATGGAAAGCTGTGTAGGTATGTATATTTGCGTGTGTGGACGTGTGTATGTACGTGTGTATGGGGGTTGGGCCATTTCTTTCGTCTGTTTCCTTGCGCTACCTCGCAAGCGCGGGAGACAGCGACAAAGTATAAAAAAGAAAAAAAAAAAAAAAAAAAAAATATATATATATATATATATATATATATATATATGATCACACAAGTCCTTGATGAAAGTTTTGAAGGTGTAATCGCACTTCAGTAGTTCATATAATTTGATTTAACTGAATTCTTTAATACATGTGGCACGACATGTTTCGTGGAGACAGTCCACCTATCAGGTGCCAGTAGTTAACAAAATCATTTAAATCTCTACGTCTTTTATCTCATTCTTTTATCTCCGCTGACGATCTGATCATTACAAGAAAGTGCACTTGGGAACTTATCACGTTTCATTTTCCCTGTCGTTATCAGCAAATACTAGGTCTCATGCACCACTCTCACCTCTTGCAATATATATATATATATATATATATATATATATATATATATATATATATATATATATATATATATATATATTGGAAAGGATCACAATTTTGCCCTTGATCAAGTATATTCCTACGAGTCCACGGGGGAAAATGAAACACGATAAGTGTTTCATTTTCCTCCGTGGACTCATAAGAATATATATATATATATATATATATATATATATATATATATATATATATATATATATATTTTTTTTTTAATTTTCCAAAAGAAGGAACAGAGGGGGCCAGGTGAGGATATTCCAAAAAAGGCCCAGTCCTCTGTTCTTAACGCTACCTCGCTATCGCGGGAAATGGCGAATAGTATGAAAAAAAAAAAATATATATATATATATATATATATATATATATATATATATATATATATATATATATATATGTGTGTGTGTGTGTGTGTGTGTGTGTGTAAAGAGACGGGGGGGCAGCCTTATTGCAAAACTCACCCAGTAAACAAATAGTAATCACATTAACATAAAAACAAAAACAGATTGATATACCGTCCACCCTGGTGGTGGGGAGTAGGGGGGGGGGGCCTAATCACGCCATCATTCCTTTACTTTTTGTATTTCTGTGTCAAAATCATGTCACATACAGAGCAGAACCTTTCGTGCATAATGGTGAAATATTTACCACCACATCGGTTGTCACGTACATGCGAGGAGGTTTACGTCCCCAAATTTCCCTTGGTAGTTGATGTTTAGTGCGAACTTGAATTACTTCCGTCCATTTTGTGAGCAAAATGTTAGCAGCCTGTCTTTAAACTGTTGAGGGAAATCATAGGACCAGATAGTTGCCCTCGACTTTCCGGTATGATACACTCAAAATGCAACAAACTTGTAATGAGCGAGACACTTCACCCAAGGCCGCCCCACCTCACAGCCACAGTGTATACCATTCCAGCCCTTCGTGCTTAACAAGTTGGTCTGGAACACCTGAATTGCTTTACGGACAAAAATTTCACACAAGAAAGAAGCCAAAAACTGCTTTCACCTGCCCTCTGTCGTTCTCCCAATTATTTCTGTGATTGTCACGCCAGCACTTAATTCCCCGGGCAGTGCTGGAAGGCGAGCCAAGGCAGTGTACCTCAGGCGATCAGTTATGTCGATGACTGGAAACGCAGCAAGTGTAGCCTAACGAACAGTGTTACATTTCCTAGGTGTGTGAGAGATGCAAACCACACACAGTCAGCCTGCCACAGACAAGGAATAGAATATACACAGTCAGCCTACAGTGACCTAAAACCACGCTACCATTTCCTAATGTCTAGAAATCAGGAAGAGGGACAGAAAAACCGCTACCAGTCCATCATATCCAGGAACTAGTAGAGGAGTCTACACCAGTAAGCCTACCATGTCCAGGGACCAGTATTTCACAGCGACAATATGTCAAAAGGACACCAGAGTTGTAGACAAATATATATTTTCTTATGGAGTCAAATTTAGTTTCAGATCCTTAGTTAACGTGCCTGCAGTATTACAAATACATGCTTCGGTCAACTTCGCTGCTTATCACAATGTACGCTGGCAGCACCAAACGAACAGCACGCTTCATTTATCATTCCTAATGTCTTTCCTACATATATTATTATGATATTTTTGTATTATCAGCAAGGTATATTCCAACGTAAACATTTCTGCAAAGGGAATTAAGGGATTCGTTCCCATTACGAACGAAGTGGTCTGCTCGCCAGCCATATTTCATGAGGGTAAACAAAAAATTGACGTCAGTGGGAGGAAGCTCCACCGTTGGTGGGTCGTTACCAGTGGCTGCCGCTTCCCAGCGACATCTGGCAATTTTTTTAACAACTTGTATCTCATCTATTGCTTAGTTGTGTGTATGGATACTTAGTGATTTTTTTTAGACAATTCATCAGCCAAATTCTAAATGAAGTCATTAGGTCCATCCATGGTGTGTTACACATAGTCAATGTGCATATAACGCGCCAGTGGCATTTGCAAGGGGGAGGCGTGAGCCAGACGGGGTAGCTCCACGCCCAGCCCAGCCTGGACAAGGCTCTCTTCCTCCATTTATCATCATGGATGTTGTTATAATTACCACGGCTGTGTACACGGTACATGGTTAGTGTGTACATGAGTGACGCACGCAAGCTGTATATCTTTAAGAAAAAATATATATGGAAGGTTAGCATGGTTTTTTTCTTTCAAACTATTCGTCATTTCCCACGTTAGCGAGGTAGCGTTAAGAACAGAAGACTGGGCCTTTGAGAGAATATCCTCACCTGGCCCCCTTCTCTGTTCCTTCTTTTGGAAAATTAAAAAAAAAAAAATGATGAGATGGGAGGATTTCCAGCCCCTCCGCTCCCTCCCCTTTTAGTCGCCTTCTACGACACGCAGGGAACACGTGGGAAGTATTCTTTCTCCCCTATCCCCAGGGATAATATATAATATATATATATATATATATATATATATATATATATATATATATATATATATATATATATATATAAAGGTATACAATACTGGTCAAGACAACAAAGCCATAACAAGGATTTTTTTTTTTTTTTTGGCATCTGTATTTACGATTGTAAACGCAGTTCCAAGTTCACTTCCAGTGCTAAGAAAAACGTCGTGCAACATATAGACGTAACAGTTGAAGAAGTTTTATTAACAATGAATGGACTGAAAGTAAATAAACGGCGGGCCCAAATACATTTTTTATTCAAGGACAACACGATGTTTAAGCCCTTGACAGCTCTTTTAATAATTCACTTGCTGTGGGGAGGGTTCCAGGGGAGTCATGCCAAGAAATTATTGTCCAATTAACGTCTGTAGTTGGAAAACATATGGAAACCATCTTTCAGGACAAAATTATCAACTGTTTAGAAGATCATAGATTAAAAGCAACTATTCCTAAAAAGTGGTTCTTTTAACAGTATAATCAGCACGTATGATGAAAGTAAAGTAGTTGATGTTAAACATTTACATTTGCTGAAAGCGTTCGATTTTTTAAAAGTTCCTCATCAAAGGTTATTAACAAATTTTAAGTCACGTGGCACTATGGGGTTGTGCTAGGGTAGTAAGGAAATTGGTTGAACGATTGTAAACAGACCAGTGGTTAATGGTCGTCTCAGAATGATTAAACGTAACAAATGGTCCACAGAAATCAGTCTTACAGGTGGTTCTATTTCTCATATATATATATATATATATATATATATATATATATATATTCTTTTTTCTTTCAAACTATTCGCCGTTTCCCGCGTTAGCGAGGTAGCGTTAAGAACAGAGGACTGGGCCTTAGAGGGAATATCCTCACCTGGCCCCCTTCTCTGTTCCTTCCTTTGGAAAATTAAAAAAAAAAAAGGGGAGGATTTCCAGCCTCCCGCTCCCTCCCCTTTTAGTCACCTTCTGCGACACGCAGGGAATACGTGGGAAGTATTCTTTCTCCCTTATCCCCAGGGATATATATATATATATATATATATATATATATATATATATATATATATATATATATATATGAACGACTACAACCTCAAACTGATACAGACAAATAAGTGAACCTAGCTCATAGGTGGCAAATGAATTTTGATATTGATAAATGCAGAGCTTTGCATACCGGTTGTAAAAACGTGAGGGCAAGCTACAATATTTTTGTTGAACAATGGAAGGTGAATGACATAATACCTGAGTGTAATGATCTCGGGTGATTAAGGCCATGTGAGCAGTGCACAGCAGTAAAAAGGGGCGAACAAAATTCTTGAATGCATAGGTAAGGATTTCGAATTTGAATCGAGAGAAATCATCATTTTAACAATTCACTGGTGCTTCTCCATCGTGAATACTACGTCCAGTTTTAGTCCTTGTAAAAAAGACATAGACAGAATGGAGATGGTACAGCGTCGAGCCACCAAGATGATTTTCCGGGCTTAGAAACAAGTCCTATGAGAGTTGGCGAAACGACTTGGATTCGTTTAGCATTGGAAAGAGAAGGTTAATAGGTGACCTAATAAGAGTGACTCAAAATTATCAGAGGTCTCGATAATTCGATCTAAGCACTTACTTAATCCTTCGCTCCATTTTATTTTTCTCTTAATAACTGATACAAACCCGTAGGCAAACGTTTCACGTCGATTGAGGCCAAATACATTTTCTTCAACTGGATTGTCCACATATGGAATGATGTATCGAATAGAATGGTTGAAAGCTGTACCATAGGTACGTTTAATGATAAACATGATACATATTTCGCTCCAGGTTCACGACTAACAGTATTTGCCCCACATCATTAACGTGAAAACGTTGCTGGTTTTCTATTTGGAACACATGTACGTATTGCCCCTCTACTTTTACCACAATAATCAGTGAGTGTGACATCTAGTATCGCAAACATCGAAAGGACCCAGTGGTCTGTTGTTAATTAAATTTCGTAACATTCTATATATATATATATATATATATATATATATATATATATATATATATATATATATATATATATGTATATATATATATATATATATATATATATATATATATATATATATATATATATATATATATATATATATACGGTTTACATGACTCGTCATTCCTGAACCGTTCATGGTTGAGGGCTGGTCCTCCGACACATGCTGGCCATTTCCCAGCCTTTCCCGTCCAGTGTAGTTATTACAAGTATCTGAGGCATTGCTGTTGTGATGCCAACGGTTTGATGTTGTGACGGTAACTTCTGAAGTACTGTTTGTGGTGGTGTACATACTGTTGTGGTGAGGTTAAGTGTAGTTGTGATAGTAAATTTACCAAGAATTTGATGTTGAAAGGAATTGTTGGTACTGATGCAGATGTCGTGGTCATGTTGTAGTGGTGGTGTAGATGCTGTGATCATGATGTGGGCTGTTTCTGGATTTGGTACTCTTGCTGGGGTGGTGATGTTATGGTTTATTGATGCAGTGATGGAGTTGCTGTGGTGATCATGATGTGGTCTGCTTCTGGTGGTGGTACACTTGCTGGGGTGGTGATGTTGTGGAATATTGATGCAGTAATGGAGTTGCTGTGGTGATCATGGTATGGGCTGTTTCTGGTGGTGGTACACTTGAGGGGATGGTGATGTTATGGAATATAAATACCGTCATGAAGTTGCTGTGGTGATCATGTTTCTGGTGGTGGTACGCTTGCTGGGGTGGTGATGTTATGGAATATAAATACCGTCATGAAGTTGCTGTGGTGATCATGTTTCTGGTGGTGGTACACCTGCTGTGGAGGCGATGTTGTGGGTTATTGTTACAGTGGTCATTTGTTGTCGCTGTTCTGGCCTTGTTGCTGTCGAGATTTTCTTGTTTTGGTGATGATATGTTGTCCATTGTTTCATGTGTTCTCTTGATATTGGTTCAGAGTTGCTGTGGTATTGTTTTGCTGTTGTGGTGGTGGATGTTTTGTTGTTATTGTTATGCGTGGCATATGTGACGCTTGTGTTGTTGTGACGGTAAGAGGTTTGAGCAAGGTGTTACGCCATAAGAATAAGAAAACGAAGCATTACACCAGGTGAAGAAGAAATATCGTAAATGTTCTTGTGATTTTGTCCAGCATGCTCCTGCCCTCCCTGGCGCACCTGGTATGTCCCTATGTTGCTCCGGACACCAGCCGACCTCCCTGAGTAATGGGTCTTGAGCAAATGATACGTATCTCCAGAGAACCCACGGGAGGCGGCAGTGTGGGAGGATGGGTCATGTGAGGCCAGGAAGGCCAGGGACACGCCAGCACCTCCTCACCCTCACACACTGACTGTACAGCCGTTGGTTACATTTCCAAATGTAACGAAACTGAATGAAACATATCACACATTTTTTTTTGTGGGTTTTATATTTCACTGATGTTCAGATACCAGTTTGTGTGGGAACCGGCAGGTGAGGAGGTCGTGGCCAGACCAGGCAGGGGAGGAGGTCGTGGCAAGACCCAGCAGGGGAGGAGGTCATGGCAAGACCCGACAGGGGAGGAGGTCGTGGCAAGACCCAGCAGGGGAGGAGGTCGTGGCAAGACCCAGCAGGGGAGGAGGTTGTGGCAAGACCCAGCAAGGGAAGAGGTCGTGGCAAGACCGGCAGGGGAAGAGGTCGTGGCAAGATCCAGCAGAGGAGGAGGTCGTGGCAAGACCCGGGAGGGGAGGTCATGCCTCGTGAGTGACTGGTGCAGTACTTACCAGCCACACAAAGGGCGGGGATCGACCTGGGGTTACAGTATTACCTCCCAGCCAGGTTGCTGGTAGTGGACAGTTCACGACAACCCCAGTGGCCACTGTTGGCACGTCCGCACGTTGTACACCGCAGCATAATAACCCGCCAAAGCACGACCCTCCACCACAAGACCCGCCGTCATACGACTCGTCGCCACACGACACGCCGCCGCAAGACCCACCACTGACGACGGACAACCGCTAAGTATCTGATTTGTGCCGCTGTCAGCCTATGCTCATCCTGTGAGCGGAGCGCAAAAGGATCACAGAGATCACAGTGGGTTTCTTGTCAGACCCCGGTGGTTGGGTAATCATTACATGAAGCGCTACACAGTCGGTTCAGTGTTACAGTCCTCCGTAAAGTATATCTGACGACTAGATGCAAAATGTGGATGCAGTCTTAGAATATCAGGGGTTTTTTTAGATCTGTCCCTACGTGGCTTTATTTTTTCACAATCTTAGACGCAGTGTTCTAGTTTATGTCCAAATCTCAGGCCACAAACATCACAGTTCTGTAGGTAGACCAGAGCGCCTGTACTACCTGTAGCCTAGCCATAATGTAGCTACCCATACCCAGTGCTGCCTTTACCCAGATTCTCCCTCCCCTGGCTGCCCCCTCCCCCTTACTTGCCTCGTCTCTGCCTGACCTCGTTATCCCTTCCCCTGGCTGGTCCTCGCCTTGCTGACCTTCTATTGGTTGCACTTCCACCCTGGCTTCCCGTACTATGTCATCCGTACCTTTGGCTGACCCTTTCTCCTGGATGCCCCTTCCCTGGTTGCCCCTCCTCCCTGACTACCCTGCTCTGGCTGCCCATTCCCTGTCCGTCCCTACTCGAGATGACCCTCCTCCCCACGGCTACTCCCCCTCTCTTTGGCTGCCATTACCCCTGACTGACCCTCCCCTGCTCTCTTCTCCGCCACCCACTCCTCGAGGCCTCCCCCTCCCCAAGAAGTGTATTGATCAACATTGGTGAATAATGAACAAAGATGTGTACCCAGCTCGAGGAAACTACGAACGGTCTCTTGAATAACGATGTGCCGAGTTTATGGCGGATCGCGCGGGAGAGACTGTACTGTATGCATCCTTAGGGTTCATACTGAGTTATTGTGTGGAGTTTGTTGTCTTAGGATAGTGGAGTGTTGGCTGTGTGAACGTCGTGTTGAATTCAGGACGGTGTTTGATGGTGGTGTTGGGCCTACCACAGTGTGTGTAGAGAAGGTGGTGGTGCTGGGCATATCACAGTGTGTATAGGGAGGAAGGTGGTGCTTGGTACCTACCAGAGTGTGTGTAGGGAGGGTGGTGGTGCTGAGCCCCACAGTGTGTACAGGGAGGATGGCGGTAGTGGGCCTACAACCACAGTGCGTGCAGGGAGAGTGGTGGTGCTTGGGCCTACCAAAGTATGTGTAGGAAAGGTGGTGATGCTAGGCCTACCAGTGTGTGTGTGTGAGTAGGTGTGGTAGTGCTAGGCCCCACAGTGTGTGTCGGGGAGGCTAATGGTGCTGCGACCACCTGTTTTCACGTCACGGGGAGGAGTTAGTTACACCCGTAGGGCGCCATCCCCTTGACTTATCCAGTCTGTTGTATGAAATTCTCTATGATGTCCGCAATCTCAGGTTCATTACTCGGTTATGTTCCAGTCATCCACTATTACTGCGCTATTAAAGTAATCTTTACATCTGTTCTAACGAGTTTCTTGTTTAGTTTTATGTCATGGCTGCTCGTTATTCTGTGTTTGCATCTTTCGAAGAATTTTTCACTGTTGATGTCGTCAAACTGGTTTGAAACCCAAAAGGGCTTGATCAGGTAACTCTTTACTCTTCTCTCTTCCCTGGTGGACAAATTTATGGCCTCTAACCTCTCACTGAAACTCAGCTGTCTTTAGTCTTTTGCCATCTTTGTTGCCCTCCTGTGAGCCTTTTCAATAACAGTTTTGTGCTTCTTTAATTACGATAGCCAAACTTGAGATGTATATTCTAGTGTTAGCCTGATACACGATGTGAACAACTTGCTGGATGATTTTGATCCATGTACCTCGACGCGATTCTAATATTTGTCAGCAGACAGTTTGTCTCCTTTACCGTTCTCGTAAGTTGAGACTCTGGCGAGACCCACACTGACTCCTACAGCTTATTTCCTCCTGGATTATATTCATGAAGAGGCCATTTTCTCTGTGTTCTCTCCTCGTTGCGCTGCATTTACTGCGGCTGAATTTCATCAGCCAGGTGTCACACCAGCTTTGGAGTCTGGCTAGGCCCCATTGTTAAGTTAATACAATCTTCTTCACTTTTTACTTCCCTCGCGATGTTGGCATCAACCATAAACATATCCAAGTGTGAGTTCCTTTGGTAGCTCATTTACATAGATCAAGAAGAACAATAGTCCAGGACTGGTTCCAGAGCAATGGTTCCAGTCTGTTTGTGTATCATTGAAACCCTTATTGTCAGAAGTGTACCATCTCTGAGGAGCGACTATTTTAGTTGCTTGATTTCTATATTTGTTCTGGATCATGGAAATTCTTTGGAGGGTTATGAATTATCAATACACTATGTAGTTCTTACCTACAGTTACTCCTCCCATTATTTACACTTTCACTTGGACATCTTTCATTATTTCCTGAAACTTTTTAAGTTTGTCCTGCAGGGCCAGTCCCCCTTCTTTGTCTTGTCGTCTTCTTGCTATCATGCATCCCTCAAACAGACCAAGTCAGGTCTGATCCCGTTTAGTAATTTTCTTCTCCTCTACTTCCACATTGTTAGGTTTTTCTATCTCAAACTCAGTCCTTGAACTCCAGATCTTCTCCTTTTGTTACTAATCCATCAGCATTTGAATGCAGCATTTTCAGTATGACTTCGCCACCACGTAATGTTCCTGACGTCCCTGAGGTACTTACTGCTGGGAGTGTTCCGGCTTCTAGGGTCTTTTGATGTCTCTCGTCTTTTGCATCTACTTCTCCCTAATGCCTTTCTTGGTTTGTCACCTTTGAATTCCTCCGTGTTTGTAAAAATTTTTATCCTGCTTTCGCTCCTTCTGTCTACATGGCCTCATTACGTTCTCTGTGGCTTTTTCTCCACATTTCTTTCACCTAATTTCATTTATTTCCTTTATCTCTCCCTTCATTTTTTCACCCACTCTTTCGATTCGTAAATTAGTTTCTGAACGTTGCATTGACTTTTGTTAGCTGAACATGAGTGGAGTGGGTATACGATGGGTTGGTGGTGTTAATGGAATGGACACCTGATGGTGTGTGGTTCTTGTTGGTGAGTGGACACATGATGTGTGGGTCGTGTTGGTGGAGTGGACACACAATGTTGGGTCGTGTTGGTGGAGTGGACACACAATGTTGGGCCGTATTGGTGGAGTGGACACACAATGTTGGGTCGTGTTGGTGAAATGGATACACAATGTTGGGTCTTGTTGGTGGAGTGGACACACAATGTTGGGTCTTGTTGGTGGAGTGGACACACAATGTTGGGTTTTGTTGGTGGAGTGGACACACAATGTTGGGTCGTGTTGGTGAAATGGATACACAATGTTGGGTCTTGTTGGTGGAGTGGACACACAATGTTGGGTCTTGTTGGTGGAGTGGACACAAAATGTTGGGTCTTGTTGGTGGAGTGGACACACAATGTTGGGTTTTGTTGGTGGAGTGGACACACAATGTTGGGTCATGTTGGTGGAGTGGACACACAGTGTTGGGTTGCGTTGTTGGAGTGAACACACAGTGTTGGGTCGTGTTGGTAGAGTGGGACGCACATGGTGTGTCATTTTCCACCTGCTTCATCACCCAGTAGTTGTGTTGCCAGCTCAGGCTACAGATCCGCCCGTAGCATGAATGTAGCTGGCAACACTGCCACAGACGATACCTCTGTTTTTATGACGGCCAAACGTTTTTCCTAAACGATGTTGATGTTCCTGCCACCGCTGTGTGTGTGTGTGTGTGTGTGTGTGTGTGTGTGTGTGTGTGTGTGTGTGTATGTGTGTGTGTGTGTGTGTGTGTGTGTGTGTGTGTGTGTACGCAGCTGTTGATGTTGTTTTTGCTACTGTTGTTACTGTATTTGCCTTAGCTTCTGTTCTTGTTGCTGTGCTTGTTACTCCCTCTGCTTTTGTAGACTGTTCCTGGTGCCACTCAGTGTCACCTTGAGTGGGTGGTGCCACTCAGTGTCACCCTAAGTGGATGGTGCCACTCAGTGTTACCTTGAGATGGTGGTGCCACTCAGTGTTACCTTGAGAGGGTGGTGCCACTCAGTGTCACCCTGAGTGGATGGTGCCACTCAGTATCACCCTGAGTGGATGGTGCCACTCAGTGTCACCCTAGAGAGGGTGGTGCCACTCAGTATCACCCTGAGTGGGTGGTGCCACTCAGTATCACCCTGAGTGGATGGTGCCACTCAGTGTTACCTTGAGAGGGTGGTGCCACTCAGTATCACCCTGAGTGGGTGGTGTCACTCAGTATCATCCTGAGTGGGTGGTGCCACCCTGAGTGCTTTCATATTGATTCATGCACTCGGGTGGAGAGGAGAGCTGTGGGGGTAGCACGGATGGGGTTTTTTTTGATACTTTCATGTTGGACTTTTATACTTGAATGTTATTTTGGCCATGCTCTCTGCTGACTCCCTTTATAGGACGTGTCGCCGTCTGTACCACACACACACACACACACACACACACACACACACACACACACACACACACACACACACACTCCTGATGATGTTTGAGGATGATGCTAAGGTTATGAAGGAAATAAAGAGTGAGGAGGATTGCTTCAACTGACAAGGGGACGTTGACAGATTCCAGACTTGATCTGTTATATAGTTGATGACACTCAGCCCGAGTAGTGAGGATGGGACACAGTGAAAGAAGACCTTGATAGGAACATCATCCTCTGTCATCCTTCGTGGTGTACCTGTTAGCGTTAATGACTCCAAAGTATGTACGGGCCAATCCGGGGTCGGGCCCGCATGGGTTGGAATCCTGGGCGCGGCATTCGGTCCTCAGTTCATCCCCATGTTCCTCCTCCCCACGGGACTGATCGAGAGTTGAGTACCTGGCTTATCCTAGGATCTATATGAGATAATCCTGATTAGGGCATTTACTTGCTGATATTGTACGTACCTACACTCTCGCCAGATCCTCACCTTAGGAGAACTGTAAAGAAGTTATGCTGTTTCCCGGCAGATATTAAGATCGAATTCAAAGTCTTGTTTACCTTTAGGTTCTCTGAAGACCAAAATGAGCATCGTTACTCCATCTGTTTCTGTACATTAGGTACACCTGGTTATTATCTTGTGATTCCTTATACATATTGAAGCCTTTTCCTCATTTCTTTGACTTCAGTCTTTGAAATGAAATTAGAAAATTATATGTGTATTGAAACTTCAGTCTTTGAAATGAAATTAGAAAATTATATGTGTATTGAAACTTCAGTCTTTGAAATGAAATTAAAAAATTATATATGTATTGAAACTTCAGTCTTTGAAATGAAATTGAATAATTATATGTGTATTGAAACTTCAGTCTTTGAAATGAAATCAAAAAAATTATATGTGTACTGAAATTCGACACACAAGTGAAGTTCCAAACTTTTAGTGATCCTCATTTTAAGAAGTATTTTCACCCTACTTATAGCAAGAGTTAGAGAACTGTGAATGCTGACAGCAAACAAAAGTTTAAAAAGTTGTGTGACAGCAGAGAAAGTTCATGATAGGAGACCTCCACCAAGTATAGAAACCCCTCCTATGACCGTACAATTAGGAAATTACAGGTATGTAATTATACAGGCGGAGCTTAACTTGGATGAATCAATGTGTTGTGTTTCGAAGTAGTATCATGTAGTGCAAAAGGAAGTGTCTAAGGAAAGAGAACAAACACTGACCAAGACGAGGAAGCAATGGGAAGCGAAGTATATAGAAATGAATGTCTACCTTAAGGAGGTACTGGGAGGCTGAATTCCAGAATATAAGGGTATCGTGTTGGTGTGACAGAGTAGGGAAGTGCAAACCATCAGTAGGGGATAGAAGGGAGAACACCAAAGAAAAATAGTGAGCGGCTTCGTTGATAATGGCAGGCAAGGCATGTAGAGACATGGTATGAGGGAGTTCTAGGAGAGACAGCAGCTAGGCAGGGAGAGGTACAGAGGGCAGAAAGAAAATATGGTTGTAAACAAAGAGGGAGACACAGTAGAAGTATGAAAGTAGGCATTGTTAACGAAGGGTCACCCAAACTCTTTCATAGGTTAATGAGAGACAAACTGTCAGTAAAGGATGAAATGTTATCACTAAGGAACTCTAAAAACATTTTGGACACAGGTGTGGATATCCATGAGGAGAAGAATTTAAGATTCCAGAACGTATTTACCTAAATGGACTCAACTTTGAGCACTGCTGGAGATCAAGAAGGCTCATGAAAGAGCTGGACCCACACAAGGCTCACGGATCAAGTGGCACTTCACCATTCTTACTCAATCAGGATGAAAGAATCCTGGACAGGCCACTTGGAATGATGTTTATCATCGCATTGGTAGACTCAGGCGTTCCACCGGACTGAAGGAAAGCTAATGTGCTAGTTTTTTGTAAAAGGCGACAGCGAAGTGTCCCTGACCTGCAGACCAGTTTCACGTAAAAGATTGGTTTATATGGTATAGAAGATGATTAGGAAGGAAATTGACAGCTTTGTGGCTGGCTGGAAGTGAGAGGCACCGTCATTTCTCTCACAAAACCTGAACCTGTAATCACCCAGACGCTGGCTGCCAGGCCATATGACCCCACCCTCTACATTTGCAACACAATACAGAATCTTCAACGAACTTTGCAGAGCTCGCTCACAGCGAATCTTATACGGAAATTTAACCTGTATCTTAATAGAGAGAGAGAGAGAGGAGAGAGAGAGAGAGAGAGAGAGAGAGAGAGAGAGAGAGAGGTGGGTGAATTGTGTATTCTAGTGCCAAAAGGACCTTGATATTGTCCTTCACAGAAGACTGATAATGAAGCTGGATTTCCAGACTGCTCTTCGAAGGACGATTGAAAACACGGAAAGCTAACCAGCTGGAGACCAACAAGGAATATAGGGCAAGGGAGCCTCTCCAGTGGGTTACCTACGGATTCTCTGCTGAAAACTCTGTCATTTCTGCTCAATTATGTTTACTGAGATGCCAGAATTATGAATGGATTCCTAAGTGATGGAGACAACTTGTTGCAAAGAAATGAGATAAGATAAAGTTTTATTAATCACGTAAAAGGTAAATGATACCTAACCCTAACTGTGTGTAAACTAATGAAGATGGGAAGCTACAAGAGTAGGCCACCGTCTAACTGCAGATGTTTTGAGTACAAACATGTGAAGGGAGCCATGGAGCTGATGGACTTGGAACCATAGAGCTGATGGACTTGGAACCATAGAGCTGATGGACTTGGAACCATAGAGCTGATGGACGATATGGAGAATTGATTAACTGGTACAAGACAGTAGAATGATCATTAGGGGATAAAACTTTAAGATGACCATATCTGAAATTGTCTTGAATTACATGAACAACGAGATGCCTTAATCACAGACACACTTGCGCGCGTGGGCCTCCATGGTGTAGTGGTTAGCGTCACTGACCATGAATTAGCACGGGGCAATCAGGGGTCGGACCCACATTGGTTCGAATCTTGGTCGTGGCAGTCGACCTACACCCAACCCAGGTGTTCAACCTCCCGTAAGGTCTGGTCGATAAATAGACACCAGGCATAAGCTAGGGTGTGTGTTAGTGTGCAGACTTACAGAGGAGTAAAGGCCTGGTAGATATATACAAGAGTGAGACGGGGCAACACAGGTGTAAAACTCTCACCCCGTAGCACACAAATAATAGTCACAAACAACAATCACACATACACGATAGATAACAGCTGAGCGATTCTGGGACTTGGTGGTGAGAATTGGAATTCCGGGTGAGATCTGGCCTGTGATGGTTTCTCGACTGATGGAGAGAAGTGCCGCAGGATGGACGGAGGGGAAACGAGAACGAGGAATGATATGGCAAAGAGAAAAAGAGGCGGGAGAAAGACGAAGGTGCAAGGAAAACAGAGAAAAGGGGCAAAAGGGGAGAAGAAATAGTGAATGATATTAATATTTATACAAGGAAAACGGAAGAAGATACTGAGGGTGAAGGAAGGTGGTCAGTGTTGGCAATGAGATGAGACATGGTCCAGCCTCCCTGACCCTGAGCCACCCGCCGTGAACTTTGTGGCCCGACCCCAACCACTCAGGACCACCCCATGTGGAGTCTGTGGCCCAGGACCACCAATGTGGAAGTTTCGTCCTCACCCACTCTGGACCAGTCCCCAGAGCTGGATGGATCTGCTGGTGTAGTTCCCCCAGGGAGGTGCTCCTAATCCGTGTTCGGAAACTTGGCGGTGTATCCCACGCTCTTACTCAAACATACACTGTTCATGGAGTCGTACCTTGCATTGCTTCTCCAGTCATACCTTTCACTGTTCAGGTAGCTGTAGCTTTCACTGCTTATGTAGACGTACCTTTCACTATTCACATCTGAAAGCTTTTAGAGGCGTTATATACCTACCCTGTTTGTCATGGTAATGCCATCATCAACTTACAGTTTCCATTACACATCACAGCACATCGCCAGCCATAAAGTTCACGTGGAAAGACTGAAATCATGATGAACGGGAGCTACTGGAAACACTGATGCACAGGAGCCCTCAAGAGACTGTGACAGATTAAGTCTGCGGGCAAAGCGCCTCTGATCCGCTGTCGGCCACAGACCTGGAAAACAGGAACTTCGCAGCACATCACGAGCCATAGTTGTCGTACACACTCCACAGCACATCATCATCATCACAGTATGCAGTACACATTTCCCGCCAGGTTATCTAGTCGGATACGAAGCGGTCGCACGGTCCGGGTCTTCATGTATCGACCTGAGTATCAGGCAGTTGGATCCTACATCTCAGATATCTGAAATTTTCCAATGAAGCATCACCGTTTACTGAGAGAGGTTTCCACTCCTTCACCACACGTGGCAGCAGAATGCACTCATCCGAGGTCCTCCCCATGGGTCAATCATAGAGGAATGCTGCCGTGTTCGGGGATGTTGAACGAGACCATTTGTCCTCCCTGCTGAACGAGGCCGTTTGTTCTCCATGTTGCATGAAACTGATTGGTTTCCATACTGAACGAGGTTATTGTTCTCCATGTTGAACTAAGCCGGCCGTTCTTGTTTTCTTGGCTGACCTGATTACATCACATTCACCTTTATCCATTTGTCCTCAGGCACAAAGCACAGGTGGAGCCCGTCCAGGTTTGTCGCTCTTCTCCTTTGAACCTACAGACTTCACAGTCGAATTAGTGGACAGAACTATATTGACAGAGAGACAGACAAACTGACAGCAGAACAAACGGGGGGGAAATATCCCTAGGTGTTGCCAACAGCAAGTCCTGAGCAGGAAGGCTTGGCGTACTCCCTCTTCGCGATAAGTCTCTTCCAGGTCCTGAATCACGGCTGGATTTGTGAGCCATTAAGTCTTGGTTAACTGTTGAGTACGCGAGCTAACAGGTTCTTCCGAATAGCAGCTGAACCAGGGAATCATCAGGTTCCCCCTAACTAGCGACTAGTCCCTTGGATCGGCAGCAACAGAGTTTGATCAGAAGTTTGTATCATTATAAGGAGGTTTGGGTGGATGTTGCCTCACCTGATGCCAATTAGAGCAGCTTATCACAGGTAACAAGGAGCGTTAGCGTCGCGCTGTATCAAATTCTCTTAACCTTATCGTGTGTCGTTACCTGGCGACCGACCGTCACTCCTCGCGATATTTCTCTCAAGCCCGACGATATTCTCAATAGATTTTATCAATTACCATTATGGCGGATTGTTGACAGAAAGAAAGGGTGTACGTGTACCTACGGCAATATTTTCCATACAGCAAGGTTAGCGCATAGCGCTCTGCCTGCTCTGCTTATTTTACAGTTCTGTTGTTCGCTGCCGCCACACACGCTGCACATCTGTCGGTCACTGGTTCATCGGTTACAGAGTTTAGCCATGCGTCTAGTCTTCTGCAGGTTTCAGTGGTCATTCCCTCCTCACTTCATACTACGTTGGACGAAAGATTATATACTTTTTCCATCTTTCCTGCCGGGCTTCCGAATATCTTTGTTTATTGCCACGGATTTTTACTTGATTTTGACATCTATCCTATTTTTCCATATTGTGAAGTTTTCGATAAAAAAATGGTGCACTTTGTTGGTTAGGAAATAGGTTGAGAGGCCGCAGACAAAGACGTACTACATGATCAATCCTCAGAGTGGTTATACGTATAGTAAGTGGTGTGCCACAGGGATCAACCTTGGAACCATTTCTCTTTCTCGTATATATTGATAACAGTGGTAATGGGCTACGTTATAAGTCATCTAAATTCGCGGACGATGCTCAGCTCGGAAATGGATCTACTATAAAACTTGAAGGCATACTGCTTCAGGTTTACATAGATGGAGTGGATTTACAAGTGGCGAATAAATTGTCTTGCAGGTAAGTGCAAAGTTTTGCATACCGGTATTAAGAACGATAAGGCAAGATGTCGTGTGGATTCTTTTGATCTGCAAAATATACAGACGAATTCAAACAGCACCAGACCACTGGATCTTCGTTGTACATCAACTGACTGTTATATTTCTCTCTTGCGTCTCCCCTGATGATGTGATTATTATACGAAAGTGCACTTGGGAACTTATCGTGTTTCATTTTTGCCATGGACTCATAGGAATATATATATATATATATATATATATATATATATATATATATATATATATATATATATATATATATATATATATATATTGCAGTAAGTCACAGTGATGCACGTGATCTAGTATTTGCTGATAATCAAGAGTGTAAATGAAACACGGTAAGCCGAGTGCACTTCCATGTATAATAACATCGTAAGGGTGATTATACACGAAAGTATATATACGTTTGTATATCATCTGACTCTTATATTTCTTTCTTGTATCTCCCTTGCCGATATGATCATTACACGAAAATGCACTTGGGAACTTATCGTATTCCATTTCCCTGTGAATAAGAAAGGAATTTAGTTGATCACGCACTCAACTGTGATCTTTTCCAATATATATATATATATATATATATATATATATATATATATATATATATATATATATATATACAATGTTTGTGTTACCGAACTCCGCTTGCTTGAGAATAATCTACGAATAAAGAATCACCTTTGGTGAGGTTGTACCATCATGTTCCCCTGTTTGTTTGTTTATTTGTAATTTTATGTTAGCTGAGAAGGTACGGGCAACTGAAGCCATGATTAAGGCCATCCCATTAACGCTATATATATATATATATATATATATATATATATATATATATATATATATACACATATATACCCTAGCCTGAGCCAGGTTCCCATTTTTTCGAGCAACCCCCCAGGGTTGGATGAAGAGCTGGGTTGACTGTGGAGCGATTGCTGCCACCAGGATTCGACCCTGGGCGGCCCGTGAATGCGTCATGGTCCGTCGGTGTTGTGATGCCTACCCACTACACCAGCCGTTCTGTCTGAGTTTCTTATATATTTTCGCCGTCCAAGAATGAAATCTGAACTTGCCTTCAGTTCTGACTGCTGTTAGGTGGAATATGAACTTTCTTTGAGCTTTATTCCAGTTTGGAGTATGAACTTTCCTTAAACTTTCTACAAAGGGGGATGTGAACTTTACTTTGATCTTTATTCACGGATGGAATATGAACTTTTCCTAAAGTTTCTTCATGGGTAGGGAATGAACTTTCTTTGAAATTTGTTCACAGCGTCGGTCTGAACTTCCTTTAAACTTGAACCGCTTAAAGATGGCTTGTGTACCGTCCAGCCGCCGGGTCCTGACGGACACACCTCGACCCGTAGGATCCAGCAGCGGCAGCAGCAGCAGCCTCCCTTTAAGCTGCCAGCCTCGCTGTTGCTGCCGAGATGCTCCTGGCGGAGGGAGGAGGTGAGTGACGACAGCTGGAAGTAGAGATGACCACAGTTGGAGGATGGGATGGCGAACGCTGGATGGGGGTAGAGGGAAGCGTCATGTGTAGGGGAAGAGGGTAAGGAAGAATTTGAGGAAGTAACAGGAAGGTGAGGGGGAACAGGAGGCAAAGAACTCTAGCAGCAGGGGAAGAGGAGTTGTAGCATGGGAGAGCAGCGAGGGAAGCAGGAAGTGAGGAGGAGGAGCAGAAGCAGGAAGCAAAGAGTAGCAACAGGGGCAAGCAGGGGGCGATGAGCAGGAGGAAGAGAGCAGGAGCAGAGGTAGCAGGATGGGTGGAAAGGCACAAGAGAAACGAACACCACGAGAACAGGGAGGCAGCGGGGGTGTTAGGGGGGTAAAGAGTGCTGACCGGCAGGTGACAGCCGTGACCAAGACTGGTAGGGCGACTGGGTGGCTGTGATTCAGACTGGCAGGACGACTGGGAAGCCGTGACCTAGACTAGCAGAACTATTGAATAGCCATGACCCAGAGCCTGAGACCAGGACGAGGACTTGGCTACGAGCCAAGGGGCCGTGTGGGGTGCTTATACTGAACAGAGGATGAGTGCTGAGGGGCAAGAGGAGGAGGAAGGGGAAAGGGGCGCATAGAAAGCAGTAGTGTTGATGGGGAGGCAAGTACGTTGGGGTGGAGAGATGAGTTGTAGGAAGCAGAAGGCTTCTGGTAAGGATACGACAGGAGATAGGAATTATGGCAGGCAGCTGGTACACTGTTGGACTTGTGTGGCTACTTTTCATCAGTGTTAGTACCACAGGCGTGCCTACAGACTGGACAGTGTAGTTTGTCAGCTAGAGGTGTGGACGAGCCGAGTGTGGAACAAGGTAGTAAGGAAAAAACAAATAGATTATCTGTTGCAGCATTATTATGTATGTCCAGCCTTATTCTAGCACAGTTTTCTAATCATGAAGCATATATAACCATACTAACTCCTTTCCTTGTCCTTCCCAGGTGAGTTGGGAGGAGCTGTTGTTGAAGGGATGAGTTCGGGGCCTCGTTCAGGTGAGTAGTAAGTGGCTCGTGTTATGAGGGACGAGCTTATGGCGTCGTTCACATGAGTAGTGAGTGGCTGGTGTAAAGAGGAACGAGTCTGGTGCGTTGTTCAGGTAAGTATTGATTGGTTGGTATAATGAGGGACGATCTTGGGGCGTTGTTCTATTTTTCCACTGCTCCATTATATTGGAAGTATTTCCTCACGTCTTTTTCTTCTCATCCTGTTACATGTGATCCTGCTGATCGGTCGCTCACTATTTCAAAGGATCAGTCCCTATCTACAACGTCGCATCCAATGCCCCTCTTGATTCTCAAGTGAAATCAGTATATTTCAGGGAAATTAATGAATCTGTAATGGACACTTAATTGTGAAGTACTCAACGAACGCTTCACTGAGTTGAGACCTTTTTCAGTTTCCTTAATATAGAGCTACAAACGTGTAGGGTTAATTTTCTTGCTTCAGGCATATATTTTGTTACTCGTTGTGGGACCTTTTCGTGTGCGTGTGTGTGTTTGTGTGTATATATATATATATATATATATATATATATATATATATATATACGTTTTGCTGTGTCGAGACCTGACAACATTTGGCTGGTGTATGACCTGGTAACGCTTGGTTGGTATTAGACCTGGTAACGTTTAGCTGGTGTTAGATCTGGTAACTTTTGGTTGGTATTAGATTTGGTAACGTTTAGATGGTGTTAGACCTGGTAAAAATTGGTTGTTGTTAGACCTGGTAACGTTTGACTGCTGTAATACCTGGTAGCATTTGACCTATGTTAGACCTGGCAACGTTTGACTGATGTAAGCCCTGATAACGTTTGACCTATGTTAAACCTGGTAACCTTTGACTGATGTAAGACCTGACAACGTTTGACCTATGTTAGACCTGGTAACGTTTGACTGATGTTAGACCTGGTAACGTTTGACCTATGTTAGACCTGGTAACGTTTGACTGATGTAAGACCTGATAACGTTTGACCTATGTTATACCTGGTAACGTTTGACTGATGTTAGACCTGGTAACGTTTGACTGGTGAGTTATCTGTGGTGGGAGAGGGAAGGCTGAAAGAGAGGCAGCGTGATCACCTCAGTAATGGATTAGTACTGGTCACACGCAGACTGGGTGGGAAAAGTGGAGGGAAGGGCAGATGGGATAGGATTAGGACCGGAGGAGGATGGATTGGTGGCAAGGGGGAGGAAGGGAGGTGAGAGGGAAGGGTTGGAAACAGGAGGAGGGGGGTATCGGAGGGAAGAAGGGAGAGGGATAGGAGAGCAGGGAGGCAGAGACGTGGACCCTGACGTACATGTTCCGGCCGTGATTAACAAGGATTAACCGGCCCTACGGTCACTCGAGGGCGGGGAGGTGGGTGTGTTGAGGCTGACCGGGGCGCTTGGTCACCGGCAGGACGATGGTAGGAGAGAGAAAACCGTGACGAGAGTTTGGCATCTTGTCTGTTCGGTAGGGAAACCAAGCTATGTGACTTTTAACTCCTTGAGCACGACGGTACGATCCTTGGGTATGATGACCCAGGTCAAAGGTCACGCCATCGAACTCAGGATTGTGAGTGTCTTCCGTAGTGCCTCATCCCCTTGTGTGTGTGTGAGTGTCCTCTCGGGTACCTCATCATCTCGCGTGTGAGTGTTCCCGAGGTACCTCATCAGCTCGTGTGCGAGTGTCCTAAGGGGTCGCGTGTATTATAACTAGGCTGATAAATACATACGTTTTATAATGAATTACAGAAGGAATTCTTCGGCACAGTTTTGCAAAAAGAGGTAGAGGAGTTAACATTATTGACATAAGACCTGTTGTCCTCCTCAAGGCCCCGTTGCTACTCTCGTGGAAACACTACGGATGCAAAAACAGTTCCCGGGAACTGAATTTCTAACAGAGATATTTGCAAATAGCCTGATTTACGTCATGTTGTGGTCTGTTAAGTTGTAAATCCCAATTTGCACTTTTCCAGCTTTTCCCATCGTACACATTTTATGTGCCAAGGTGCCATGGCCACATTCATCAAAGGCTTTTACAAAGTCTGTGCAAATCACATTAATATCTTTTCGCTCTCGGGCGCCTTGAGGTAAATGACCCAACAGCTAAGAGATGCGTGACCCTCCAGGCCTGCCATCATATTCTCCTGGTTTATGTACATAATTTCATTCTAAGAAAATTGATTAGATGAATTCTTCGGGCGCCACTGGTAACTTTAATCCAGCCTGGAAATGCATTTGGAATGCATATTCTTTTTCCCACCGTTTAGTTACAATCGATCCGCTAAATCCCCTTCCTGTACCTACCTACATATTCATCTTTTCTTTCACCATCTTCCTTTGGAGGATATTATCATTTAATATGTAATTATTATTTGTGTATTACAGAGAGAGTTTTACACTCGTGTTGGCCCGTATCTAAACCTTGTATATTGTACCATGTCTTTACTCCTATGTATGCACACACACACACACACACACACACACACACACACACACACACACACACCAGGCTTAGCTAGGTATGTGTGTGTGTTATAAGAGCTTCTGTCATCTTCTTGACCTCGTAATTTAACATCTTGACTCCGTCTGACGTTCTTAGCCAAGTTACCAGCCTCTTTAGTCCCACTCTGGTGTAACATACGATGTTGCTGCTGCCCCTCATCCGGGTATCTCTGCTAGACGGGATTCCTTCCTTAAGCCGCTTTAACTTCAGTTTGGAATAATCCTCTTAGATGGTTGTGACCAGCTTCTCCTCCAGTGAGTTTGAGCTTCACAGGTGCTCTTGACGAAGGAAAGTTATATCTCGGAGAGGAGGAGAGTGGCGACGCGATCTCTAACCGCAGCGACTTCATGTTCGAGAGAGGAAAGGGGTTGGTGGGGGAGTACGATGCGATATCTGGCCGGAGAGACCTCATGTTCCGGAGAGCGAGGAAGATACGGTGGCGACTTCTGGATGAAGCGACCTCATACTCTAGAAAGGGCGGGAGTGGCGACGCGACCTCTCGCTAGAGATACAACACATATTGAAGAGGAGAAAATGCGACGCGTACTCTAACCCGAGCGACCTTATGTACTAGGAGGAGTGAGCATGGTATCTAGTGAGGGCGAGATCCTGCACCCTCTGGCTGCAACATACACCAGGCTGGGCGAAATGCGTGATAGAAAGATCGATAGTGTGTGTACATGCTAGACCCTGCCTCTAGCTAGGCCGCTTCTGCTGCTGTTCCTGACGTCACTGTTCCTGCTTCTGCTGTTGTTCCTGACGTCACTGTTGCTGCTTCTGCTGTTGTTCCTGACGTCAGTGTTGCTGCTTCTGCTGTTGTTCCTGACGTCACTGTTGCTGCTTCTGCTGTTGTTCCTGACGTCACTGTTGCTGCTTCTGCTGCTGTTTCTGACGTCACTGTTCCTGCTTCTGCTGTTGTTCCTGACGTCACTGTTGCTGCTTCTGCCGTTGTTCCTGACGTCACTGTTGCTGCTTCTGCTGTTGTTCCTGACGTCACTGTTGCTGCTTCTGCTGTTGTTCCTGACGTCACTGTTGCTGCTTCTGCTGTTGTTCCTGACGTCACTGTTCCTGCTTCTGCTGTTGTTCCTGACGTCACTGTTCCTGCTTCTGCTGTTTTACCTTCTGCTGTTGACGTCACTATTGCTGTTGCTGCTGTAGATGTTGTTTTCATGTGATGTTATATTCATGTGGCTGGGTTACCGTCGCATCTGTCTTGTTGCAGACACTGCGTACTGTATCGCTGTGTTGTTGTAGGTGGTGATGACAGTGGTGGTGGGTGGTGGTGGTGATCACCTATTTTAATTACCTCTATCTACTGTAAGGGGAGAGAGTTCTACACTCGTGGTGTTCCATTTCCTAAACTTCTTCATTGTCATACAGCTTTTTAAGATTTTGTTCACATTCAGCAATTACAGTTTCATAACTTAGCTTATTCCCTTCATCCACAGCTACCATATAGAACCTCACCAGAGCACCTACCTGGTGCAAAGGTCCTCACCTGGGCACCTGCCTGGTACTCACTATTTCCTCCTCCTTGTAAAAGCCGCACAACGCATTCACACCCTCCATAAGTCTTGGTGATAGCGCGTCAGGAGACTCGTGGACTCCCACACCCGCCTGAGTCACCCCGGGAATTGGAGAGGAGAGGCGCCTGAGGCAGCAGACGTGAGGCTGTGATTTTGCCTCAGCGAGGAGCAGGTGCTCTGTGGGTACGGTTGCGTCTGGCTCAGCCCCATCTGCTGGGCTCACTCACTCTGGAACCGTGTGTGGTCGTCTCCCAAACCTCAGACTGGTCCATCACTGGTTATGACCCTTCGCATCACACTGGTCCATCACTGGTTATGACCCGACACACCACACTGGTTCATCACTGGTTATGGCCCACGTGCAATACTGGTCCATAACTGGCTGTGTTGCCAAGCACCACACTGGTCCATTACTAGTTGTGGCTGAAGGAACAACACTGGTCCATAACTGGGCGTGGGTCCAGGCACCACACTGGTCCATCACCGGTTGTGGCTGAAGGAACCACACAGGTCCATCACTGGGAATTTCAAAAGAATATGTTTCTGAGATAGAGCATGTTTTGCTCGGCCATCTGTTGACAAGGAAAATCAGTTCAAAGGTCTGAGTTCGCAAGAGTTTCACTTTTTCCTTTTTTCTGAAAAAAGGTACTTTTTTATTATATACGACAATATGGTTGAAAGTAATGTGGTTGATGTTTGTTATGTTAAGCAGAGATAGCTTTTGAGATGGGGTATTGTATTATCTGACAGCAGTGGCATATGTAGACGAAAAGAGGAGTAGATGAACCGGAGCATTGTCTTTGTGAGGCAGGTGAGGGAGTGGAATTTCCAGCATCTTAGAGTCTAACTGTTGTCCTGCTGTGGCGGAGCAGCAGCCATGCCTCTCCAGCAGCTGTGTTTGTTAGCTCAGTGAGGCAGTGAGGAAGAGGGACAAGTGTTGACCAGATGGGATGGTCTCGCAAACACACTGGGTCCGACGGAACAGCAGCACCTCAGGGTACAGTGGCCACGGCTGCTGCTGGTCAGTTGTAACGTGGTACAGTGGCGCAAAGGATGGTGCTAGACGGCTGTGAGAAGGTACAGTGGTGTTGAGGTGTGTTGGTGGACTGTTAGCCGGTACAGTGGTGCGGAATGTAGTGCTGAACGGTTGTAAGACGGTACAATGGTGAGGAGGGTGATACTGGTCAGCTGTAGGGTGGTACACTGATCACATCTTGGCCTCTTGCCTCCCACAGGTACCACACCGTCGTTGACAAGCCTCCCTGCTCCCGTAAGACTCCTGCCGTGGACTATTCTCGGGTCAGGACGACGTGCGGACCCAGAGAGGTGGACGGAACAGACCATGAAATGTGCATCTTAGGAAGATATGTTGAATCACTGACCATTTTCTGCACATTGTTGTGACCTACAGATATACAGTATCGATTTACATAACTTCTTTATCATAATTTTACTTGTAAACTTGGAAGAGGTGAGGTGTTGGTCAGAGAGAGACATGATGCCAGGTAGAGCTTCATCCTGGTGTGTCCAGCGTGATCGTCGGTCAGAGGTTCCCCTCGACACTGTGTTGTGCAGCCTCCAGCTGTGTATCACCGTCGCCTATAGCAGCAGCCAGCAGCAAGAGAGAGAACCCGCCAGTGGACAGGGAGGTTGTAGCAGCTAGGGACAGCACCTGCTACACTGTTTTCAGGGTCCAGATTTGCATCTGCTGGAAAGAAATCTAATATGAATTTGAATTCAATACAAAATGCGATTGTCTGCTTGGCTGAGCGTGAGGCGGCCAGGACTCAGCGCAATAACGGCACGTCTGACAGACATGCTGCCGTGCGACCTGTTGTATGACCTGGGGTATGAACACTCCACCCAGGAGCACCTGGGCTGCAAGGAGTGGGAACACACTCAGCCTGGAACACCTGGAGAGCAGGCAAGAAGCACTCTTACCCAGGGCAACCTGGGACGTAGGGAGCAAGAACACTGTAGCCAGAAGTAACTAGGGTGCACAGAGGAGGAATAACACCTTCGGCAGCAGCACATGTGTCTGAGGATGGAGGGTCACGTCGTGGATGAGTCACCTGCACGAACTGTGTCGGTCGTTCGCCCATGGTGTCTGACCAGCATTGACCAGATGGTTCTGGTGTGGCGTCCCGGGGCATCAGGAGAGTCCTATGGAAGGCCAGCTGTGGTAATACTGACCGTAATATTCAGGCTTGACATCCAAGGGCGTCAGGCGAGCCCCAGGGCGGGCCAGCTGTGGTGATATTGGCCAGGTGGTTCAGATGGGGCGTCATGGGCCGTCAGGCAAGCCCCAGGGTAGACCAGCTGTGGTAATGGCCCACCAGGTTTTGCCAACATAAATCTTTGAGTGTCCAGGTGATATGTCTAGATTAGCCTGTCCGCCTGACACCATACTGGGAGGCGTGGTGAGAGAGAGAGAGAGAGAGAGAGAGAGAGAGAGAGAGAGAGAGAGAGAGAGAGAGAGAGAGAGAGAGAGATTCCACCTTACTCTCCACCTTGTACCTTTGGCTCAGATGGATAACAAGTCCCAAGCAACACCACGCACACACACACACACACTCACACCAAGGTTTAGTGTAACACTGTGAAGACAGTTTCCCACACTAACTGGAACCCTTCCCTTCGAGGCATATCCTCTTACACCCACGCTCGCGCACTCATCCATGCCCCTTTTGACGCTTCCACCATCGTCCATGTCCTCGTCTAGGTCCTCGACCACCTCATCCACGCCCATCTCCAAACCCATGCCCATGCCCTTCTCCAAACATAAACCCATTCACTCGCCCACGCCCACCCCCTCGTCCATGTCCACGTCCATATTCTCGTCCATAACTACGCCCTATCCACGCCCACGTCCTCGACCAAGTTCTCAAAATACCTTCACTGCTTGAGCCACGATCTTTTCTCCATCGTATAAGACATCCCGATCCTTCAGCCATCCATTCACTGAATCTCTCTCTCTCTCTCTCTCTCTCTCTCTCTCTCTCTCTCTCTCTCTCTCTCTCTCTCTCTCTCTCTCTCTTACACATACACACACATAGGGACACACATATCATCACATGGGGACAGATACGTTAGCTCATGGGGTTACATATATACTCGTAGATATCATCCTATTGGGATACATATATCAGCACATGGGGATACATATATCAGCACTTGGGGATACATATATCAGCACATAGGGATACATATATCAGCACTTGGGGATACATATATCAGCACATAGGGATACATATATAAGTACATGGATCTCTTATAACAATACATGGATATCTCAACAGTGTGTTGTAACACATTATAACAAGCGTGTGTATGATATACAGGTACTGTACCGTGCTGGTGTGGACGCTACTGACACAGTCCATGAACACACCCGGGAGGATGGCTCCCAGCCCTCTGTGACCACCCTCTGAAGTTGTTGTCGATTACAGATGGTTCATCCTGCTCGTCCTGTGTGGTGGTGAGTGGTGGGTATATGGCTGAGGTAGCTGGCTGAATGGGTGTGATGGCTGGTGGGCTGAAAGGCTGTGAGGACTGGTTGCTGGACCGTGGGTATGTGGCTGTGGTGGCTGGCTGTCTGGTTGTGATGTCAGATCGAGGGTCTATGGTAGCTGGTTGTGGTAGGAGGATATATGGACGTATTAACTTTATAGTTGTGTTGGCTGTCTCTCTCTAGTTATAGTTCCTTACGCTGTTGTTAAAACGGCTAGATCTGTGACTTAGCGAATTTGATAACTGGCTTTATGCTCGGCTGTGTGGCTACGGCTGCTGGTTTTGTTGTTCTGATCGGTTTTGTTGTGGTGGTGGCTGGCTGTGTGGTTGCGGTGTGGGTGTGTGGCTATCTGTATGATTGCTAGAAGAATGGCTGTGGTAGTTGGCTGTGGTGGCTGGGTGTAGTGAATGTCAGCACGGCTTTGTTATCTGGCACTGTGTATGTGATGCCTGGTTATATGGCCGTGATATGTGTCAGTATGTCTGTGGTGGCTGGCTGTACGGCCGTGGTATGTGTCAGCATGGCTGTGGTGGCTGGCTGTACGGCCGTGGTATGTGTCAGTATGGCTGTGGTGGCTGGCTGCACGGCCGTGGTATGTGTCAGTATGGCTGTGGTGGCTGGCTGTACGGCCGTGATGTGTGTCAGTATGGTTGTGGTGGCTGGCTGTACGGCAGTGGTATGTGTCAGTATGGCTGTGGTGGCTGGGAGTGCGGCTCCGCAGGTAGGCAGGCCACGGCCGCACTCGTCTCCTTGCCCGGCAGCTCTCGCTCCCTAATGGCCACTTGAGAAATGTAAAGTTTTACTCTGTTTACCTGTGGAGTGTAAGGGCGTGCTGGGGCAGAGGTGATGTGTCCTCGTGGGTGTCTGGAGGGACTCTGGCTCCCTCAAGGGAGTTTGCAGATATACCATCTCACCTTCGGCGGGAGTCAGTCAGACGCCAAGAGCCAGTCAAACGACTCAACAAGCCAGTCAGACGACAAGGTCGCCTCAGCAAGCCAGTCAGATGAAGAGGTCGCCACAGCAAGCCAGCTAGACGAGGTGGTCGCCTTATCGAGCTTGTCTATCGACGAGGTCGTCTCAGATAGACGAAAAGGTCGCCTCAGCAGGTGTCCCTCATTAAAAATAATGATATCCAAACTGGAGAAGAACTTTTGAGGCGAGGCTGGCAGCATGAAGGGAGGTCAATTACTGTGACGTTCAACGTGACGGTGGGCCCCTTGCAGCGCAGTGCTTTCCCCTGGTGTCGTGGAAACATTGAACTGTGAAAACTGGGCATGAATAAAGTCACTGTTATCTTTTACGTCATGAGGAGCTGAAGCAGTGAGCCGTGGTGAAATTAGTTAAACTGTTATGGTCAGTAGGACCAGAAGCAATGAACAAGACATCCACAAGTAAACGGCCCCGGTGGGACGGTGGACACGTACCCACTCAGTGTTGGCAATGTTGTGCTGTGTAGGATGTGGAGCTTAGGCAGTTGAGCCAGGGCTGGAGTGAGGCAATGAGGGAGGTGAGGCAGGGCAGGAGGTGAGGCAGGGCAGGAGATGAGGCAGGGCTGGAGGTGAGGCAGGGCTGGATTTGGTGGAGCTGG
This sequence comes from Panulirus ornatus, assembly GCF_036320965.1. Lineage (NCBI taxonomy): Eukaryota > Metazoa > Arthropoda > Malacostraca > Decapoda > Palinuridae > Panulirus > Panulirus ornatus. Next base: position 12,645,252 of record NC_092260.1, on the reverse strand, counting down.
AGGTGAGACAAGGATGTAGGAGCAGGTTCCCGTGGGGAGCGGGTACAGTGATGGTCGCCCGCCATAAATAATACACGACATTCGGGCCGCTTCCCCTCCTGGGGCGGGGACGGGGAGGCGGAGCAAGGGGATAGGAGAAGAATATACAGCCGTTGGAAAGGAAAGAAGAGAGGAAACGATGGAGGACTCTGCATGGGAGTGTCGGAAAGTGCAGTACATGACAGAAAATGACGTAAAAGAAATAGGAGAGGAAACTCAGGAGCATCTCTTAGATTAGCCCCCGGCCCTGTACCATCCAGTCATGGTCAAGTGTGTGGCACAAAGAAGCAGTGATATCCCATTGTTCTGCCACCTGGAGGCTATTTTGAATCTGAGGCGCCAGAGTTCTGCAATAGACGCTGCGGACTGTCCATTGCTAAGGAGCGGGACGGCTTTTTCCCCAGCCCTCAGCCAGACCACGCCTGCTGCTGAGGGTGCGCCGTTCACCTGGCACCCAGCTCTCAGCTAGGCCATACCTGGTCCTGATGGTGCAAGACTTGCGTGAAACCCAGCCGTCAGCCAGGCCACATCACAAGGATGATGTTGTTAGGGCTGCTGGTACGGTGGTCAAGAACATAGATGGAGCGTTAAGTTAATAGTGGACAGGGCTAAATTATGGAGGCGTGTGTGAGGTTGGGGTTCTGGATGTATGAAGGATGGATTGTGTTTTTGCTTCACGAACATGATTTGGACTTCGAAACTTTGGCATCATATGACGCAGCTGTGCCATCTAAACCTCAAAATTTGCCACCAACACTCTAGAATCTACCTCCAACACTCAAGAACTTGGGACCAACAATTCACAGCCTGCCAAAAACACTCCAAAAATTGCCAGCAACATCTAGAACCTTGCCAACAATACCTCAGAACCTTGTCACGAACACCAGAACTTGCCACCAACACCAGAACTTGCCACCAACACCAGGACTTGCCACCAACACTTAAGACTTCTTCATCAGCAACACTTCAAAACTTGTCACCATCACTGTAAACCTTCGTCCAGCAACACCTCAGAACCTGCCACCTTTCATGAAAACTGGACAACAACCTTGCACGTTTGTGTGTAGGAAGAACTTTTGCCTATAATGAAAGAAAGCACTAGTCGAAAATGAGGTATGGTACTAAGGCAAAAATAAACAAACATATGAGTGTAAGGTTAAGACATGCTGACGAAAGACATTGAAAGGGGTTCCTCAAGACCTGGACGAAGATGGCACATGACGGGATGATGCACATGTAGGGCGACGAATGTTGGGGGGTGAACATATCTTAGAACATGACGATACCATCATGGTGCCTGGGAGAGAACTGGAGCGTCACGGTACGAGTAAGCAAATGCCGTGGAGGTAGATAGGATCGGTCCAAGATGCTTTAGGCGATGACTAGAGATACTGGACATTACTGTGGAGCTGGTGATGAAAGTACATCCCTCCCCCGGAGTGGGTAGGTGATTCATGGCAATGAAGCCGACGCCTGTCACTCTGCACCTTCAGTTGGGCCTGACCAGTTCTCAGCTCCCCATGGGTGAGTTTTGCTCACCTTTTTCTTCTGTTTGTTCACCAGAACACACCGACGTTGCCAACCTGTAGATCTCGCAATAATTCATGGGAGACTGTAGAAAAATAGCGTTGGTAAATATTTGGATTACTGAATAGGAGAGTAAATATTGGCTTTAGCAATGTATATGTTCCCCAGTGTGACGGGCGCCCGGACCTGGGAAACACACCTGCAAGAGACATCTGCACGAGCATCTCCCTCAACCATCCCTCTCCCAACCATCCATCAACCTCCCTCCCTTTCATCCATCAACCGCCCTTCGCTGATCCTTCTCGTCTCTCACTACTGTCTTTCTCCTCTCACCTCTCACTATCCCTCACACCTCCCCCTCCTCTCTCACTGCCCTTCACACCTCACACCTACCTCTCGCTACCCCTCATACATATCAACCTCTGATAGCCCCTCAGAGTTTTCCTCCACCTATCTCTGTTCCTCACTCCTTTCATTTTTCCTTTCATTACCACTCACACCTTCTCCACCTCTCACTGCCTCTCTACCCTACACCTTTCCTCCACCTTCATACTCCTCTCACACCTCACCCCACCTCCCACAACCCTTCAAAGCTTCCCTTCACCTTCCACTGCCCCTAACACCTCCTCTTCACCTCTTACTGCTCCTCACACCTCCCACTACCCTTCCTCTCTGCACATCCCCCTCCCTTCCACGTCTCACTTCCCCTCACATCTCCCTCCTACCTCATATATGGCTTTTACCTGGCGTTGACTTCTGAGTTCTTCTACTCCACTGTTGGAGCTGGAGGTCCAAGCCATTGAGCTGCTACGTCGGTCGACCAAGTTGTTGGAAACCGCGGACCCCAGACCCACGTAGTCACTGCTACACCATGTAAATACTTGTGCAGGCCTTCTTATGTTGCACCCTCATGCACCCCATTGTCTCTCTGATGTCCTCAGACAACGTGTTTGATAGTCTTGGGCCTTTGATTTTCAAGGTATTCCATTCTTTTTGTGCTCATAACGCCTTTTGATTTTAAGCATAGTATTTTACTGAGTCTTCCATGCCTGTCGTGCCGGTAAGGAAATATTTTTGACTTAGTTTGAGGCTATGCCTTCCAGGATTTTCTGAGTGCAAATGTTGGTATGTCTCTCCCATCCACGTTTCACAGAGTCTCACTGATTTCAGTCGTTCTCAGCAAATGCAGCTCCTTAACCGCGCCAGCGGGCCGCTAATGATCTTTGAACGTTTTCCAGGTCTGCAGTTTCGCCCGTCATGTTAGGTATCAGTACAGCAGGGTAGCTAATGCCTTGAAGAGTGCCATCCTTGTTTTTCCTCCCTTGCCCTGAAGGTCCGCGAGATCCATCCTACCGTCTTCTTGGAAGAGGCAACTGTTGCCTTGTTTTGTTCGATGAAGGAAAGTTCGTTAGGCACTTTGACTCCAAGGTCTTTCATAGTGTTCAGTCGAGCCTTTGCTTGTGCCTGTCCGATATTTTTCATCGATTCTATCTTTATTCTCCCCCTACCGGAGGAGCTGGAACTTATCCTCATTAAAAAGCATATTGATCTCGGCTGCCCAGTAGAAGCTGTTGTTTATGTTAGTTGGTAGATTGTCAGTCTTCTATGGACGAGATATCCATCTAACTGTGGTATCATCTGCAAGGGATGATATCAAAGTGTGGTTCGTGTTTGCGTCAATGTCAGGTATAAGAAAGAGGAAGAGAAAGGATGCAGGTACAACAGCTCCCAAGGTGACTGAGCTTTAAGCTCGGAAATAGCCTGATTTAACAACAACGTTGCTAACCTTATGTGCTGTGACACTATGGTCATATTTATCAAACGCTGTTTATAATACGTAAGAAATTTTGCTTCTGTAATATCATCATATTGGTAGAGCAAGTGAGAGAGGCAAGATCTTCCCTCACTCTAACCATGTTATCCCAGGTTGTGAAGAATATTCGGCTCCATAAACTCAGTCAAAAATTCTAATACCATGTGATGTCTTTGCTCCCGGTCTTTAGTTTTTTTGGTATTGCTTGTCATCCTCCTTTGTGGATAGAGTGGAGCGACGTGAGTTAGTTCCAAGCTCTCGGGGATGATGCCAGAGTCTAGACTTTTCCCCACAGAGCAGTTAGCGCTCATGTCTGTGGGGCGGTTTCACATTTGTTGATGAAGACAAGAGTTCCGGAAGTCTGGTCGTGACGCAGCGTGCATGGTCATGTTCTCGACTACCCTTCTCTAACTACACCTCGTACCTCATACCTTCCCCACCTCGTACTGTCCCCTCCTACCTCATACCTTCCCCACCTCGTACTGCCCCCTTACACCTCATACCTTCCCCACCTCGTACTGCTCCCTCTTGACTCATATTTTCCCCACCTCGTACTGTCCCCTCATACCTCATACCTTCCCCACCTCGTACTGCCCCCTCACACTTCCTACCTTGCCCACCTTGTACTGTCCCCTCATACCTTCCCCACCTTGTACTGTCCCCTCATACCTTCCCCACCTCGTACTGCCCCCTCACACCTCATACCTTCCCCACCTCGTACACCCCCTCATACCTCATACCTTCCCCACCTCGTACTGCCCCCTCACACCTCATACCTTCCCCACCTCGTACTGCCCCCTCACACCTCATACCTTCCCCACCTCGTACTGCCCCCTCATACCTCTCCACCATTTACTACTCCTCACGCTTCCTTCTACCTCTCACTACCTTTCACACCTCTCTGTCCCTCATACATCTCCTCCACCTTTCACTACTCCTCGCACCTCCTCTCTAACTCTCACTTCACCTTACACCTTCCCACTGCCTCTCATCTCGCACCTCCCCACTACCTCTCACTTCACATTTCCCCACTGCCTCTCACCTCTCACTGCCATCTACGGTCAAGCCCCTCAAGAGAACCATGACTTATACAAAGGAATTCCAGAATAGGGAGGGGGATTCGAGGGGGAGATCTTAGGGTGGGGTTTGGGGTTCAGTGGAGGGGAAATGAGGGGGAAGTGAGGGAGATGAGAGCCTGAGTAGGGAAGAGAGAGGAAAGCTGGAGGGAGAGGGAATAAATGAGAGTTGAAAAAGGTATGCTTTTGCAGATAAAGTAACGTAAGTGGGGAATGGTGAGGGAGGAAGGGATGCAGAAGGGGTGAGAGTAACGAGTGGTAGGGCATGTGAAAGTGAGAGGCGTACATAGGAAGGATAGATGACAGGAGACCTAATGGCTCGTAATGAAATTATCTGTCGTGGTGGTCTAAAAAATCGTGGTCGAAACTGGATAACAAAGCTGAAGGCTCTTCCCCAGCCACCTTTCCCTCCGGCTCAACTGGCGGATGTAAAAAGACGAGAGAGAGAGAGAGAGAGAGAGAGAGAGAGAGAGAGAGAGAGAGAGAGAGAGAGAGAGAGAGACAGTATGGGGAACGCACTTCCATGGAACTCTATGGGAAAAGTGTGGTGGATTGGAAAAAAATTCTTCGTTGCCATTTTAAGAACGTCTTATCTGCGGCTGGATTCAGAAAATGGAAGACAAGATTAGAGGTAAATTGGAATTCTTTTACTGATAACAGATACCGGTGAAGTGGCTCTCAAGATTCAGTCTGAAATTATTAATAGTGTTCGCATTTAGTACATCAGGAGTCAGTTTATTGCATTGTTCAACCTCTGCACATGTGAGGCAGCTTTTGCCTACATTTGTGTCATATCTCCTGCCTTTTATTGGTCATTTCCTGTCGGTGAATCTTTGTCTTGAATGAAGAATTTTTCGTATATGTTGTCGACATTGTTTATAAGTTTGAAGCCTTCTCTCGAACCTCCAGTTCTCCGCGGAGTCTCCTACCTTATAGAGAGAATAATTTGAAGTCTTTTGAGTCATTCTTTAAAAGGCATAATTCTGAGTGAAAGGATCAATTTGGCTGTTGCTCTTTGATTTGCTTTACTTTCTCTCCAAATTTGTTAAGGTTTGATGACATTTCTGTCTTTGTAACCAGACTTGCTGTTGGCTTTGCTGTATGCGCTCGATTAATGTTTGCTGTATTTAAGGTCATGAATGATAATCACTCGAAGGTCCCTCTTTTTTTCTTTAACTTCTCGTGGAGGTTTACCAAGCATTGTGTATTCATCTATTTTAATTTTTGGCACCAAAGTGTATTACCTCCCATTTGTCTTCGTTAAGATCGATCTGCAGGATCCCTGTCCACTCTACTAGTCTGTCTCCATCCATCTGAGTCATCAGGCAAGGTAAGGGCAGGTTGGGAGGGGTGAATATGGGAGGAGCAGGTGAGATGGGGTGAGAGTGGGAGAGGCAGATGAGAAAGGCTACGAGGGGGAGGGGCAGGTGGGGAAGGTTGAGAGCGGGAAGGTGTCAGGTGGGGAAGAGTATGTATGGGAGAGGCAGATGGAGTTGGGTGAGAGTGGAAGAGGTCTCCCTAGGTGTAACCTCAGTATTTTTCTAGCCTCGTGTCCCCATGATGCTGTCCAGGTCACCAGGCCTCTGTAACATTTTACTTCACTCTTTCCCGAGTGGCAACGGTGAGATAGATGGCCATCCTGAGTGGCTTCGGTAAGAAGGGTGGTAATTCTGAATGGCACAAGTGAGATGGGTGGCCATCCATGGGATGAGTGCCATCCGTGAGATAGATGACCATTCTGAGCTATGCTGGTGAGTTGGGTGGCCATCTTGAGCGACGCTATTGAGGAAGGTAGCCATCTTGAGTAACATTGGCCAGGTGGAAGAGCAACAAGCAACCCGGGGATATAAGTTGGTTCAGTAATCTCCCTTGGACAACCGACCATTACTCAGGAACCTGAGCCTGACGGAGGATGAGATTTTGGTATTTGCTTTGGCTCCTCGCCCTACGGCACCAGCTTGGGGGGCCGCAGGCAGGGGCACCACACGGGTGCCTCCTAAAGTGTAACCCAATGATTTCAAAACTTTCTCTCTCCATAAATAAAGTTCAGGTACTGTATAGAGAGTGCTCATCTCCCAGTGGAGTAATCTGATAAAGAAACGTGGTTTATGAGGGTAAGGTTTTGTCAGATGAGTCTCACAAAGATATTGTCACTCCTAGCGGAGTGTGACCTCAGAGCCTCACTGATATTGTACCCCTGACCTGGAGTATGACCTCAGGGCCTCGCAGATATTGTCACTCCTGGCCTGGAGTATGACCTCAGAGCCTCACAGATGTTGTCACTCCTGGCCCGGAGTATGACCTCAGAGCCTCGCAGATATTGTCACTCCTGGCCTGGAGTATGACCTCAGAGCCTCATAGATGTTGTCACTCCCGGCCTGGAGTATGACCTCGGAGCCTCACAGATGTTGTCACTCCCGGCCTGGAGTATGACCTCTGAACCTGACTGAACGATGTTATGGGCCTCGAGTATGGAATATTGCACTCATGTCCTCCTGCCGAAGGCTGATATGATATTAGGTCCAGCAGCTCAAGAGCCGAGTATCGATAGTTTGTTGGTGTGTGTGTGTGTGTGTGATTGGCGGCTGTGTTGTGGTGCTGATAGAGTGTGTTAGAGTGAGTGAACAGCAGCTGTGTCGCGATGCGGGTGGTGGGTGGGTGTGTTAGAGCAATTATTAGCGGCTGCCGTGTCACTAAGCAGATGGGGTGTGTTAAAGTATGCGCGGCCTACGTGTCATGGTATTGATGGGGTGTGTTAGAGTGTGAGCGGCCTCCGTATCCCGGTGCTGGTGGGGTGTGTGAGAGTGTGAGCGGCCTCCGTATCCCGGTGCTGGTGTGGTGTGTTAAGAGTGTGAGCGGCTGCCGTGTCGGAGCGCGACTTAAGAGGTCTTTAATTATCCCGCCATCAGGAGCAGATTATAGAGACTAACGTCCGAGGAGACCAGTCCTAGCACACACACACACACACACACACACACACACACACACACACACGTCTGAACCCTCCAATTCCCTACAGAGGACTCGGGATACAAATATAAACTCGTATGAAAATATAATGAAGGTTTGAGCCGGGGAGCGAGTATGTCTGCCAGAGGGCTCCGCCTGCAGGCTGTGGGTATGGCTGATGGTCCTTCTGCAGGCTATGGGTATGGCTGATGGTCCTTCTGCAGGCTATGGGTCTGGCTGGGGATTCCTTCTGCAGGCTGTGGGTCTGGCTGAGGATTCCTCCTGCAGGCTGTGGGTCTGGCTGAGGTTTCCTCTTGCAGGCTTTGGGTCTGGCTGAGGGTTAATCTTGCAGGCTGTGGGTCTGGCTGAGGGTGACTGCTGCAGGCTGTGGATCTGGTTTAGGTTTCCTCCAGCAGACTATGGGTCTGGCTGAGGGTTAATCTTGCAGGTTATGGGTCTGGCTGATGTTTCCTCGTGCAGGCTGTGGGTCTGGCTGATGGTTCCTGCTGCAGGCTGTGGGTCTGGCTGATGGTTCCTCCTGCAGGCTGTGGGTCTGGCTGATGGATCCTCCTGCAGGCTATGGGTCTGGCTGATGGTTCCTCCTGCAGGCTGTGGGTCTGGCTGATGGTTCCTCCTGCAGGCTGTGGGCCTGGCTGATGGCTCCTCCTGCAGGCTGTGGGTCTGGCTGATGGTTCCTCCTGCAGGCTGTGGGTCTGGCTGATGGTTCCTCCTGCAGGCTGTGGGTCTGGCTGATGGATCCTCCTGCGGGCTATGGGTCTGGCTGATGGTTCCTCCTGCAGGCTGTGGGTCTGGCTGATGGATCCTCCTGCAGGCTATGGGTCTGGCTGATGGTTCCTCTTACGGCCTGTGGGTTTGGCTGTGGACTCCTCGTGCAGGCTATGGGTCTGACTGAGGATTTCTCCTGCAGGCTGTGGGTCTGGCTGATGGTTCCTCCTGCAGGCTGTGGGTCTGGCTGAGGGTTCATCTTCCAGGCTGTGGGTCTGGCTGATGGTTCCTCCTGCAGGCTGTGGGTCTGGCTGATGGTTCCTCCTGCAGGCTGTGGGTCTGGCTGATGGTTCCTCCTGCAGGCTGTGAGTCTGGCTGATGGTTCCTCCTGCAGGCTGTGGGTTTGGCTGATGGTTCCTCCTGCAGGCTGTGGGTCTGGCTGATGGTTCCTCCTGCAGGCTGTGGGTCTGGCTGATGGTTCCTCCTGCAGGCTGTGGGTCTGGCTGATGGTTCCTCCTGCAGGCTGTGGGTCTGGCTGATGGTTCCTCCTGCAGGCTGTGGGTCTGGCTGATGGTTCCTCCTGCAGGCTGTGGGTCTGGCTGAGGGTTCATCTTCCAGGTTGTGGGTCTGGCTGAGGTTTCCTCTTGCAGGCTTTAATGTTCTTACAGTTACAGTCTCTTGAGAAAAAGAATGAAAGATACTTTCCCTCGAACCCAATACTCTAGATAGAGTAACTATGTCATTCTGTAGCCTGCTAAGGCATTAAAGATATTTCATCTTATTTCCTTTGCTCAGTCGTACGTCAAGCAGTGTTGCACCAGCGTGGTGTAGCCGTTAGCATTCCCAGCGAAGATGCATTCACGAGCCGCTTAGGGTCGAGCGCCTGGGTCCGAATCTTGGTCGCGGCAATCTATCCACAGTCAACCTAGCTATTCATCCACCTCCAAGGAGCGGGGGAATGGAAATTCTTCCCTCCGGTTTTCACTTTTTCGAAAGAAGGAACAGAGAAGAGGGCCAAGTGAGGATCCTTGACGCTACCTCGCTAGCGCGGGAAATAGCGAATATATATATATATATATATATATATATATATATATATATATATATATATATATATATATATATATATATATATATATGTATATATATATATATATATATATATATATATATATATATATATATATATATATATAGCGTTAAAAAGATGGCCTTGATTAGGGCTTCAGTTGCCCGTGTGATCTCATTTGACATGAAGAATAATGAAAATCAGCGCAAAAGATTTCTTAAATGCCCGACACTACTACACTCATATCCAATTTGTGGTTTGATAATTTATTGATTTATTTTTCTTTATTTTTTGGCTACAATAAATCTAGTTAAAGGTCACCAGAAATACAGAATTATTTATTGGCCATATTTCATTCAGTGTTTAACATGCCCCACATTTTAAAGACCATGACAGTATTTGTGACGGCCAGTTATAGCCTGTGGAGGCCAGGGCTTAACAAGTAACGTGATATTGGTGAACATCAAGTATGCTTAGTGAAGGTCCTCTGCTCACACGTCTGCCTGGTATGTTCACGTCTGCTTATACCTGGTATGTTCACATTGTTCTGCACCTGAATTGATAGTGGAGACTTAGCATTCTAATGAGGTCAAAGGTCATTAAAATATTCATTTTTAGTTTTTGGCCCTTTTCCTTTTTTTACTGTAGCAGTTTAGTTGGCGCTGTTGAGACTTGGCACAAATACCACTTACTATGATTGCCACATACTCAGCAAGTGGGATGGCTGATCCTGACGAGTTTTGGCACAGAGTTATTTGTGGTGTTGTTGGAGGGGGAAAACTGCATTCGCTCGCGTATCTTTGCCTTACCAGGTCAACTTAGAATCGTTCAGAATGTGTGACGCATCTGTGGTCGCCACACTCTTAAGAAACGTAAAGATCTGATCGTCCAGAGGAGGGGGAACAAAGATGGTAGGTGAGGAAGAGAGATTATTGTAGGAAAGAGAAGAATAGGAGGAGGCCTGACCTCAGGTACCCAGTGTCAAAATCAGTTTGACAAATTCGACGGTGAACAATTTGTTGAAGGATGAGAAAACAAAAGAGCAGCCAGAAGTCATAGCAAGAAAATTAGATAAGAAACTTGGCATAAGAGATGTAAGGTCGAACTTCTCTTGTATCGAAGTTGTTGATGAATGGCATAAAGTACGTAAATGATGAGACTGACTGTGGACGGCATGCAGAAGTTGAAGAAGTTGTATGATAGAGAAAGTTCAAGACAGGAGGTTCCACAGATGCAGACCTCTCTCCCTGCACGGTGTGAATAGGGAAAGACACACACACACACACACACACACACACACACACACACACACACACCAGTTTACAGTCATTGAATTTTATCATACGTTTCACTATGGCTTTATGATGGTGTGTAGTGCGCTGTCCTACCTGTAACATGTTTCTCAGTGGCTGCACACAGGGCGGAGCAGCCTCAGCTCCCCATCCCTGGCCACACACCAGGCGTGTTAGCACCAGAACACCCCATGTCCCCACCCCTGGCCAGGATGGGATGTTAATGGCTACGAATACAGAACTCGGGACCAATTGTTAAATTTTTTTTTTTTTTTTGAAATTAGAGTTGGTGAAGCGAGAAGTTTTAATTGGGGTATTTACCTGTGCTGAACATTAATTAATGAGGGGGGTAGGTATGAAAAAATGACCATGGATGTTGTTCGATGTAAGAGGATGGAACGTCTCCTACTCCCCTCTCCTGGAGCGATGGTGGGAGGGGGATTGCAATGTGTCATTGCTATAGTTGCTGAGCTATTGTGTGGCGTTAATGTAACAGCTGTTCCGTGATTGTGTAGCGTCACTGTTATAGTTGTTAGGGGATTGTGTAGCGTCACTGTTAGGGTTGTTGGGGGATTGTGTAGCGTCACTGTTATGGTTGTTAGGGGATTGTTTAGCGTCACTGTTATGGTTGTTGGGTGATTGTTTAGCGTCACTGTTAGGGTTGTTGGGTGATTGTTTAGCGTCACTGTTATAGTTGTTGAGGGATTGTGTAGCGTCACTGTAGTGGTTGTTAGGGGATTGTGTGGCGTCACTGTTATAGTTGTTGAGGGATTGTGTGTCGTTACTATAATGTATGTTTGGGGTTTGTGTGGCGTCAGTGTTATAGTAGCTGGGGAACTGAGTGGCTTCAGTGCTATAATTGTTGAGGGCTTGTGTGGCGTCACTTATAGTTGTTGGGAGATTGTGTGGTATCACTGTTATGATTGCTGGGAGACGTATGGCGTCACTGTTATAGTTGTTGGGGAGTGTTTGGTGTCACTGTTATAGTGATTCCGTGATTGTGTAGCGTCACTGTTTTGGTTGTCACGGGATTGTGTAGCGTCACTGTAATGGTTGCTGGGGGATGATGTGGCGCCACTGTTGCTGTGGGATTTTATTCTGTTTGTAATGACCTATTTGTACAGAACGAGGAAGGGGTTGTTTACTTGTGGGGCCTCATCTCTTGACCTTTCTCTACTATCATACATTTTAACATTTGCTTACTATTAGAATTCAAACTGGCATCATTTCGCTTATTTTATCTATACACGGTATTCTGATACTAAAGAAACACTTCTTTACATCTTTTCTGATTTCTTGCTTAGAACTGTGGTTGCTCATTCTTTGCATCTTATAAAAAGATGTTCACTTGAAGGCTGTGATCAAGTTTCCTTTTATTCTTCTCTCTTCTATAGTGGGAAACCTTATTACCTCTAAGCTTTCCTGTCGCTCAGTTCTCATTTCTAATACCATCTTTGCTGCACCCCCTCTGGAACCCTTTCTAGAACCCCTTCTATCAACTGTTAATATCTCTTCAAGTAAAGTGACCAAACCTGAGAAGCGTTTGCTGATTCAACAGTGCTATAAATTGTAAATAAGTTACAGAACATCTTAATATAAATTAGACCTAATGTTAACTTCAGACAGTTTGCCTCCTTGATAATCCTACTGACGTGGTGATTTCGGAACAGGTTGGGTACAGTGTCGATCCCCTAATCCCTTACACATACATATGCATGTCGCTTGTTTCCTGCCAGATTATAATCGTATCGACGTCATGCTTCACACTGGGTCATCTGTGTTACTTAGCATTTGCTTGAGATGGCCTTCACCAGCCGTGTCTCAGGCCACCTCGGGACCTTCTGTAAGTCCCTCCATAAGTTGTGAATATCCTCATGATTCCTTAATGTTATGAACTCAACATCCTACACATATTCATTTATGAATCTAGTCCTAGAGGCAGATTATTTACATTATCAGGTTCAGCGACGGCCTTAAGTCTTAGTCCTGTGGTACGCCATTGGGAACCCCATCAAACTAGGAAAGGCTCCTTTAATATATGTTACCTGTTCTCATCCACTAGAATAATTTTGGATCCTCTGAAAGAGTCTACCTGCTCTGCATATCTGCATATCCAGCATCGTTTCCAACCTTTTGTGTGGGACAGCCAAATGTCCTCAGGCAGTTCAAGTACGCAAAATCCAACCAACCACCTCTTTTATCTACATCAGTGCTCACTCTTTCGTAGAGGTTTAAGAGAGGAGTCACAGGCGACCTCTCTCCTCTGAACCCATAGTGTTGCTCACTCAAGAAGTATCTCCTTGGCATTTAGATGCCCTTCGATTTCTTATCTTTGCAGCGTTTCGCAGATAACATTCGTGAGATATTCTGGTATGGCGTTCGCTGCACTTTCCCGATCTCTTTTATTGGAAAAGTTACTACATCAGTATATCTCCACTTGCTTGATGTGTGCCATCGTTGTAGCTGTTCTTAGTGCCCTTCCGAGGAGCAACGTGCTCCCCATCTGTCCGCGCAGGTCATCGTCTCCCTCCTGTCCGTCTCCGCTGGCCGAGTAGTTTCTGCCGTTCGTCCGCACAGGCCGATTCATCCCTCCTGTCCGTTTGCACAGGCCGATTAATCCCCCTTGTTCATCCGTACCTGCTGATCAATCCCTCCTGTCCGTCCGCGACGGCCAATTAATCCCTCCTGTCCGTCCGCGTCGGCCGATTAATCTCCCCTGCCCATCCGCCCTGACTGATTAATCCCTCCTGTCCCTCCATGCCTGCCGGTTAATCCCTCGTGCACAGCGGCCGCTGACACGCCGCTCCTGACTACTTGGGACGGAGTATTGAGGCCGGAGTTGGCAGCAGGATCCTCGAGACCAGGAGGGCCGACCCTGGCCTCTCGTGACCTCAGAAGCAGCGTTATGAAGGCCAAGGAGCTAACGTCAGATGTAGAGTTTTGGAGGCCAAAGGGATTACATCTGTCTCTTTTGACCGCAGAAGGAAGTAGGATGGTGGAGGCCAAGGAGCTGACCCTAACCTCTCGTGACCTCAAAAGCACCCAAGGGGCTGACCCCCACCCTCTTGTGACCTCAGAAGGAGGGTGATGGAGGACAAGGTACAGGTCCCGGCCTCTTGTAACATCAGAAGGAAGCAGGGTAATGGAAGCCAAGGGGTTGACTCGGGCCTCTAATGACCTCATCATGTCATACAACCGTTCGTTCCCTCCGTCTAGCTCCAGCACCCACCCGGGGTGTCTTGTCTCACGGCGGGCGGGTCGTCTGTGTTGCTGTTGTGTGCACGGTTGTGGCGCTTTGTCTGTGAATCTGCTGACGAAGCTCGCCCTCTGGGAGCTTAATGAACGCCTGTGGGATCATTACTAGATCTCTCTCTCTCTCTCTCTCTCTCTCTCTCTCTCTCTCTATATATATATATATATATATATATATATATATATATATATATATATATATATATATATATATATATATTCTGTCTTTTCTGTTTCCTGCTTTCGTGTGTATTTCTGTGATAACATGTATATATAAGTGTAGGTGTGTTTTTATTCGTGTTTATGTTTGTATATGTATGCGGGAGGGGGTGGGGGGGCGTATTTCGGTAAATGAGTTCTGTAATTGCTAATTTGCCATTACCTCCTTTTAATTACCTGTCTGTAGTTGCCGGACGTGAGCAAATTGTTCATGTTATATCGGCCTTCGAACACATACTCTTCAGCTCTGGTTTGATATTATTCCTTTCCATGCACGCTCTGCATTCGCCTTTATTTCCAGCTGTCAGTTATTCCATTGGAATATATATATATATATATATATATATATATATATATATATATATATATATATATATATATATATATTGGAAAGGATCACACTTTTGCGCGTGATCAAGCTTGTTCCCCGTGGACTCATAGGAATAAATGAATAAATAGATAAATAAATATATATATATATATATATATATATATATATATATATATATATATATATATATATATATATATATATATATATATATATATATATATATGTGTGTGTGTGTGTGTGTGTGTGTGTTGTGTGCTTGCATTCCTCCTCAGTGTTTCCCTGTTAGGTAACCACTTGTGTACGTAGATGCTCCCCAACTCAGCTGTGACTCATTTCTCCATATCCAGACGGTTCGTCTGTTCAAAACCTTGCGTGTCGTGGTAGGTTCACTTCTGTTCCTCTGAGTGTACATGTGCGTGTCATGATTCTGCATGTACGTTTCTGTTGCACGTGTTTGTATTCTTGTTGGTATGTTTGGTACGATGAGTTTAGAAGGAAGGGCTTGGGTAGCCTGCTGGTGTATGAAGCGAGCCTGAGGAATGCACCCTGGGCATGTACACTTGAGGATGTTGGAGGCGTGTGGCAGGGAGCAGGTGTGGAGAGATTGGGGAGGCAGGTGGCGAGATCCTCCGCGGTGATCGTCTAGAAAAATACATTTCCCAAACACTCGACAAAACAGCTGGGCGGCAGAATTCCATTATTGAGTCAAAAAGGAAGAGGTTAAGACATCACACAGACCCCGCCGGAGACTCGCTATCTCTCGCGCTCTCATCTCTCCACAGCCACTCTGCTCAGCCTTTTATCTAATGCTTTAAGCTGATTGGAGGGTGAGAGTCTGGAGCGACGAACGTTCATTGGTAGTTGGGAAGCCTTAGTGCCAAGAGCTGATTGGTGGTACGGAGAGGCTGTGGTTTTAATTAGTCGTGAGTAATGCAGGTGGAACGAGCGCGCGCCGCCAATGAAAGGTTGGAAACACACCGGGAAAGGGTTCAAGATGGACCAGAACAGTTTTAGACTGATTAGATATTGAATATCTACAGTATTGTAATGTATTACCTCCGCTCTGTCGTGAGTCACACCCGCCTGAATGAGACTTGAGACAGTGATGGAGACTCGGCCTTGTGTGTGCCAGGCCCCCCCTGGTGTTACAAAGAGGGAGGAGGTACATTGAGGCATCACACGAAGCACAGAAGAAAGGAGAGGAGAGCTTCAGGGTCTGCTGATGGCAATGTACGTTCTTCCTGCCTGTAGCACCTCAGAGCAGCAGACGTAAGCTAGTGGAGGAGAGGCGGAGACTAGTCGCGGCCAACCAGGCTTAGTCTTAAGATTAAATGTGAGCCCACCAGACGACGGATGTGGTGGCATGGCCAACTGATCCTCCCGGCAACACCAGCCTGGGATCGAACCCTGGCTCACCAGTAAAGATTTTTGTTTAAGTTACTCCTCTTCACCTCCGTCAACTGGAGCTGATCTGCCTCAACCTCCGTCAACCGGAGTTATCCTGCCGCACCTCTGATGACCTCAGACCTCCGGCCTACCCACTACATCACTCATAATTCTTCCCACTAATGGAGTTGCATTAATTATTACTCCCCGCCGTCAACCCCTCCCTGCCCCCTTGCCCCTTCCCCACAACTGCCGAAAAGATGGATGTCAGCATTTTTACTCACCTCTGGAAGAGGCGCTCTGTGTTTGCTGAGCTCTGGGAGGGGCGCTGTGTTTTTTTTTTTTTTTTTTTTTTTTAGAGTTTTGGGAGAGGCAGCCTGTGTTTGTTGAGCTCTGGAAGAGGCGCTCCGTGTTTTTTAAGCCCTGGGAGAGGCGCTGTGTGTTGATTAAGCTCTGGGATACTAGTGTCAGAGATGGGCACACGGTGTGGTTCCTTATGGACTGGATGTCCTATTGGCTATAAAGGACTATCCTCACCGACCGTAGTCTATACTTCCAACTCTCATAGACAACCCAGTGCACTGGAACCGACTTGATTAACCAGACTTGCGTGCCTTACCCCCACAAACCTTTTCAAACTCGCCTGACTATTTCATTAACCTGGATTAACTCGACTGACCTGGCTTAGCTTGCCTGCCTGCCTGCCCGGCCAGGCCTCCCACACCCACGGGCTCCACCGCCCACATGCTCCAGTAATTATGAGTGAGTGTAAAGAATGATTTTTAGTCAACCCAGGATGGTCAAGATTATTCAGTGTGCGTTAGGCTACTACGAGTCGTGATAGAAGAGCTAGTTGCCATTTTCCTTCCTATGATGGTGGTGGTATCGTCCGTCTGCTACTACCTGCATCCTATGGCAGTAGTGGTATTGTAAGGGATAAACACGTATGATATCCTGGGAGAAGATGACGACGTGAACTCTGAACATTTCTGTAAAACCAGAAGAAAATCCTGAAGAGGAGAGCATTACTGGAAGTTAGGCGAGAATAGCGCACGGAGGGACCTGAGAAGCTCGGAACAAAAGGACATAATTGGAAGTTATATGAGATTGGTGTACGGAGGGAACTGAGGGATCCAGAACAAAAGGACTTAACTGGGAGTTACGTAAGATCATTATTGTACGGTGAGACGTGAGGAATTATGTCTTCAACAACACAGTTGTGGGCTCTGCTGCCCTCCAGGATTCAAGTCGTGTGTGACGGGGTCAGCCTTCGTTACCAATAGCCTGTGTCCGCTCAGTTGCCTCTGCCCTGTCTTGTTGGAGATGTTAGTGTGACGAGTGTTCACTATTGCCCCCCCAACCCTAGGCATAAGGTCCTGGAGGGAACGAGAACCTCACGTAGATAGAATATTTCCCTCATGGTCGCCAAGGCTGATATTTTGCTCCTGATGAATAGGATATGTCTCCATCAGCCCAGATATCTTAGGTACTCTGAAGGTACACCTAAGATGCTTCGGAGGTGCACCTTAGGTGGTGTGGAGGCAGCCAGCCACCATCCTGTGTGCTGAGTGTCAGGGTTGAGACACTCGTTAACCAGAGGCTTTGCCTGGGACCTGCCACACTCCACCACCCGCAACGCTCACACCCCCTTCCTCCCCTCCACCCGCCAAGGTCTGTATTAAGGTATACGTATATTGCACTCTCTACTGTGGTCTTTATTACAGTCCTTATCACGATCTTTATTAGTGTTTTCATCAAGGTCCTTACCACAGTCTCTTTCATTTTCTTTATTACAGTCTTTATTACGGTCTTTAACACAGTTTTTTTTTATTAACGTTCTCATTTGATTTTTATTACCATTGTTTTTTTCAGTGTCTGTTGCTCCTTCTGTAACAGTACTTACTCCGATTTTTATTACAGCCTTCATTGCTCTTTATTACTTTCCTTTTATCGTCGTCAACAAAGTCTTTATAACAGTCTTTACCACAGTGTTACAGTTCTGTGTCACATTTATTTCCGCCAATCTGTATTGTAATCCTTCAACTGTAATATTTTTACTGCAGTCGTTACCACTGTCTTAGACTGCATTTACCACAGTTATTAGTCTTTATCTCAGTTCTACCCGTCTGTCCCACAGTGTTTACCAGTTTTTATCAAAGTGTACCACAGTCTTTACCCCAGTTTGATCCGTCTGTGCCACAATATTTACCCGTTTGTATCAGACTGAGCCACAGTTTTCACCAGTCAGTGCCACACAGACTCTGCTACAGTATTTTCAGATGGTGGCCTGGGATGACGTTAGTGGGTATGGTTAAGTTGGTTACACAGACGATGGTCCACGTATACTGGTGGCTGGCATGGTTGTTGATCATGTCCCGAGCGGCTGGTTTGGGACGCACCCGTGGTTCAGCACGACCCCTAAAGGGTGGAATCAAAGGCCAGGCCAGAATACCCAGGGGTTGTATAGTCGTGTATAAGAGGTCAAACAGGCATACAAAGATATGTATGTAGCGGCTCGGCTGTGTGTGTACGTGTGTGTGTGTGTGGTATGGGTGGGGTGAAGCGGGGTGGGGGTTCTGACGTATATACTTCTTGTTTGTGGATATCTTGAAGAAATATAAGATATCCGTTGTTGTGTGTGGAGGGAGAGGATAGAAGGAAAGGTGGGTCCATCAACAGCGTACACGCCAGTCTCCCTTCCCCTACCCAGCCTCCCTCCTGCTTCCCACCTGCCTCCCTCCCACTACCCTGCTTCCCTCTTGTGACCACCCTTCTCTCCCCCACCACCAATCTTCCCTTCTCTCCTCCACCACCAGTCTTCCCTCCTCTCTTCCACCATCAGTCTTTCCTTCTCTCCTCCACCACCAGTCTTCCCTCCCCTCCTCCACCACCAGCCATCCCCTCCCCTCCTCTTCCCACGACCCTTCCCCAAAAGATCCTTCACTCCCCTTCCCCAAACCCCCCTTTACCTCCCCCCCCCCCCACGACCCATCTCCGTTCCCCCACGACCCTGCACCGCGCGACCCCGGGAGCACGTCACCCTCCACTCCCGCCACATATCACTCCTCTTTCTCTCTCTCTCCGGAAGTCCTGCACAATTTTGTTGCTCAACTCTCATTTCGGCGACCGGGCAGCCTCCGCCTCTTTCTTTCTCCGCCGATGTTACGCCTCTCCTCCTCAACCCACCCCCCACCCATCCTAGCCTTCCTCCTCTCCCTCCCAGCCACTTTCCTCTTTTTCCTGGCCCCTCTCCTTCCACTCCTTGCCTCTCTCTCTCTCTCTCTCCTCCCCTTCCAAGCCTCTCCTCTCCTCCTGCAAGACTTTCCTTCCCACCCTAGCAGGGCCCCCGACACAGCCGGACGGCAGCCGTCACCATCAGACCTCTGGGTCTCCTCACCAATGTTTCCACGTTCATATATAGATGTTGATCTTGTATGTGTGCAGCTGGTCTACATCTCCTGACGGCGGCCTCCAGGTTTGCTGTTCATCGTTTGTGTAGTATACGTTTGGGTTTACATTTACCTCATTCATGGTCTACGTCTGGGTTTACATCCGCCTCATTCATGGTCTAGGATGGGTTATTTTTCATGGATACTTCTGTTCCAGTGATGGCCTAAACAAACTAGTTGTATCTTGCCTACCGCAGTCTAAGTGGGTCGTGGTACTGGAGGTCACACGAAAACCTAAACATTCCTAAAGATATCTCTGTCTTCCGGAAGTAGGAGCACCATCGGGCCCTCGTTAACGGTACTATCTTGCAGTACAGTTCACATGACCTAGATCGCCACTCTTACCATCGCCACGACCTTGACCCCTATAGAACTTGTGCTCGACCTTCTTCATGAAGCAGCATTGGAAGACCTCATTACCTGTGTCCTTCAGAGCAGCAGTGGGAGGCTCTACTATCTGTATTCCTCATGAGCAGCAGCAGAAGGCGCTTCTACTTGTGTCCCGCATGAGCCAGACCTGAGCCATCCTCTCACCTGCCTGATAACTCACTATGCTGCGACTCACTGCTCACAAGTTGTTCGTTGTGTGAGTACGTCGTACAGCGACCCAGTAAGAGTTCCCTCTATACACGAACAGAGTCTTTCCCAGGATTAAGGAAAACAGGAACACGGTAATCCGTTCGTTCTAAGACTTGTGGGTTATCTTTTCAAACGAGAGTGCAAAATGTAGTCAGATTCTTCCTCTTGTAAATCCTTCAGATTTTTCCTAGTCTACTTCCCGAGAAACTGGTTTCCAGAATTCCATGGTATACTTGCCACATATTTGATCAGAGAGAAAACTCCAGAATTTCCGACCGTCATGCTGGCCACTCTGATCCTCGGATGCCTGGCCTCATCTCCAGGTAAGGTTGATCCTTTGCATCCCGTGGCTAAGCCGCCTCCCCACCTTCCCTCTACTCTTCTCAATTTTCTTTTTTTATTTAAAGAATTGACGGCAACTAATGCCATCTCGGAGGTCCGCCAGTTGCCATGTATTTGGAGGTTTACCGCCCTGCTCCCCCGCCTGCGCCCCGAACGTTACCGTTCACGACCATACCATCCCCCTCAGTCCACGACGATACCATCTCCCTCAGTCCACGACCATACCATCCCCCTCAGTCCACGACCATACCATCCCCCTCAGTCCACGACCTTACCATCCCCCTCAGTCCACGACGATACCATCCCCCTCAGTCCACGACCTTACCATCTCCCTCAGTCCACGACCTTACCATCTCCCTCAGTCCACGACCATACCATCTCCCTCAGTCCACGACCTTACCATCCCCCTCAGTCTACGACGATACCATCCCCCTCAGTCCACGACCTTACCATCTCCCTCAGTCCACGACCTTACCATCTCCCTCAGTCCACGACCATACCATCTCCCTCAGTCCACGACCTTACCATCCCCCTCAGTCCACGACCTTACCATCTCCCTCAGTCCACGACCTTACCATCTCCCTCAGTCCACGACCATACCATCTCCCTCAGTCCACGACCTTACCATCCCCATTAGTCCACGACCTTACCATCTCCCTCAGTTCACAACCTTACCATCTCCCTCAGTCCACGACCATAACACCCCCCTCAGTCCACGACCTTACCATCCCCATCAGTCCACGACCTTACCATCTCCCTCAGTCCACGACCATACCATCCTTCTCAGTCCACGACGATACCATCTCCCTCAGTCCACGACCATACCATCTCCCTCGGTCCACGACCATACCATCCCCCTCAGTCCACGACCTTACCATCCCCATCAGTCCACGACCTTACCATCTCCCTCAGCCCACGACCTTACCATCCCCATCAGTCCACGACCTTACCATCTCCCTCAATCCACGACCTTACCATCCCCATCAGTCCACGACCTTGCCATCTCCCTCAGTCTACGACCTTACCATCTCCCTCAGTCCACGACCTTACCATCTCCCTCAGTCCACGACCATACCATCTCCCTCACTCCACGACCTTACGATCTCCCTCAGTCCTTAACACATTAGAGAACCATTCCTTCTTTCGTCAGTCAAATTAACCTTATCTAGTGTAGAAGTTGACCTCCTCGCTTTTATTGATTAGACTCTGAATTGAATAAGCCCTCCTGTACACAGTGGCTGAGCTGAAAATTAGTTCCCCTCTTTCGTGAAAAATCCTCCTCCATTTCCTGGCGAAGATGTTCCTCACCTTCCCCTCCTGTGGGTCCGATGCACTGGACATCACTACCGGCTCTCTCATAGTTGTTGTCCATTCCATATGTTCCTCACTCCATCATTAATGGAAAAGCTGGACCTTTCATCTTGCCTCCATCCCTAATACTGTTTCTCCGCCAGACTCTTAGTTTTTTTTTTGTTCCATCGACACAGTTAACGTCGGCTACATTCCCTACAATATCTCATTTTTGTTTCCAACTTCCGACCCTCCTCTTTCATGTGTCGTTTATCTTCATTAATCGTTCTTCTTCGCTTTGTTCTGCTGTAATCCTTCTTAACCGTGACCCTTGCTAAGGTCAGGGGCTGCCGACAACCCTGCCAGTGTTAGTGGCTGCCTCTCCTGGCGGTTCCCTTCCCCCGCCATACCGCTCTTCCCGGCAGCGCCACTGCCATCACCCTTGGCCCGCATGACCTCTTTGGGCTGCCCCAGCTTGCTAACCTCTGGAGGATGACAACATCCCTCTTATCCTCAGGGGGCGGTCCTCGGCAATTAGTCCCTTGTGATGGCCCCGGCTTACTGTCCTCTGGGGACGGCTGCGGCCCGACAACCTGTGGTAACTTCGAGCTGGACCCAATTTGATTAATGCACCAATTTCCCGCCTCGGCTGAGCCTTCAGGTGCGACTGGATAATGTCTTGTAGGGAGTCGTCCGCTCCAATACTTCACTTGTCTCTGCCACCCTGATAAAAGCTCAAGTTGTGTGTATATATATATATATATATATATATATATATATATATATATATATATATATACCCATTTACCTATTTGTACACTCGTGGGGTCCCATCACTTTAACTTTCTCTTCTGCCGTACAACATTTTAGAATTCTGTAACCTCTTCACATTTATGATTTAATTGTTCAGTTAGCCCATTCCTGGACTCTTCATATACTGTAAAAGTTCTCCAAAACTTTTCCAACGAGTTTCTTGCTTCATTTCGTGTCATGGCTTCTGGTTGTTCTATCCTTGCATCTTTCGAAGTACGCTTCACAGTTAACATCATCAAACTGGTTAAAAAACTTGAGAGTTATGATTAAGTCATCCCTTGCTATTCTTTCCTTCATTGTGGACAAAGCTAAGGCCTTTACCTACAAATCCATTTTTTTTAATTCTGGTACCATCTTTGTTGCCTTCCTTCCTCTGCACGTTTTCTGTTAGATGAGTCCGGTGGGCAAACTTGAGAAGCATATTGCAGCTTTGGCCTAGTATGGGATGCGAACAGTTTGTTGCATATTTTGCTATGACCTGTGGCTTCTTTATTTACCAATTTACTTTGATAGATCCTAAATAGGTGTGATGAAGGTGAGACAGTGCAGAGAAGGGCATGTATAAATGGCAAAAAATGGGGAGTTTGATCTACAACTTGGTCACGAAGGATTTTGTCAAGCAGGCCAAGTCTGGTTGGTGCCTCCGCTATCAATGTCCTCACCTTTGCTGTTTCTGGATCTCGTGTATGACAGATGCTACAACACACACCACCGTGGCTTCATGCCATTGTCTGCAGATAGACGTTAGAAATAAAAACGAAAATCACGTGTTAAGGTGGTAGTGTTCCAGTAGCCTGTGTTCAGTGGTGCTGGTAACGACGCAGCAGTACTTCGTTACGCTGTCTCACTACATTATTTAGAGTCTTACTTGGGGAGGAACGGAGGAGCTTCCTTTTTTTTCCAGGATGCCTCGTAAGTTGTTGGTATGGGCAGTTACCCAGGTTGCTACATCTTCCATACGTACTCTTAACTCACTCCCTCCGTCCTTACTCTCTCATATCCCTCATCACCCACCATCAATGCTCCTCTTCCACCCTACCATTAGTGACCTTCCCTCACCCCACCACACCGTTAGTGACCTCTTCCCACGCTATCAACAGTGACCTCCCCTCGCCCCACTACACCCTCAGTGACCTCCCCTCGCCCCACTACACCGTCAGTGACCTCCCCTAGCCCCACTACACTATCAGTGACTTCCCCTCGCCCCACTACACCGTCAGTGACCTCCCCTCGCCCCACTACACCGTCAGTGACCTCCCCTCGCCCCACTACACCGTCAGTGACCTCCCCTCGCCCCACTACACCGTCAGTGACCTCCCCTCGCCCCACTACACCGTCAGTGACCTCCCCTCGCCCCACTACACCGTCAGTGACCTCCCCTCGCCCCACTACACCGTCAGTGACCTCCCCTCGCCCCACTACACCGTCAGTGACCTCCCCTCGCCCCACTACACCGTCAGTGACCTCCCCTCGCCCCACTACACCGTCAGTGACCTCCCCTCGCCCCACTACACCGTCAGTGACCTCCCCTCGCCCCACTACACCGTCAGTGACCTCCCCTCGCCCCACTACACCGTCAGTGACCTCCCCTCGCCCCACTACACCGTCAGTGACCTCCCCTCGCCCCACTACACCGTCAGTGACCTCCCCTCGCCCCACTACACCGTCAGTGACCTCCCCTCGCCCCACTACACCGTCAGTGACCTCCCCTCGCCCCACTACACCGTCAGTGACCTCCCCTCGCCCCACTACACCGTCAGTGACCTCCCCTCGCCCCACTACACCGTCAGTGACCTCCCCTCGCCCCACTACACCGTCAGTGACCTCCCCTCGCCCCACTACACCGTCAGTGACCTCCCCTCGCCCCACTACACCGTCAGTGACCTCCCCTCGCCCCACTACACCGTCAGTGACCTCCCCTCGCCCCACTACACCGTCAGTGACCTCCCCTCGCCCCACTACACCGTCAGTGACCTCCCCTCGCCCCACTACACCGTCAGTGACCTCCCCTCGCCCCACTACACCGTCAGTGACCTCCCCTCGCCCCACTACACCGTCAGTGACCTCCCCTCGCCCCACTACACCGTCAGTGACCTCCCCTCGCCCCACTACACCGTCAGTGACCTCCCCTCGCCCCACTACACCGTCAGTGACCTCCCCTCGCCCCACTACACCGTCAGTGACCTCCCCTCGCCCCACTACACCGTCAGTGACCTCCCCTCGCCCCACTACACCGTCAGTGACCTCCCCTCGCCCCACTACACCGTCAGTGACCTCCCCTCGCCCCACTACACCGTCAGTGACCTCCCCTCGCCCCACTACACCGTCAGTGACCTCCCCTCGCCCCACTACACCGTCAGTGACCTCCCCTCGCCCCACTACACCGTCAGTGACCTCCCCTCGCCCCACTACACCGTCAGTGACCTCCCCTCGCCCCACTACACCGTCAGTGACCTCCCCTCGCCCCACTACACCGTCAGTGACCTCCCCTCGCCCCACTACACCGTCAGTGACCTCCCCTCGCCCCACTACACCGTCAGTGACCTCCCCTCGCCCCACTACACCGTCAGTGACCTCCCCTCGCCCCACTACACCGTCAGTGACCTCCCCTCGCCCCACTACACCGTCAGTGACCTCCCCTCGCCCCACTACACCGTCAGTGACCTCCCCTCGCCCCACTACACCGTCAGTGACCTCCCCTCGCCCCACTACACCGTCAGTGACCTCCCCTCGCCCCACTACACCGTCAGTGACCTCCCCTCGCCCCACTACACCGTCAGTGACCTCCCCTCGCCCCACTACACCGTCAGTGACCTCCCCTCGCCCCACTACACCGTCAGTGACCTCCCCTCGCCCCACTACACCGTCAGTGACCTCCCCTCGCCCCACTACACCGTCAGTGACCTCCCCTCGCCCCACTACACCGTCAGTGACCTCCCCTCGCCCCACTACACCGTCAGTGACCTCCCCTCGCCCCACTACACCGTCAGTGACCTCCCCTCGCCCCACTACACCGTCAGTGACCTCCCCTCGCCCCACTACACCGTCAGTGACCTCCCCTCGCCCCACTACACCGTCAGTGACCTCCCCTCGCCCCACTACACCGTCAGTGACCTCCCCTCGCCCCACTACACCGTCAGTGACCTCCCCTCGCCCCACTACACCGTCAGTGACCTCCCCTCGCCCCACTACACCGTCAGTGACCTCCCCTCGCCCCACTACACCGTCAGTGACCTCCCCTCGCCCCACTACACCGTCAGTGACCTCCCCTCGCCCCACTACACCGTCAGTGACCTCCCCTCGCCCCACTACACCGTCAGTGACCTCCCCTCGCCCCACTACACCGTCAGTGACCTCCCCTCGCCCCACTACACCGTCAGTGACCTCCCCTCGCCCCACTACACCGTCAGTGACCTCCCCTCGCCCCACTACACCGTCAGTGACCTCCCCTCGCCCCACTACACCGTCAGTGACCTCCCCTCGCCCCACTACACCGTCAGTGACCTCCCCTCGCCCCACTACACCGTCAGTGACCTCCCCTCGCCCCACTACACCGTCAGTGACCTCCCCTCGCCCCACTACACCGTCAGTGACCTCCCCTCGCCCCACTACACCGTCAGTGACCTCCCCTCGCCCCACTACACCGTCAGTGACCTCCCCTCGCCCCACTACACCGTCAGTGACCTCCCCTCGCCCCACTACACCGTCAGTGACCTCCCCTCGCCCCACTACACCGTCAGTGACCTCCCCTCGCCCCACTACACCGTCAGTGACCTCCCCTCGCCCCACTACACCGTCAGTGACCTCCCCTCGCCCCACTACACCGTCAGTGACCTCCCCTCGCCCCACTACACCGTCAGTGACCTCCCCTCGCCCCACTACACCGTCAGTGACCTCCCCTCGCCCCACTACACCGTCAGTGACCTCCCCTCGCCCCACTACACCGTCAGTGACCTCCCCTCGCCCCACTACACCGTCAGTGACCTCCCCTCGCCCCACTACACCGTCAGTGACCTCCCCTCGCCCCACTACACCGTCAGTGACCTCCCCTCGCCCCACTACACCGTCAGTGACCTCCCCTCGCCCCACTACACCGTCAGTGACCTCCCCTCGCCCCACTACACCGTCAGTGACCTCCCCTCGCCCCACTACACCGTCAGTGACCTCCCCTCGCCCCACTACACCGTCAGTGACCTCCCCTCGCCCCACTACACCGTCAGTGACCTCCCCTCGCCCCACTACACCGTCAGTGACCTCCCCTCGCCCCACTACACCGTCAGTGACCTCCCCTCGCCCCACTACACCGTCAGTGACCTCCCCTCGCCCCACTACACCGTCAGTGACCTCCCCTCGCCCCACTACACCGTCAGTGACCTCCCCTCGCCCCACTACACCGTCAGTGACCTCCCCTCGCCCCACTACACCGTCAGTGACCTCCCCTCGCCCCACTACACCGTCAGTGACCTCCCCTCGCCCCACTACACCGTCAGTGACCTCCCCTCGCCCCACTACACCGTCAGTGACCTCCCCTCGCCCCACTACACCGTCAGTGACCTCCCCTCGCCCCACTACACCGTCAGTGACCTCCCCTCGCCCCACTACACCGTCAGTGACCTCCCCTCGCCCCACTACACCGTCAGTGACCTCCCCTCGCCCCACTACACCGTCAGTGACCTCCCCTCGCCCCACTACACCGTCAGTGACCTCCCCTCGCCCCACTACACCGTCAGTGATTTCTGCAACGAAAAAAGAATAGTGCGTGTTAATGAGATTAATCAACGTGTTTATGCTTCTTGAGCAAGCATGTTTACTGGTAACTGGTCTCACTGGAGTATGTGTCTATGTGGCTTTGATTCAAAGGTTTTGAAAGTCATTGCAGAGAGAGCATTTGGTGGATATTCATCCCAGTGTCTTACAACACTACAGGGGGAAAAAATCTAAGGTTAGGATTACAATTTCTTTGTTTACTATTATTTCTTGTTGACTATCTGCCCAGTGTGAAGAAAATGTCATGTAGCTCAGTTGTCGAAATAGTTCAGTATTGTGAAAGCTTCTAAAATAGTTCCTCTGTGTTTTGCACCTTTTTTTTTAGAGAAGACAATTCCGACCTCTGAGCGACAGAATTAATCCTGTTGCCTTTCTGTATTCGTTTAATTTTTCTTCGTCTTTGATCAAGTTTGGTGACCCGAAGTAAACAGAATATTCTAAATGAGGTCTGATGGGAACGTTGTTAAGTCGTGACTGTGGTATTCTTCGTGTCATAGGTTATGTTTGTAGGTATGAAGCATAACACTGTTTCATTACATGAAGATAGGCATTGCTTTGGCAATATTAGTCCATTACTGAACATCACGTCGGGATGTTTTTGTTCGCGTACTTTTATTAATGTTTTGCCAAGTATTGCATATCCCTAATTAATGTTTTAATCACCAAAATACATTATTTCTGATTTAATAACGTTGAAGTCCATTTGTCATGTCTCCCTCCGTTCCATCAATTTGTCTAAACCACTTTGAACAGTCAGGTAGTCTTCCTCTAACAGCGCTCGATTTCCTAATTTCTATGATCGTCCAATTTTGAAATTCTTGTGTTAAGTCCTAATTCCAGATTATCTCTATATAAACAATGAAAAGTGTGGGTCACACGACCGAGCCTTGTGGTACCCCATTTGTCCGGCCGAGCCAGTCTTATGTTTCCGTTTCATTCGACTCTGTTCCCTGCCTGTGAACCAGTCCTGTGTCCACACGCAGATTCGACTCCTTTGCCGTAGGATGTAATATTACGTAATGATCTTTCTTGTACTTCGTCAAAAGCTTTTCGAAAGTCAAGTACATAATATCTAAGGGTATTAACATACGATATTTCAATACGAAAACCATGTTAATATTATGTTGTCAGTTAATCAACTTGCGAAGATTGAACGATTATATACCTGATTCTTTTTTTTCTTCTATCGTTTGACCTAAAACTGAAGTAAGGCTGATGCATCGGACGGCAATCTGAAGTGTCATTTTTATCTCCTTTTCTGAAAACTGGTGCGACATGCACAAGCTCCCTGTAGCTGGGCACTTTCCCCTCCTTTGTGGAATACCCTGGTGATCCGATATTCCATTGGTCGTCTTACATCTCACAGCTTTGTGCGAGGGATGCCGCCAGGATCAGCTGTCTTATTCCGATCTAATTTGTGAAAACATTTAAGCATCGTCATTGGTTCAGATGTTATGAAGATATGATCTCTCATTTTCCCGCCTTAGAAATACATTTTGTGTTGTCGTATATCTGAGGAGTTTTCGATGGTAAGCAGTGATTCGAAATGCTTGCTTAGTTAGGATGCCTTTATTTGAAGTGCTTATTTAAAGTGTCATTTTTGTTATGATATCGAACCTTTTGTATCCATGATTTTTTTTCTTGATTTTTGTATATCTGAAAAATCTTTAGGATATTTCTTCTCGTGAAAAATTCTATTTACAGATTTTTTTTTTTTACTGATAGTGATTTTCTTCTTTATAATCTACATATCTTGTATACGTTTCATGATCCTGAGATTACCACTTAGATCCATATTTCCTTAATGCATTTCTTGTTACACATAAACTACTTATTTCTTTAGTTATCCTTCTCTGCGCTTCTCATTTTCTTTCTGGGAAAATAATGTCCCTCAAGAAGTATCATATTGTTGTAGTTGCTTCACATCTTTTAACTGTGTCTACACCTAAAAGCGGAAGCCAGTTTGCGTTACTAGTGTCCTGACGTATCTTATCGAAATTTTGCAAATCTAAAGTTGAATATCAAAACGCTGAATGGCATTAATATTGTGATCACTGTTACCTAAGTATTGTGGCCGACTTCACCAAAGGTAATACCGTCTTTGTCTGCGAGTGTCTCTATGTCCTGAACGTTTCTACCTATTTGTGGGTCTCGTGGGAAGCTTAGTTAAATCAACCAGTCTGTTTTCAACGTGATCACCAGCTGTATATCCCAGTTAATGCTAGAGTTGTTGAAATCTCCAACAATTATTGTTTCTTTGTTTTTAGCTACAGACTTGATTTCGTAGTTTAAAGTAAATGGCGTCCCAGCTCCATCTCTTCGTTGTATATCAGCTGATATATTTCTTGTATCTCCCCTGATGATGTGATTATTACACGAAAGTGCATTTGGGAACTTATTGTGTTTCATTTTATCCGTGAACTCATAGGAATATATATATATATATATATATATATATATATATATATATATATATATATATATATATATATATATATATATATATATATATATTTTTTTTTTTTTTTTTTTTTTTTTTATACCTCGTCGCTGTCTCCCGCGGTTGCGAGGTAGCGCAAGGAAACAGACGAAAGAAATGGCCCAACCCCCCCCATACACATGTACATACACACGTCCACACACGCAAATATACATACCTACACAGCTTTCCATGGTTTACCCCGGACGCTTCACATGCCTTGATTCAATCCACTGACAGCACGTCAACCCCTGTATACCACATCGCTCCAATTCACTCTATTCCTTGCCCTCCTTTCACCCTCCTGCATGTTCAGGCCCCGATCACACAAAATCCTTTTCACTCCATCTTTCCACCTCCAATTTGGTCTCCCTCTTCTCCTCGTTCCCTCCACCTCCGACACATATATCCTCTTGGTCAATCTTTCCTCACTCATTCTCTCCATGTGCCCAAACCATTTCAAAACACCCTCTTCTGCTCTCTCAACCACGCTCTTTTTATTTCCACACATCTCTCTTACCCTTACGTTACTTACTCGATCAAACCACCTCACACCACACATTGTCCTCAAACATCTCATTTCCAGCACATCCATCCTCCTGCGCACAACTCTATCCATAGCCCACGCCTCGCAACCATACAACATTGTTGGAACCACTATTCCTTCAAACATACCCATTTTTGCTTTCCGAGATAATGTTCTCGACTTCCACACATTTTTCAAGGCTCCCAAAATTTTCGCCCCCTCCCCCACCCTATGATCCACTTCCGCTTCCATGGTTCCATCCGCTGACAGATCCACTCCCAGATATCTAAAACACTTCACTTCCTCCAGTTTTTCTCCATTCAAACTCACCTCCCAATTGACTTGACCCTCAACCCTACTGTACCTAATAACCTTGCTCTTATTCACATTTACTCTTAACTTTCTTCTTCCACACACTTTACCAAACTCCGTCACCAGCTTCTGCAGTTTCTCACATGAATCCGCCACCAGCGCTGTATCATCAGCGAACAACAACTGACTCACTTCCCAAGCTCTCTCATCCCCAACAGACTTCATACTTGCCCCTCTTTCCAAGACTCTTGCATTTACCTCCCTAACAACCCCATCCATAAACAAATTAAACAACCATGGAGACATCACACACCCCTGCCGCAAACCTACATTCACTGAGAACCAATCACTTTCCTCTCTTCCTACACGTACACATGCCTTACATCCTCGATAAAAACTTTTCACTGCTTCTAACAACTTGCCTCCCACACCATATATTCTTAATACCTTCCACAGAGCACCTCTATCAACTCTATCATATGCCTTCTCCAGATCCATAAATGCTACATACAAATCCATTTGCTTTTCTAAGTATTTCTCACATACATTCTTCAAAGCAAACACCTGATCCACACATCCTCTACCACTTCTGAAACCACACTGCTCTTCCCCATATATATATATATATATTTTTTTTTTTTTTTTTTTTTTTTTTTTTTTTATATATATATATACTTATATATATATATATATATATATATATATATATATATATATATATATATATATATATATATATATATATATATATATATACTTTTTACACTTCAATTTAAGGTTCTATGCCCTTCTGCAAAAATTATTTTGGACATGTTATTCATTAATCCAGTGTACAACGTGTGGTATGACTGATATGTGCTTTTCATATCCTGGTTACTCTACGACTTTCTTTTCCTGAGAGCATAACGCCTCCAGCTGCCCTGTGTAATGTGTCTTTACTGAGAACATCACATCTTGTATCGCTAACCTGCTGGTAGATAATTACTTGCAGTGTCTATCCATGTTTCTCTCATTGTTATGCTGTCAGGCTTTACTGATTGATCGTCTGGTGTTAGTTCTCCACATCTTACGTAAATCAGCGACTCTGGCGTTGGTGTAGTAGGTATGAACGATTGAGACATGTCTCGCTCCCCTATACTTTCCTTCCTTACGTTACCCCCTCCAGTAATATTTTCCCCCCTCACAGGAACCCCCTCCATAACCCCTCCATTAATACTAGTGACCTCCCACAGGTGGCAGGGTCACCGGGGGAGTACCACTTCGTGCAGCACGCCCTGCCTCACGCCCGCTCCAAGCGCAGCGTCCCCCACACCCGCCAGCTCAAGGCCGACCCACACGTGAGTAACCTCCTGAGTCGCACTCGCTGCAAGAGACCTGCTCCCTCACTGCTGATCTGGCCAGGGCTCTGTCCTGCTGACTAGCCTTGTACCTGTGACTTACTTGAGTATTGACCTGTCTACCTGAGTTCTGACCTATCTACCAAGGTACTGACCTACTGACTCATTGTCTACTTGAGTAGTGACCTCTCCACCTTGCTACTGACATTTCTGCTTGAGCGCCAACCTTTCTACTTTAGTCATGACCTTTCTACCCAACTACTGACCCATTGCTTATCATCTACTTAAATACTGATCTGTCTACCTCGGTACTGCCTTGTCTACCCAAGAACTAATTATCTGTCTGATTGCCGACTTTTCTACCTGAGTACTGACCTATCTACTTTAGTACTGATCTATCTGCCTAAGTATTGAACTACTGATTCATTATCTATCATAGTCCTGATTTGTGTACCCGAGTACTGACCGACTGACTTATTATCTACCTTAGTGTTGACCTGTCTACCTGAGTACCAACCTTAGTCTGAGTACAAATCTACTGACTCATTATCTACTTGAATGCTGTCTCACTCATAACCTGCATGATTACTGACCTGATAATTCATCTCCCTGACCTATTGATTCGTTACTTAGCTGAGTATTGACCTCCTCATTCATTATGTACCTGACTCGACCTACTGACTCATTGTCTACCGGAATATTGACCTGTTCATTCATCTACCTAACTATTGATTTATCTACTGGGGAATTGACTTTTCGACTCATTATCTACTTGAATACTAACCCGCTGACTCATTACATACCTGCTCTCCTACTGACTCATTATCTACCAGATTACTAACCGACTGACTTTTTATCTACTCAATTTCTGAGCTGCTGACTCATTATCTATTCAACCAATGACTCCACCAGACTGGTCTGGTCGTCTGTCCAGCCAAGTCTGGAATGTACCACATGTACACGTCTTGCAGTGGTGGCCCAACTGAGTGGTCGATTGACGTAGTATAGTTAAAAACATATCGTGAGTCTGGTTCATGGATATATCCTGTTTCTGCATACACATTAGTGAGTCTTTATGAGATTAGATGGCATGCACATGTGTTATTTCTAGATGCATATTGGAATTCGATCATGCATACACATTAGTGAGTCTTTATGAACTTAGATGGCATGCACATATGTTATTTCTAGATGCACATTGGAATTCGATCATGCATGATGCTAGAGATGGAACGTGTTGTTATTGTATCCTGTATTTTACCAGTGAAGTCAGAGGGGGAGGCAGACGGGGTTCATCAGTAAGGTGACCTCGTCAAACCAGCCACGAAAAAGTGACCCTGGACCCCTTAAGACTAGAGCGAAGACCTATATTGACCTAACGGAACGAGGGAAAAGGTATTATCTACAGTGATGAATGGGTATATGGTAGGTGGAGAACCTGGACGCAAGTGTTAGGATTATAGTCCTCCCAACGGAAGAGACTAAGGAGTGTGAGGTCAGTCGCCCACGGCATATAGGAATGATGAGACACTTTGACTGTAGGAAAGACAGAGAAAAAACTGAAGAGAAAAGATATAAATGAGAATATCTCTGACCGTCTATCAGGGTGACGTAGAATATGAGGCTATCAGCTCCGTGATATCTTTATGATGTTTAGCACACGATGGCCTGACCTGCGCCAGGCCCGCTACTTGTTGTCATTTCCATAAAAGTTGTTCCCTCGGCTGATAATTACTTACGGGGAGGAGTAGGAGGAGGAGGAAGCCACCCAGACGTCTCCTCCAGCTGAAGGTTGGTCGCGTTGCTGACGATACCTCGCGAACTGCGAGAGATAAGCTAACGTCTGAAGACATATTTGGGAAAGTTTGGGTGAATTATGATGATTCTTTTTTTTTTCGGTAGCGCAAGTCTTTTGAGAGCTTTCCTTGAAGACATTTTCACTCTATTTACAGAGAAAGTCACTCGTGTGTTGCTGGGGTGGAAAGAGAGAGATATTAAGTTTTGACTAACTGACTCAAGTTGAGAGATTAGTCAAGAACTGAGTAATAGTTTTTACCAATAGATCACAAACATAAGAGACCTGGAACAGGACAAGTTACCTTCAGACTCTATGTAAGAATATTGACTGGTCACCCAAACTCTAGTGTTTCATACAGAGGAGGGTGGAGAGGAGGCTGGCTCCCCGCATGGTTCAGCCCCACCTTGAGTCGTGCAAGCGGTGTTCGCACACATTTGGCTGCTTGTGGACAGCTGTGTAGAAACACCTGTCGCTTCGTATGTCCGTCTGTATGGGGAGGGTCAACCTCACGGCAGATGCTGGTAAAGGAGGAGTCAACCTCACGGCAGATGCTGGTAGAGGAGGAGTCAACCTCACGGCAAGTGTGGTAGGGCAGTTAGCCTCACCGCAGGTGTGTGTGTTCATTCTCTTGACAGGTGCCGGGGGAGTCAGATTCACGGCAGGTGTGGTAGGGGTTCAGCATCACGGCAGGTGTGGTGGTGAGGCAAGGAGCCGGTAGGAGAGGATGGTAGTGAGCTTAGGAGAGGAGGCAGCTTGTCTTAATGAGGCAGGTAACATAATCCGACCCGCTGGCCATTGTAAGGCACCAGTGGGGGTCCTGAGCCGTACTGTCACACACACACACACACACACACACACTGCCAGCCGAGTAGGAGCGTCAGCCCGGAGGGAGTGTCATCTCTGAGACAGTGTCAGTCAGACCCACCTGTGCGTCAGCGAGGCCCAGCCCACACCAGCCCCGCTCGTGAGCGGACTGGTAATGGCTTGCGTTATAGCTTTAAAGCTGACTCCCGATACTGGCCCACGGCGGTGGGGGAAATGCTAGTAGTAGGGGATGGTCTAGTGGTAGGGATGACCATTTGATGGGCAGTGGCTTAGCGGTGGTGCGCAGTGGCTGGGTGGTACTGGGCAGTGGCTAGGTGGTAGTGGGAAGTGGCTGGATGGGAGTGGGCTGTGGCTGGGTGGTGTTGGGCATGGTGGTGGGTGGGCAGTAGCCAGGTGATAGTGGGTAGTGGCTGGGTGGTGTTGGGCAGTAGCCGGGTGGTGGGTGGGCAGTAGCCAGGTGATAGTGGGCAGTGGCTGGGTGGTGGTGAGCAGTGGGCTAGACGTGAGGGACAGTAGCCGAGCGGTGGTGGGCCGTTTTGGAAGGCTACTATTCAAGAGTTCGAGAGACAGAAGTGGTAGTGAGGGAACAGTACTTACGTGGGAGGGAGGAGGTAACGGGTGATCCGAGGGTTCATAACGAGGTTACCTACAGTAGGACAGTAACAGTACCTGAAGATCTTGGGCTAGAGACACGATAGTAAAGCAGAACCTAGAAGCCAGTGGCCGGTGAACGATGAGGGAAGTTTCTGTATGGTGAGGCAGTGGCGGGAGTTGGCTGATCCCAGAGTAATCCCTCATGGCAGTTGGATAACCTTTACAGAACATACCCATTCTTTTTTAATGATTATTTCTGTTACGTCAACAATAGAATTATTTCCTTCGGGTGAATGCTGAGGGCTAAATATTTGCCTTTTTTCCCCTTTTCTATTTTGTTTTTTTTCCAAAAAATATCGAGTGGCCGCCATCCAGCCCTGCCCTCACTACCCCGGCTGGGCTGTGTACACCACCATACAGCAGATGTCCGCGCCACATACATACTGCCTCATCGCTCAAGAGGCAGACCTGAACTAACCTTCAATAGTTCACTTTCTTCAAAAAACTAACGAATGCAATAATGTTTCCTGACCTCTAACTTAAGTATATCTGACCCCATTTCATCACCACACATGAATCATTATTGCTATATATATATTTATCTAAATCTCTTCATCTCAAACTGAAATGTTTATTGTGCGTCACTTATCAAATCACCAAGAATATTCCTTCGTCTTGGAGAAAGGCAATAAGGTAGACACCACAATCTTGCAGAGCACCGAGGCGACAGTTACTGTAATCTCCCCACCAGAATTGGGAACCGAAAATTCAAGTTTGTTCGCAACTAATGGAAACTGAGGCTCAGCAACTACTTTCCCTGGATAGGACTGGGAGGACGGTGATCCCTGGAGCCGGCCGCTCCAGCCGCTAACCATCCACACCAAGCTTAGCGGAATCTCTGGAACCGCCTTGAGAAGACGGTCGACGGAAGGGTCTAGTGTGTGTAGATTCTGATGTGTGGGGGCTGGTGTACGGAAGGTCTGCTGTGTGTGTATGATCTTTTTGTGTGTTTGGTCTGTTGTGTGGAAGGTTTGCTGTGTGTGTAGGGTGTATTGTATGGTCGTGTGTGTGTGTGTGTGTGTGTGTGTGTGTGTTTGTGTGTGTGTGTGGAGGAGAAGACTGGGCTGGAGTAGTGTAAGGATAGGTCTGATATAGTGTCATGTATTTTTTTTTTTCTTTGTGTGTGTGTGTGTGTGTGTGTGCGCGCGCGCGCGCGCGCTCGACCCTGGGCGGCCTGTGAAGGCGTTACAGTCATAAACAGTTACACCAAGGTAGGAAAGGCCGATGTTTGGAGGGTCTGTTGTGTGATTCGATGGGTGGATGGTCTCATACATGGTCTTGTATCTGCAGAGTTTGATAAGTGGTCTGAGGTATGGTCTTTTGTATTGCGATTTCAATGTGTGATCAGGTATGTGTAGAGATCTACTTCATGGAGGTCTTCACATGTTGCCAGATGTGTTGGGGTCTGTTTGTGGAGGGCAATCACCCATCAG
Source organism: Panulirus ornatus (assembly GCF_036320965.1). Lineage (NCBI taxonomy): Eukaryota > Metazoa > Arthropoda > Malacostraca > Decapoda > Palinuridae > Panulirus > Panulirus ornatus. The sequence goes on along the minus strand of NC_092260.1, from coordinate 12,608,966 downwards.
TCCGACACTCCCTCCACCCAAACTGCCCTCTACCCATCACCCCTCTACCCATCTTCACTTCCCCAGGCAGTAAGGTAGTCAACATTGACCTGTGTCTCTGTCATGGTAAGATAGATAGATTGTGGCAGTGTCTCAGGCATGACAGAGCTTCACACGATGCTCACTTAACGACACTTTTGCGTATGCGCTCACTTAACGACACTTTTGCGTATATGCTCACTTAACGACACTTTTGCGTATGCGCTCACTTAACGACACTCTTAGGCAAGTTGGTTACTCCCCTGCCTTAAAAGCGTATATCCTTCACTTTCCTCCTGCCTGTCTTCATCTTCTTCATGGAGACACCCAAGCTGGGAAAATAAAAGGAAGGAAAAGAAAATGGAAATTTTAATCGGAAGGTAAACAGGGCAGAGCGACCAAGGATTATTTCCCAGTCTTGGTGACGACGCAGCTGGGGAACTGAGGTGTTTGTGTGACCCTCGTATAACGTAAATGTGACCCACCTACAGTGTATAACCCACGTGCAATGTAAGCGTAACCCACGTGTAGTATGAATGTGACCCACGTACAGTGTGTTAGCGTGACTAGTACTCAGTGCTAGTGTGACCCATGTACAGTAGGTTAGTGTGAGAGTCTATATCGAGTTTCAGATATGGTCCATACACTTGCGTTAGTGTGATCCCTGCATCTTGGTACCACGGCTCACGTACCATATTTGTATCATAATTGTTCCATTGTTAGTGTGACCCTCATGCTGTATTCACATCACGCTGTCCATTGTGTTAGTGTGACGCGCGTGCTTTATTTACAACACACTTCCCACTGTTGGAATGACCCACCTGTTGTATCTGGAGTGGCCCTTACAGTGAACTTCAGGAACCGCATTCAGGAACATGAAACACGACGTAAACCAGGTACCTCAGTGCCTGATGTAGCTGGTAGTGGCACAGCTGGTGCTAATAATGTTGGTGATGGTGCAGCTGGTGCTAATACTGTTGGTGATGGTACAGCTGGTACTGATACAGCTGGTGATGGTACAGCTGGTGTTGATACAGCTGGTGATGGTACAGCTGGTGCTGATACAGTTGGTGATGGTACAGCTGGTGCTGATACAGTTGGTGATGGTACAGCTGGTGCTGATGTAGCTGGTGATGATACAGTTGGTGATGGTACAGCTGGTGCTGATGTAGCTGGTGCTGATACAGTTGGTGATGGTACAGCTGGTGCTGATGTAGCTGGTGATGATACAGTTGGTATTGATACAGCCGATGATGGTACAGCTGCTGCTGATACAGTTGGTGATGGTACAGCTGGTGCTGATGTAGCTGGTGATGATACAGTTGGTATTGATACAGCCGATGATGGTACAGCTGCTGCTGATACAGTTGGTGATGGTACAGCTGGTTATGATCCAGTTGATACTGATACAGTTGGTGATGGTACAGCTGGTGCTGATATAGCTGGTGATGGTACAATTGACATTGATACAACTGATGATGGTACAGCTGGTGCTGATACAGTTGGTGATGGTACAGCTGGTGATAGTCCAACTGTTACTGATACAGCTGATGATGGTACAGCTGGTGCTGATACAGTTGGTAATGGTACAGCTGGTACTGATACACTTGGTAATAATACAATTGACATTAACACATCGTGATACTACAGCTGGTAATGATACAACTGGTGATGTAATTAGCTCCACTTGGGTGAGGAGGGAACTCGTCCCTCTAACCATTTAAACACTACCATACGTTCCTTGACGATACAACTCTTGGATATGATAATGGCGTGGCCCTTTGGCCTACCCAAGGGTTATATCAGGGGTGTGGCTATCATACCCCCAAGGGATTGTACCGTTGTGCTCAAGGGTTCGCACCGTCGTGCTCAAGAAGTTAATAAACCTCAAGTCGAGCAGCGTTTTATGAGGGTGTGCAGGAGAGCTGCCGGGGGGTCGTAATATCAAGCCTCTCCAAGCGGCTTCCTGGGTATGTCCAGCGGCTGGAGGGGTGGCAGTCCAGCCACCTCGACTAGGAGAGATTTGGGCGACTCTTTGAGGTACTGTGGTGCCAGCGCGCACAACTCGGTACCACCATGCACGGCACCATGGATGAACCAGGAAACCTCAGTGTGAAGGTTCCCGCTGCCCTCCGCACCCCGCCACCGCCAGCCCTGCACAGCAACGCCCAGGACCCCCACAATGTGTGTGAGTGCCGGCTGCCACCGGCCCTCCACACCCCAGTAAAGCAGGGGGAGTCCCGGGAACTAAATCATCAAGTTTGGTCCTCACATTCATCCTCCTGGCAGAAAAAGACACGGGAAATGAGAACGCAAATTAATCCCGGCTTTGGAGACGTTCATCCTGTGACTTATATCAAATGCCCCCGGTGGGTTCCCCGAGCCACGGCTGGCAGGTAGGTGATGGAGGGGATCGTCCTGGGATTAAAAACTCTTGTGTCGCACAGATCCCACTGGGTGGATGGCATATATAACGTGGAGGCATTACACCGGCCGGCTGCTTCTGCTCACTGAGTCAACAGCCTTTGTAAAGACCTCTTACCTCTTGCAGGGGCGCCACTGACGCTATGCTCGCAGGTAGTGGCAGGTGCAGGTGGGTCGTGGTGCGTGTAAACGTGTCGTGGTGGGTGTAGAATTGTCATGGTAGGTGTAGACGGGTTGTAATAGGTGTATAGGGCGTAATTAGGACATGGTGATTGCAGGTAGACTGTAGTCGGTTCACCGTAGGTGTAAATGAGTCTTGGAGAGTACGATACAGTCAGTGTGGTTATAGGTGGGTTGTGGAGACGGTACGTTCGTAAAGGAAGTAGACGCGTCGTAATCTGTGCAGAGAGTTTGTAAGGGTTGTTAGTGAGCCATGTAGGTTGTGATGGATGTACACAGTTGCGGTAAGAGTAGTTCGGTCGCAGAAGTTGTAGGCAAGTCATGATTGGTGTAGAAGTAGCATATGGAGGATGCAGTACATAGACGGGTCATTGTAAGTGTAGATAGGTCATGGGGGTTGTAGATGGGTCTTGGCGGGTGGGGACGGTTTAAGAAGGGTGTGAGCTGGTCGTGGAGGGTGTGGACAGTTAATGAGGGCTTATGAAGGTGTTGACGGGTGGTGGTAGGTGTAGACAGTTTATGGAAGGTTATGAGGGGTGTGGACAGTTCATGGTGGGTGTCAAGGGGTCGTGGTGGGTGTGAACAATTAATGGGGGGTGTCAAGGGGTCGTGATGGATGTGAACAGTTCATGGAGAGTACAACGCGCTTTTATCATTTCAGTGTTTAGTGAACACCTGATGTGATACAAGTGACCGTGTTCCTGCCTCACAGAGTCGTGGATAGATAGATCAAGACCTTCTTAGGGAGATAAAGACATTTGGCTTTAGAAACAATTCTGTAATAGACGCTTTGTTTGAGAGGAAAGTTGATACTCTCGCTTTTACACAGTGGACCCAACGAGAGTTCGTGGTGATGCCTTAAAACTCTTTGCCTGATTAAATCACCTTTGTATGATCTCTCTCTCTCTCTCTCTCTCTCTCTCTCTCTCTCTCTCTCTCTCTCTCTCTCTCTCTCTCTCTCTCTCTCTCTCTCGTGTGCGAGAGATAAAGGTCATGTATTAGTATAAGAGAGATCGTCGTGTGTCTGCCTGTCGCAGCCTTTACCGTGGGGTCGGCCTGCTGTGAGTCGAGGTGGTAATGGGGAGAATATTTTATATGCCGTGGATATTGTTGGTTCAGGAGGCCCCAGGCGAGGTAAACAATTAGCGTAATGAACCTATAGGGAAGCAGATGACTCAACCTCTTGAGCACGACCCCTGAGTACGACGGTGCGACCCATGAGTACGACGGTACGACCCCCTGAGAATGACGGTGCGAACCCTGAGTACGACGGTGCGAACCCTGAGTACGACGGTGCGACCGCTGAGTACGACAGTGCGACCCCTGAATACGACGGTGCGTTCCCTGAGTACGACGGTGCGACCACTGAGTACGACGGTGCGACCCCTGAGTACGACGGTGCGACCCCTGAGTGCGAAAGTGCGACTCTTGGGTGTGACGGGACCTCTTTCCTGACACACAGTGTACAGGTGCATATAGAGCGTGGTGTTATGGTGTGTTCAGATGAGATTGTCAAGTGATGCTGCTGTACTGGGCTCTGATCCAAGTGGGGACTGTGGCTGCTGTACTAGGCTGTGACCCAAGTGGGGACTGAGGCTGCCGTACCAAGCTGGGACTCCAGTAGGGAGTGAGGCTGCTGTGCCAGGGTGGGGCTTAGGTGGGGAGTGAGGCTGCTGTGTCAGGTTGGGGCTCAGGTGGGGAGTGAAGGTGCTGTGTCGGGCTGGGGCTCAGGTGGGGAGTGAGGCTGCTGTGTCGGGCTGGGACTCAGGTTTGGAGTGAGGCTGCTGTGTCGGGCTGGGACTCAGGTGGGGAGTGAGGCTGCTGTGTCAGACTGGGGCTCAGGTGGGGAGTGAGGCTGCTGTGTCAGGTTGGGGTTCAGGTGGGGAGTGAGGCTGCTGTGTCAGACTGGGGCTCAGGTGGGGAGTGAGGCTGCTGTGTCAGACTGGCGCTCAGGTGGGGAGTGAGGCTGCTGTGTCAGACTGGCGCTCAGGTGGGGAGTGAGGCTGCTGTACCGAGAGGCTTTGTCGTTGAAGGAATTTCCAGTGGTGAGACGTCTGAAGTGTTTAGGGGATTTGCCAGGTAGAGCTGGTGGAGAGGACGAGCGGCTTAGTGCCTTGACCAGGAGGGAGGGAGACGTAGAGGCTGCCTGGCACGGAGGGAGAGAGAGAGAGGGAGGCAAAGAGAAGGTGAAAGGAGAGAGAGAGAGAGAGAGAGAGAGAGAGAGAGAGAGAGAGAGAGAGAGAGAGAGAGAGGTCATGCATGGAAAAAGGAGAGAGTGGGAATATGACAGACAGGGTGGATGGAGGAGGGAGAGAAACCACCTACCATGGAAACAGAGAGGGAGAGAGGGAAGGTAGGATAGAGGGAGACCCTTTAGATGCCGTGAATGGAGTGACGCTTAAGGATCAGGGTCGAAGGTCACGCCATTATATCCAAGGATCGTACCGTCGTGATCATGGTATTGAGACAGCAATCATTGGCGGTGAAGCAATGGGTAACAGTGATTCGTATTGTGATACTTGGTGCGATGACGCTTTCGGGAGGGTAATGGTGCAAGGCACCGAATGGCGCCCTTGGTGTCTGATAGATCCTTGGGGCTGAGTTGCTCTCATGTACAGCACACGCTCGTTTGCTGCAGCCTGTGTAGCATAATTAGTCTAACATTACCATCATCACACTCGGGTAGTGAGGCTTGATCCTTCAAGCTTAACGAGAAAATATCTGTACAATTAGAGCATCGTCAGGATGTGATGAGGCCTTCGAACAGCCGTCCAGAGGGTAACACAATGAATGATGGGTAGACCAACGAGCAATATATGGAGAGCCTGGCCTCCTGCTCTGACAGAAGAGTACAATGCCAGGTAGTATCTCGTATGTGTTGACTTTCTTTTCCCCTGGACAATCAGGCTGCGTGATATGAGGTAGTGGCTAGTTAGTGCGGAATCCTACGAATATATTGGTGGTTACGGTTTTGTGTTGATCGAGAGCTGCGGTATATCATGACACGTCACGGAAAATGCCTTTGAAAAGTCCGAAGACGTAGCGCTTCCTATCGACCCCGGGGTAGCGTTTGTCCGCCCGTGTTCTGACATCAGTAATGAGGTGCTTGAGACTCGAGGCAGGTTGATAGGCAGTCATGCCATCGGGATAAGAGACTGATTCTTTTCTTTTTTTTTACGTGAACTGGCGATGTCAATTATGTACGCAGGAAAACGATGGCCCTTGCATAGGTCCCTGCGGTACTTCATAGTCAGACTGTTTGGCACTTAAATAAGCTTTACTGATTGGCGATCCGCCGACACCAAAGTAGTGAGTTTATGAGGGAGAATGAAATGGTTAATGGCGATTTTTAGAGGTCCAGGAATGAAGCAAGAATGAAGGTCAGGTTATGCAGTGTAATATACATGTAGTCAGTGAAGTTTTTTTTTCAATAAACTTAGTCCTTTTAAAACCCATTTTAGCATTCTGCAAAGAAGCCATTGGCTGTGAACCATTACGAGAGGTGGCATCAACCTATAATCTCCTTCACGGGACCAGGTGGAGCACGGGGCCAGGTGGGGCACGAGAACAAGGGAGCACGGAGCCAGATGGTGCACAGAACTAGGTGGAGCACAGCCTGCATGAGGCCAGGTGGTGCGCTAGGCCGGCTTGTGTAGGAGGCTAGTACACTTTGCCAACTGGTACATAAAGCTGGCTGCTGCAAAAGGCCAGCTGGTGGAAAGGGCCGAAATGTAAGCAAGAATACACAGGGAATTCAACCTGGGCGATGTAAATCCGGGAGTGGCCACCAGAGCGCGGGATGGCGTTATAGTCTTGAGGCGGGAATTGCACATCTGTTGATGCAAGATACAGGCTTCTGTTGGTACGGAACGTCGCCTTTAAACCCGGGAGTACGCGTCGTCTTTAAAACCCCCTGGAATACATGGGGCCTAGTTGGAACCTGACCTCCCACGAAAACAGAGGGGAAAAAAGAAGATGAAGAAGTGCGTTAAGCGTGATGAATGGCGTGTGGCAGCCAGCCTGGAATACCGCTAACCTTGAATGTTTCGGCCGAGCCCTTAACGACGCGCGGGAATTACTTCCACGGATTTTTAAATAGAGGTTCTGTACGTTACTGCCCGCCTGGCATTCCTGGCGAGTGTGTGGGCTGGTGAAGGCGAGTGTGTGGATTGGTGAGGTTGAAGGTGAATGTGTACGCTGATGAGGCTGGTGAGGGTGAGCGGGTGGGTTGGTAAGGCTGTTGAAGGTGAGTGCTTGGGTTGATGAGGTTAGTGAAGGTAGGAGTGTGGGTTGACGAGGTTGGCGATGGTGACTGCGTGGGTTGGTGAGGCTGTTGAAGGTGACTGTGTGAGTTGGCAAGCCTGCTGAAGGTGTGTAGAATGATTAGACTGATGAAGGTGAGTGTGGATTGGTGAGGCTGGTGAAGGTGATTGTATGGGTAGATGAGGCTAGTGAAGATGTGCTTGTGAAGGTGATTTTGTGGATAGGTAAGGCTGGTGACAGTAATTGTGTGGGTTAGTGAAGCTAATGAAGGTGAGTATGTAAGTTGGTGAGGCTTTTGGAGGTGAGTTGATAAGGCTGGTGTAGGAATGCGTATGATTTGGTGAGGTTGGTGAAGGTTGCTGTTTTGATTGGTAATGTTGATGAAAGTGATTGTTTGGGTTTATCTGGATGATGAAGGTAATTGTGTAGGTTGATGATAATGGTGAAGGTGAGTGTGTAGGTTGGTGAGGATCAAGGTGAGTGTGTGAGTTGGTGAGGCTGATGAAGGTGAGGGATAAGAGTAGTGAAAGTGAGAGTTGGTGAGACTGGTGAAAGTGGGTTTGTGGGTTAGCAAGGCTGGTGAGTATGAGGGTCGATGAGTGTGGTGAGGGTGGGTGAGCGGGTTGCATGAAGCAGGCCTCACGTGACCAATTAAGTTGGCCCAGACTGCAGCAGACGGTCGCTGTGTTTAATGTTCTTTCATAACGTGCAAGATTGAGTTCATCTGTCACGTTCTCTGAGCCTAACTCTCATCCCCTTCGACCCTAATGTGAATTCCCAGTGTCGCTGTGCCTTTCACTGACAAAGAAATATATGGTGTGTGTGTGTGCCCATGGCTTGAGAAACTCGTTTACCAAAGCTTATTAGCCTAATTATATTCCTGAGAGGAGAAAAACAAAACTTCTTTCATCGCATAATAAGGTCTTTGTGTGCCGGAAATGTCGAAAACAGGATGAGGATGTTCACAACAGCGAATTGGATTTTGTAAGCGATAAAATGTGCATCGGGAGTTGCCAAGTTGCGCTTTTTAGTAGATGGAGGGATTGCAAGAGTGTCTGTTTAAATGATGAAGAACTGGCATTTTGTGCATTTAACTGATGTACCTTTGGCGGGATATCTTTTCATGGGATGTAGAGTTACTGGGCTGTCAGTTTATTGGGTTTTCAGTTGCCAAGTTGTCTGCTTAGCGAAGGAAAATTCGCCGTTAATTCTGTTTATTGTTGCCATTTTTTCGTTTTGTGGATATGGAGTTGCCAGGTTGTCGTTTATTGGGTTTACAGTAGTGCCATATTATCGTCTACTGGGTGTAGAGTTGTCAGGTTATCGTCTACTGGGTGTAGAGTTGTCAGGTTATCGTCTGCTGGGTGTAGAGTTGTCAGGTTATCGTCTACTGGGTGTAGAGTTGTCAGGTTAACGTCTGCTGGGTGTAGAGTTGTCAGGTTATCGTCTACTGGGTGTAGAGTTGTCAGGTTATCGTCTGCTGGGTGTAGAGTTGTCAAGTTATCGTCTACTGGGTGTAGAGTTGTCAGATTATCGTCTGCTGGGTGTAGAGTTGTCAGGTTATCGTCTGCTGGGTCTACGTAAAGTTGTCAGGTTATCGTCTACTGGGTGTAGAGTTGTCAGGTTATCGTCTGTTGGGTGTAGAGTTGTCAGGTTATCTCTGCTGGGTGTAAAGTTGTCAGGTTATCGTCTGCTGGGTCTACATAGAGTTGTCAGGTTATCGAGTCAGGTTATCGTCTACTGGTGTAGAGTTGTCAGTTATCGTCTGCTGGGTCTACATAGAGTTGTCAGGTTATCGTCTACTGGTGTAGAGTTGTCAGGTTATCGTCTGCTGGGTCTACATAGAGTTGTCAGGTTATCGTCTGCTGGGTCTACATAGAGTTGTCAGGTTATCGTCTGCTGGGTCTACATAGAGTTGTCAGGTTATCGTCTACTGGTGTAGAGTTGTCAGTTATCGTCTGCTGGGTCTACATAGAGTTGTCAGGTTATCGTCTGCTGGGTCTACATAGAGTTGTCAGGTTATCGTCTACTGGGTGTAGAGTTGTCAGGTATCGTCTGCTGGGTCTACATAGAGTTGTCAGGTTATCGTCTACTGGTGTAGAGTTGTCAGTTATCGTCTGCTGGTGTAGAGTTGTCAGTTATCGTCTGCTGGGTCTACATAGAGTTGTCAGGTTATCGTCTACTGGTGTAGAGTTGTCAGTTATCGTCTGCTGGGTATAGAGTTGTCAGGTTATCGTCTACTGGTGTAGAGTTGTCAGGTTATCGTCTACTGGTGTAGAGTTGTCAGGTTATCGTCTACTGGGTGTAGAGTTGTCAGGTATCGTCTGCTGGGTGTAGAGTTGTCAGGTATCGTCTGCTGGGTGTGGAGTTGTCAGGTTATCGTCTGCTGGGTCTACATAGAGTTGTCAGGTTATCGTCTGCTGGGTCTACATAGAGTTGTCAGGTATCGTCTGCTGGGTCTACATAGAGTTGTCAGGTTATCGTCTACTGGTGTAGAGTTGTCAGTTATCGTCTGCTGGGTCTACATAGAGTTGTCAGGTTATCGTCTACTGGGTGTAGAGTTGTCAGTTATCGTCTGCTGGGTGTAGAGTTGTCAGTTATCGTCTGCTGGGTGTAGAGTTGTCAGTTATCGTCTGCTGGGTCTACATAGAGTTGTCAGGTTATCGTCTACTGGGTGTAGAGTTGTCAGTTATCGTCTGCTGGGTGTAGAGTTGTCAGGTTAACGTCTGCTGGGTGTAGAGTTGTCAGGTTATCGTCTACTGGGTGTAGAGTTGTCAGGTATCGTCTGCTGGGTCTACATAGAGTTGTCAGGTTATCGTCTACTGGTGTAGAGTTGTCAGGTATCGTCTGCTGGGTATAGAGTTGTCAGGTTATCGTCTACTGGGTGTAGAGTTGTCAGGTATCGTCTGCTGGGTCTACATAGAGTTGTCAGGTTATCGTCTGCTGGGTCTACATAGAGTTGTCAGGTTATCGTCTACTGGTGTAGAGTTGTCAGTTATCGTCTGCTGGTGTAGAGTTGTCCAGGTTATCGTCTGCTGGGTGTAGAGTTGTCAGTTATCGTCTGCTGGGTGTAGAGTTGTCAGTTATCGTCTGCTGGGTATAGAGTTGTCAGGTTATCGTCTACTGGTGTAGAGTTGTCAGTTATCGTCTGCTGGGTGTAGAGTTGTCAGGTATCGTCTGCTGGGTGTGGAGTTGTCAGGTTATCGTCTACTGGTGTAGAGTTGTCAGTTATCGTCTGCTGGGTCTACATAGAGTTGTCAGGTTATCGTCTGCTGGGTGTAGAGTTGTCAGGTATCGTCTGCTGGGTGTAGAGTTGTCAGTTATCGTCTGCTGGTGTAGAGTTGTCAGTTATCGTCTGCTGGGTCTACATAGAGTTGTCAGGTTATCGTCTGCTGGGTGTAGAGTTGTCAGTTATCGTCTGCTGGGTGTAGAGTTGTCAGTTATCGTCTGCTGGGTGTAGAGTTGTCAGGTTATCGTCTGCTGGGTGTAGAGTTGTCAGGTTATCGTCTACTGGTGTAGAGTTGTCAGGTATCGTCTGCTGGGTCTACATAGAGTTGTCAGGTTATCGTCTGCTGGTGTAGAGTTGTCAGGTATCGTCTGCTGGGTGTAGAGTTGTCAGGTATCGTCTGCTGGGTGTAGAGTTGTCAGGTATCGTCTGCTGGGTCTACATAGAGTTGTCAGGTTATCGTCTGCTGGGTGTAGAGTTGTCAGGTTATCGTCTGCTGGGTCTACATAGAGTTGTCAGGTTATCGTCTGCTGGGTATAGAGTTGTCAGGTATCGTCTGCTGGGTCTACATAGAGTTGTCAGGTTATCGTCTACTGGTGTAGAGTTGTCAGTTATCGTCTGCTGGGTCTACATAGAGTTGTCAGGTTATCGTCTGCTGGGTCTACATAGAGTTGTCAGGTTATCGTCTACTGGTGTAGAGTTGTCAGTTATCGTCTGCTGGGTATAGAGTTGTCAGGTTATCGTCTACTGGTGTAGAGTTGTCAGGTATCGTCTGCTGGGTATAGAGTTGTCAGGTTATCGTCTACTGGTGTAGAGTTGTCAGTTATCGTCTGCTGGGTGTAGAGTTGTCAGGTATCGTCTGCTGGGTGTAGAGTGTTGTAGTGGGTACTGGAGTGGTGGTGATGGATGCTAGAGTGGTTGTAGTGGGTACTGGAGTGGTGGTGATGGATGCTAGAGTAGTTGTAGTGTGTACTGGAGTGGTGGTGATGGATGCTAGAGTGGTTGTAGTGGGTATTGGAGTGGTGATGGATGCTAGAGTGGTTGTAGTGGGTACTGGAGTGGTGGTGATGGATGCTAGAGTGGTTGTAGTGGGTACTGGAGTGATGATGGGTGCTAGAGTGGTTGTAGTGGGTACTGGAGTGGTGGTGATGGGTGCTAGAGTGGTTGTAGTGGGTACTGGAGTGGTGATGATGGGTACTAGAGTGGTGACACTAGGTGGTGGAGTGGTGGTGCTAGGTGCCGTGGTGGTGGTGGTGGTGCTGGGTGCCGGAGTGGTGGTGGTAGGTGCCGTTTGTGGTGGTGGTGGTGGTGCTGGGTGCCGGAGTGGTGGTGGTAGGTGCCGTGGTGGTGGTGCTGGGTGCCGGAGTGGTGGTGGTAGGTACCGTGGCGGTGGTGGTGGTGCTGGGTGCCGGAGTGGGACATCAGGAGGCCATTAGGCTCAACCCACATCTGCTCTCAAGATTTACATCCTCTCATAAAACGCACGGGAGTGCATTATGCTCTAGTGTGGCCAGCATTATGCTCTGGTGTGGCCAGCTTTATGCTCTGGTGTGGCCAGCATAATGCTCTGGTGTGCCTAGTATTATGCTCTGGTGTGGCCAGCATTATGATCTGATGTGGCCAGCATTATGCTCTGGTGTGGCCAGCATTATGCTCTGGTGTGGCCAGCATTATGCACTGATGTGGCCAGCATTATGCTCTGGTGTGGCCAGCATTATGCACTGGTGTGGCCATCGGTATGCACTGGTGTGGTCATCAGTATGTTTGGTGTAGCCATAGTACGCTCTGGTGTGACCAGCAGTATATGCCTTGGTGTGACCAGCAGTATGTTCTGGTGTGACCAGCAGTATGCTCTGGTGTGACCAGCAGTATGCTCTGGTGTGGCTAGCAGTATGTTCTGGTGTGACCAGCAGTATGTTCTGGTGTGACCAGCAGTATATGCCTTGGTGTGACCAGCAGTATGTTCTGGTGTGACCAGCAGTATGTTCTGGTGTGACCAGCAGTATGCTCTGGTGTGACCAGCAGTATGTTCTGGTGTGGCTAGCAATATGCTCTGGTGTGAACCACGTTACACTCTGTTGTCGTGTGGATTATGACCTGGTTTGGCTTACATCATGCACTGGTGTGCTCACATATGCTCGAAAGTAAGCCCACATTATGCTCTATTTTGACCCATATTATGTTATGTGTGTGGCCCACGTTATGTTCTCGTGTGGCCCCCATTATGCTCTCGTGTGACCCCTGTATCATAACTTCCTTTTTAAAGGGCCAGATTTTCCACTTCCACCAAAACTCTAAAATATTTTTCCTCTTCTCTTTTTAATCTTCCTGTCGTTAACCCTCTTTATATTTCAGTAAAGGCTGAGGCTCGATGTAATTTTTTTTTCCTGTGATGGAGCATCCAATATTATGATCTAGTGTGGCCCCACATCATGCTCAGATATGGCTCCGCATAATGCATTGGTGTGCTCCTCTATCATACTCATATGTGGCTCCACATCATGCTCATATGTGGCTCCACATCATGCTCAGATGTGGCTCCACATCATGCTTTGGTGTCCTCCTACATCATGCTCAGATATGCTTCCACCTTATGCTCTGATTTGGCTCCACATCATCCTCTAGTGTGGCCGCACATCATGCTTTAGAATGGATTCACATCATTTTCTAGTGTGGCCTCGTATGATGTTTTAGTGTGGCCCAGCATGATATTCTTCGTGGCCCCGTATGATGTTCTTTGTGGCCCCGTATGATGTTCTAGTGTGGCCCCGCATGATGTTCTAGTATGGCCCCCATGATTTTCATGTGTGGCCCCGTATGATGTTCTAGTGTAGCCCTGCATGATGTTCTAGTGTGGCCCCACATCATGTTGTGGTGTGGCCCCCACATCATGGTCTAGCGTACCCCAGTCCATGCTCCGCTGTGGTCCACATTTACCGGCCGTTCCTGGACTTATTCCATGGGGAGTCTTGGAGGCGGTGGTTCACGGGTGGGTAGGTACCAGGCGGGGCGCTAGCTTCTCCCGCAGGAGCAGTACTCCCCTCCATTACCCGCGGTGGCCCGGGTTGTCATAAACAGCTGACACTGCTGTACACGCGGGAGGGTAAGCTGTCCCTGCAGCAGCTGCGAGGAAGGAAAGCGATTAGGAGAAACAAATGATGATGAACCCCACAGCGCTACAGTGTTATACGACCTTTGAACACGACGGTGCGATCCTTGAGCACGATGGAACGATCCTTGAGCACGACGGTGCGATCCTTGAGCACGATGGAACGATCCTTGAGCACGACGGTGCGATCCTTGAGCACGATGGAACGATCCTTGAGCACGACGGTGCGATCCTTGAGCACGATGGAACGATCCTTGAGCACGATGGAACGATCCTTGAGCACGACGGTACAAGCCTCGAGCACGGTGGTACGGTCCACGAGCACGACCGCTCGAGCTCTGAGCACAACGTTATGATCCTTTGGATTCGACATTACGATTCTTGAGTATAATGACCTAGGTCAAAGGCCAGGTCATCGTGCCTCAGGGTCACACCGTCGTTTCCGGGAGAGTGAAGTATTATGCTCGTCAGTGTAAGGTTGGCCATAATGCCTGCGTGGTGGTGCTGCACTTCCAGTCATCCCTCATGTTTCATAATGCCTTTGGTATGGTCGTGTAGCCGTCAGCCTGGCCTCTAGCATAAGGCTTCCCCGGCACTATTATGCCTCACACGTTATCTCTGGTGTTGAGGAAAATCTTTGAGGGAAGCAAAGAAGCAAGATATTACCTTGCCCTCCCACATCACTACTCATTAAATGACACTTATCGTTACCCATTAATTAGCGTTATTCCCAGTGTCACCCATTACTTAACCGCCCCCGCCATAACCCATTAAGTGACTCTCCCACTACTATTCATCATCTGCCTCTCCCACCACCACCACCACCACCACCCATTAATTGCCTCTCCCACCATAACCCATTAACTGACCCCCACCACAACCCGTAAACTGCCCTTCCCACCACAGTCCATTAACTGACCCTTCCACCACAACCTATTAAGTGCCCTTCCCATCACAACCCATCAACTTCCCCTTTTACCACAACACATTTACTGACCCTTCCACCACAACACGTAAACTGTCCTTCCCACCACAACCCATCAACTGCCTCTCCCACCACAACCCATCAACTGCCCCTTCCGCCACAACCCATTAAGTGCCCTTCCCATCACAACCCATCAACTGCCTCTCCCACCACAACCCATCAACTGCCCCTTCCACCACAACCCATCAACTGCCCCTTCCACCACAACCCATCAACTGCCTCTCCCACCACAACCCATCAACTGCCCCTTCCACCAAAACCCATCAACTGCCTCTCCCACCACAACCCATCAACTGCCCCTTCCACAACCCATCAACTGCCCCTTCCACTTCAACCCATTAACTGCCTCCCTCACCACAACCCATCAACTGCCCCTTCCACCTCAACCCATTAACTGACCCTTCCACCACAACCCATTAACTGCCTCTCTCACCACAACCCATCAACTGCCCCTTCCACCTCAACCCATTAACTGACCCTTCCCATTATACTTCAATTATTCCGTCTTCCTCCATCATCCCTTTCCTCTTTCAAAAACTTTTCTACCCAAGACCCCATAACTAACTCACCCCAGCATTACCCTTACGTGTTCTCCATCTTCCCCCTCATCCTCCTCCTCCCCTGCTCTCCCGGCCACCACATATCCTACCACTGTGTATCTATATATATGCTCCTAGATATATCTTGTCTCCCTTGTATGGATGTATGCTCCTGGATATATCCTGCCGCCTGTATATGCATGTTCATAGATATATCCTGCTGCCTGTGTGTATGTATGGCTGAATATATCCTGCCGTCTGTGTGGATATATATGCTCTTGGATATATCCTGCCGGGTATGTGTATGTATGCTCTTGGATGTATCCTGCCGTCTATGTGTATGTATGCTCTTGGATATATCCTGCCGTCTGTGTGTATGTATGCTCTTGGATATATCCTGCCGTCTGTGTGTATGTATACTCTTGGATATATCCTGCCGTCTGTGTGTATGCTCCTGGAAATATTGACGACAGCTCAAAAAAGAAAAGAAAAGGAAAGACAGGAACTGTAACAAGCGCCTGAGTGGATATATATGTTGTTGCAGAATATAACTCTCTCTCTCTCTCTCTCTCTCTCTCTCTCTCTCTCTCTCTCTCTCTCTCTCTCTCTCTCTCTCTCTCTCTCTCTCTCTCTCTCCCCTCAAATCCTGGGGAATTTTAATTACTTAGTGCGTAAATGGGTCACGCCTCACTGCTGCGTTAGAGACCACTTAGTTGCCTTATTCTCTAAACCAGCCAGGTCTCTCTGGCATGGTGTTGTGGTGCCTGGGGTTCCTGGTGGTGTGGTGCCTGGAATCCTGATATTGTGGTGTCTGGAGGCCTGACATTGTGGTGTCTGGAGACCTGATATTGTGGTGTCTGGAGACCTGATATTGTGGTGTCTGTAGGCCTGATATTGTGGTGTCTGGAAGCCTGAATTGTGGTGTGTGGAGGCTTGGTGTTGTGGTGTGTGGAGGCCTGATATTGTGGTGTGTGGAGGCTTGGTGTTGTGGTGTGTGGAGGCCTGATATTGTGGTGTGTGGAGGCTTGGTGTTGTGGTGTGTGGAGGCCTGATATTGTGGTGTGTGGAGGCTTGGTGTTGTGGTGTCTGGAGGCCTGATATTGTGGTGTGTGGAGGCTTGGTGTTGTGGTGTCTGGAGGCCTGATATTGTGGTGTGTGGAGGCTTGGTGTTGTGGTGTGTGGAGGCCTGATATTGTGGTGTGTGGAGGCTTGGTGTTGTGGTGTGTGGAGGCCTGATATTGTGGTGTGTGGAGGCTTGGTGTTGTGGTGTCTGGAGGCCTGATATTGTGGTGTGTGGAGGCTTGGTGTTGTGGTGTCTGGAGGCCTGATATTGTGGTGTGTGAAGGCTTGGTGTTGTGGTGTGTGGAGGCCTGATATTGTGGTGTGTGGAGGCTTGGTGTTGTGGTGTGTGGAGGCCTGATATTGTGGTGTGTGGAGGCTTGGTGTTGTGGTGTGTGGAGGCCTGATATTGTGGTGTGTGGAGGCTTGGTGTTGTGGTGTGTGGAGGCCTGATATTGTGGTGTGTGGAGGCTTGGTGTTGTGGTGTGTGGAGGCCTGATATTCTGGTGTCTGGAAGCTTAATGTTGAAACGTCTGGTGACTTAGCTTGGTGGCGTTTTCTCTCGTGCAGTACACTTGAATAAGTTCTCAATCAAACATTATTTGCTGCAGTATAAACTATCGTATCTTCGGTAAGCTGTGATACTCCCGCTCATAAACTATTATAGCAGGGACAAGCTGTGATACTTCCATTGGTAAACTATTTAACAGTTATGAACTAATACTCCCGCTAGTAAACATTTGTAGCTGAGATAAAGTGTGATAATTCAGGTAGTAAAGCTGATGTCAGAACTGTATAAGAATATGATACAACTCTCTCCAACGCGCACTGTTCCGCTTAATTAAACCCCTTGTAAATGGCTGTTTAATTCCCCTGAGTTGACAGGTGATTTGGTGATGCCCAAGGGGTCAAGAGGGAGCACCTGGCACAGCCAGATAACAGAGGACCTTATGGTCCATGACGATGTCACCTGCTGCAGGACAGTAACAGTATCATAAATTACTAACCTACGTAAACGGAGACAGGATGGTAAAGCAGAAGGCTGCTTCCCGCCCACCGCTCCCTCCAACATAACAGCTGATAGCAAACCAGCTGCGAAGGAGCACATGTGATATAGAAAGACATGGAAATTCTATTTACTTAAAAATTCACCGATTTCATTTGCCAGATTCTCTTAGGAACAAATAAGGAGTTTGAAATACGTGCATATCATATTGATATTATTGAACAGGCTTATTCACTTAGTCATTATCACTTAAAGTATATATTTACATACGTTTTCGATGTATTGATAGTCTTTAGTTCGACAGTATCTGAAGGCAGTTGATTCCAGCTGCTCCTGTCGAAACTTTCGTCCACGTTTTCGTTGCATCTTCCCCGTAACTCCGTATCTGGTCGTTGCATCTCTGTCTAACGTGAGGAAATTATCGAAGTTGAAATATCAAAACTATTTTGTGTCTTGAAACCTTCCGTGAGATCTCATCTGGGAGCGAGCGCTTTTTCGGAGAACTTAATTTTAGATAATGAGTGTCTCTTCTAATGTTTATTTCTGAGTGAGGGAAGTAGTTTCGTTGCTCTTTGGTGTATTTGTTCTAGTTGTTCTTTGTCTCTGACAAAGATGAACAAAGTGTTCTAAATGTGGTCTAACTAGAGTGTTATAAAGACCATGTATTATCCTCTGTTTTATCGTCTATATTTTCACCTCTGAAGCTATCCTTCTGTTAGCGCTGTTATGTGAGGCTAGGCTTTGCTCTGCATATTTTACGTTGTGTATTTTACGTCATTACAGATTATCACTAAAGTGTTTTTCTTCTCTGGCTTACCCATTTTTCATCTGTCGTATCTAATCTGTTTGCAGCTCAGATGTATCTGCATCAGATTATGTTCATCATTTTCAGTCACTAAACATCTTCCTTCGTCAGGAAGTTGAGGGAGAGGTGAGAGTGTGAGGGCGGCGACCGAGCCTTACAGCCCACGTCCGCTGCTCTCACCATTATCTGTGTGTCAGAGTGGTGACCGCTGGATCGAGACAGTTTATTGCTTTCATTATTGTCTGGAACACCCCCCACCACCACCCTCCTTCCAACAAGGCAGGGGGTTAGGGGTGGCGTGAGGGGCGGGAGAGGAGAGAAGAAGAAAGAAGAAGAGGAGGAGGAGGAGGAAAACGCTATCCATGCGTCCGTGCTGGTGTCGGCGGCACTCCTCGTCTGGTGCCCGTGTTGGCCCTGGGGGCTCCTCGCCTGGTGCCCATCCTGCCCCAAGAATAAAGTGAGGAAAATCTGAACCTGTTACGAAATGCTCCGAGCATATGGCTATGGAGGGCGAGGATGTGAAGTCTCCTTGGCAGTGCGGCCGATCTAGGGTTTTTCCATGCCTAATGAGAACTAATTTTAGAGTGTTCAGCTACGCCAGCTCTTGCTGATGATGATGACCGGGGACAGCTTACTTGTGACAGCCAAGCACCACACAGGTGTAAGCCTAGTTGAACCCTTGATCTATTTATTTACTGATAATGACATCACTATACATGGACAACAACTTGACACACGTGGTGGAGGCTGATATAGTACCTGTATATATGAGGTCCAGTGAGGTCTGACTACATGGTCCTCAGAGAGATATGAGGGTCATGATTTGTGTATAACTGACCTGTGACTGCCTGGTCTGGGGTACGAGTATCCTGAAGTCAACGGCCGGGACGTCGGTCATGGCACGAAGCACTGCGGGCGCCAACCATATGCGCTAGGTACTGCGGGCGTCAACCATATGCGCTAGGCATTGTGGGCGTCAACCATATGCGCTAGGCATTGTGGGCGTCAACCATGTCAGCCGTGTAACTCGCGTCTCTCTCTCTCTCTCTCTCTCTCTCTCTCTCTCTCTCTCTCTCTCTCTCTCTCTCTCTCTCTCTCTCTCTCTCTCTGTCAATATCTCATGTTTCTCCCTCCTCAAGGAATCACCCTCCTATTCCTCCTCCATCCTCCCTCTCTCATAATCTCAGCCAGTCCCCCTCGCCCATGCACCCCTTCCCCCTCTATGCTCACCTTACATCATTCCTTCCTCCTCCCGGATGCCACCTTTGATATCAGATGTCATACCATAGCGTTAGATTCCCTGGGGAGCCTTTAGGCCGGATAGTGTTCACCGTGAGAGGGCTGTTGATCCTCTGAGACGGCAGCCGCTGTCTCACGTAACGCCCCATTTCCCCTACTCCATAGAGGCTGTGGCCGCTGTAGCGCCCGGCTCCCTCAGCAAGGTACTGCACTCCCGACTGAACTTACTGGCGACGAAGACAACACTGAAGTAAGATTGGCAAGGTGGCACGCAGCGTGGAGCCATACGCGCCACTCCCGATCCTGTGATAAGAATGAGAAGCATATATATATATATATATATATATATATATATATATATATATATATATATATATATATATATTTTTTTTTTTTTTTCCAAAGGAAGGAACAGAGAAGGGGGCTGGATGAGGATGTTTCCTCAGAGGCCCAGTCCTCTGTTCTTAACGCTACCTCGCTGACGCGGGAAATGGCGAATAGTATGAAAGAAAGATATATATATATATATATATATATATATATATATATATATATATATATATCCAAAGTTACAAATAAAGTCTGTATCGTGTGTTCGTTCCCATTTTACGGAATGTCTTTTATGAATTGTTTAGTTCATTTCCTACCCCCAGGCAGAGGATACCACCCACGCATCTCTTGTGTGTCGTAGAGGGCGACTAAAAGGGGCGAGAGCTGGAGGCTGGAAGCTCTTATCACTTTCGAGAAGTAGGAACAGAAGGACCTGAGAGAGGAGTTTCCCTCCTAGACTTAGCCGTCTGTTCTTGACGCTGCTTCCCGAAGGCGGGGAAAAAACAAACAGGAAAAAACGAAATTCGTCAAAATTTGTTTGGAACGCCTGTAAAACCCAGACCTCGGGAATTTATGGAAGGATTAATTATATGTGGGTCAGCCACTCGGCCAGCGGAACATGACTTGCCTGGAGCAAACAATGAAACATGACTTACCTGGAGCTAACAGTGGAACACTACTTGCTTGGAGTAAACAATGGAACTTTACTTGCTTGGAGTAAACAATGGAACACAACTTGCCTGGAGCAAACAATGAAACATGACTTACCTGGAGCAAACAGAGCAACTTACTGTGGTTAAATGGCATAAAGACAATGAGAAAAAGTGACCTTAAAAGCCACTGTTGGTGGAGGTGCAGTCATTCTTTTTACCCTGGCCCCGGGGTCTCACGCGGCCATCATTTTCTTTCCCAGAACGAACTGGGTCTTGCTGAGACACCATGGCCAGAATAATTTCGCATATCTGAGCCTGAGATTGCCGGGGATTTGTTAAATCTACTGAAGCTGTTTCATTTAGAATCCCAAAGGTCAGCGATACAGAACTAAGCGTACTCTGACTAAGCCTAAGCTTTTTGGGTTGAATCTTATAATGAACTGCGACTGATTAGGTGGATGAGCTTCTTGTTTTTCCTGGAAACTGTACGCGTCCTGGGCCCGGCTGCCGGCCGCGTCAGCGAGGTAGCTTTAAGACGAACAAAAGATGACGCGTATCGTCCGCCCTTGGGTTATCATACAGCCTCCCAACACTCACATCTTGGCATATGAATATCCTAGCGTCCCTGTCCCCCCAGCGATTAAAACTCTTATAGCCTCGTCTTCACTTCCTAGCCTCTTGTTCCTAGCTCCAATGGAAGTGTCTTCAGAATCTAGCGTATGTGTCCATATCCGCTGCTCCATGCTACAATATCTAGCCCAAAGCTTTAGCCTCCTCACAGCTCGGACCCCTTTTGCCCTAGCCTCTCATTTCGTAGCCTGCACCTCCCAGCCTAGTTTGCCACATCAGCCCGCCTGTGTCGAGACCTAGAACTCGTGCCTCTAGTGCCTTCGCCCCCAGCTCTGCCAGCAAATTGCTTACATCTGCTACTCCCATGCTCCTAGATCCTAGTATTTGAAGTCCTTTACCCCAAGTTAAAAGCCCCCACACCCTTGCTCCGAGCCTCCCGTCCTAGCCCTTGGTCCCTGAATTGTTCCTGTTCCTTGCATCCCCATGGCTATTGCCCCACCTCCTCACTCCAGGTCATAGCATCCCCATGGCTATTGCCCCACCTCCTCACTCCAGGTCATAGCATCCCCCATTTTATCCATTTACTCCCCCTGGTTCCATGCCTCGAGGCTTTTCTCCAGCCCTTAGCAACCCATCATGCCCTCCCTCCTCCCGAGTCGGTAATGGAGGGGCCGTGTTGGAGGCGCGTGGGTAGAGGGGGGCAGTCCCTCCACACCGTCACATTAACCTCACTTTTACTCCTCCTGATTTACATAATCCAGAATGGAGGAGGACGGGCTGCCGGGACGAGGAATTACCGTGTTTATTGTGTGGTCGGCCCCGGTGTTGTGTTGTGGAGGGCCGGGGCGTGCCTCCTGCCTCGATATGATGTGGAGGTGCCACCTGCCCTAATGTTATGCTGTGTAGGGTGGGGATGGTGCCGCCTAACCCGGTATGATTGGGAGGCGTTGCCACCTGCCTGATGCTGTGATATGGAGAGCCTGATGGGAGTGATGCTTACCTGATGCTGTGATGTGGAGGGCAAGGGTGGAGGGTGGTACCTGCTTGATGCTGTGATGTGGAGGGCAGGGGTGGAGGGTGGTACCTGCTTGATGCTGTGATGTGGAGGGCAGGGGTGGAGGGTGGTATCTACTTGATGCTGTGATGTGGAGGGCAAGGGTGGAGGGTGGTACCTGCTTGATGCTGTGATGTGGAGGGCAGGGGTGGAGGGTGGTAGGTACCTGTTGATGCCATGATGTAGTGAGCGAAGGGGCCACCTGCCAGGTGAAGTAACTGCTGCTTTTTAGCGATGCAGATGATGTGGTTGTTACTGTGTAAATAATGTGGCTGTTGTAATCTAAATAACACTAACGTAACATTGTAGATTCATGATTGTACGTGTAATTGACGCATCTAGATAGATATAGTAAATACCGCATCTTCAACTTTAACGCGTTTACAGCTTTTTAAATTACCAGTTGTTGCTTATATAAATCAACTGTAGCACTGTAAATTATACAGCTGCAGATTAGTAAAACACAAGCCTGCAGTCGTTAAAATGATACATCACCTAGACGTGGCTGCATCATTTCTGTGGCTACAGGTGTGTGATTTTACAAAGTTACAGATGTATAACTTGTCTATTTCTGTGGCGTTAGAGTTACTGTAGATGTTGTTGTGTGATTTGAGAGTTAAGGAACTGATACAACTGTCACCTTGTGAAGGACAATGAGCCAATTAATAACCTTTTAAATAACGGGGTGATATTTATGTAGATATTACAGGTATAGCTTTGTAAACGAGTCTTTAACCTTGTAAATGTCGCTAGGGAATAACAGGTGTCAAAATATAGATAAAAGGAGTTACACGACTGTGCACTTGGATCTAAAAGACAAAGTTTTAAGGCTGTAAACGAGGTAGCTGCAGCTGTGAATGACGGGACTATGTCCCTGTAAACGAGGTAGCTGCAGCTGTAAATGACGGGACTATGTCCCTGTAAACGACGTATAAGTGAGGCACCTGAGAGTAATTAAAGGACAGTTGTGTTCCCGACCAGTCAGCTGCAGAATGCAAATTGGATTTATTCACTTAAAGTTTCACTTTATGTTCCAAGATAGTGATTAAAAAAGAACAGACTATCATACCCAAGGGTCGTACCGTCGTGCTCAAGAGTCGCACCGTCGTGCTCATGGGTCGCATCGTCGTAAATAAGGGTCGTACCTTCGTACTTCAGGGTCGTTCCGTCGTACTTAAGGGTCGTACCGTCGTGCTTAGGGGTTTAGTGATGCAAAGAAAATATTTCTACGTGCTGCCTGTGCGCTACTCTCATCTACCCCTTCCTCCTACGTTATCTCCTTATGGCCTTGTACAGAACTTCATGGCCCTCAGTGGCCATGCCGGGCTCCGCCGGCCTGCCGCCCTCTTGACGTCAATAAGCCTCTGTGAATAGGGCTGGTCGCACCAGACTCGTGCTTATCCCGTTGTTTCCGGTAGCGTCGCCTACAGGTGGACTTCGTGGCCTTCGCCGTCACTTGCGGGAGGACAACGAACGAGGAAACGCGGGAAACGCTTTTTTTCTTTTTCTTTTTTTTTTTTTTTGAAGAGGTAAAGGCGGGAAATACTTTGTTCTGGAAGGCAAGGCGGGAAACCTTTTCCTGGGAGAGAAAAAGGCGCAAAATGCTTTCTCCTGGAACCGGAAAGGGTGCGAAGCTCTTTGTTTTGGAAGAGAAAAAGGCGGGAGCCCTTTGTTCTGGAAGAGAGAAGAGCGGGCATCGCTTTGTTCTGCGAGAGAAATGAGCGGGAAACTCTTCTGTCCTGGAGGAGAAAAAGGTGGGAAACGCTTTTTCCTGGCAGAGAAAAAGGTGGGAAACGCTTTGACCTGAGAGAGGAAAAGGAGAGAGACGCCTTATCTCAGGAAGGAAAAAG
Source organism: Panulirus ornatus (assembly GCF_036320965.1). Lineage (NCBI taxonomy): Eukaryota > Metazoa > Arthropoda > Malacostraca > Decapoda > Palinuridae > Panulirus > Panulirus ornatus. The sequence continues at coordinate 12,585,656 of NC_092260.1, read as the reverse complement.
ACGAGGAACGGCATAAACTGGTGCATGAAAAAGCAGGCAGTTTCTAATGAATCGCTCCAGGGTACGAAGAAGCAGTAAGTATCCAGCTTTACGGCAGTAGTAAAATTATCTATGAATTAATGAGAAGTCTTTTCCACTCACTATTTGCACCAAGAACGTAAATAACTTACGATATCTCCAAGAAGAACTATCAGGACAAGAGACAGCAAACGTGCACAACCTGTACCAAGAACGTAAACAGACTACACGCTCCCACTATGAATGTAAACAAACCTGTCTTGTTCGATGTCGAACGTAACCCTGTGACGTCACACTGCTGTGTTCTCTTATCTTACTGTCGGCGTTTGTCCAGGTTGTCTGTCGATTCCATCGTCAGTTTTCTTTTATTCATTCACGAAGACTCGTCTCTACTGCTTTAACAGAGTAGCTTGACTGAGGCCGTGGCTATTTTGCCGACTAGTAAGCACCGCTGGGTCAGATAGTATTTTGTTGAGCAGTTTATCGTCTTTATTTGCTCTTTGTCACTAGATTCATATATTCTTTGTGGAGGAGGAGAGCTCTTGCATATACTGAGATTCATATGAACATCAGATCTGATAAGCAAAAAGGTCAGTTTTAATTGAAGTCCACCAGGGTGGCTGGGCAGCTCGTATCCATCTCCACCTTGAAGTCTACGCAAAGTGTTGGGTTACAGCACTCAGACTGATCAACGTTACCTAACCTAATCTAACCCAACCAGAACGTACCGATCATAGCCTACCTCAGGGTCAGCAGAGGTGATGCAAAAGAAAATAACCGTCGAAAATGAAGTAATCTGCAAAATAACATGACTCTCCTGTACAAGTAATCGGCAAAATAATAGTTTCGTAAATTTTACGATATTTTTTAAAGTTTCTTTAGTTATTCATTATCTTCCCTATCCTTTGCTTTCTTCTTCTTCTTCTTCTTCTTCTTCTTCTTCTTCTTCTTCTTCTTCTTCTACTTCCCTCCTCCTCCTTCTTCTGTTTTCTTTCTTTGTTCTTTTTGCTTCATTCTCCATTTCAATTTCAATGCGTCTCTCCTTTCCTCGTGCTCTCAGGGTAATGAATAAGCGATGACGCGGATCACGCTGACAGTGACGTTGGTGTGGGTGGCTAGGTTAGTGCTGGTGTGGCGTGGCCTTGGTAAGGCCTTATATTTCCTTACAAATGTACAGGTGGCTGTTTGGTGAGAGAGGAAAGGAGAGGGAATGGTTCCCATGGTGAGAAGGGAAGGGAGAGGGCATGATCTCCCAAGTGAGAGGGCAAGAGGGAATGGTTTACCCTGTTGAGAGGGCAAGGGAGGGGGGAATGGTTCCCCGGTGAGAGTAAGGTAGAGGGAATGGTTCTTCTGGAGAGAGAGCAAGGAAGAGGGAATGGTTTCCTTGGTGAGGGTAAGTGTGAAGGAATGGTTCCCTGGGTGGAAAGGGAGAGAGCAAGTGCGTGGTAATGAATACACACTTGACAGGTTTCCTTTAGAATACGAACTGAAGCCAAGAGCACCACAGGCACGTATGGTCAGGTGGAGAGGGTCCAGGTAGGGCCAGACAGGATGGCTGGTAGCTAAGTGTGGTACCAAAAGATCTCTGTACCGGTAAATAAAGATACTTTATGCCAAAAAAATGCCTGCAGGGCATTCCAGATGAGAAGCTTTCTATACAGCACAGGTCTAAAGTCTATACCTATAAATGTATGATATGTTTGCTGGACAGCAGATAGACCGATCTCGTGTCTCTTGATAAAGACGAAAAAAAAAACAAGGTAGTAATACAAATTTTGATTTCCTTTTCTGATAGAATGTGTAGAAATTGCTGTAATTAGGGAGATAATGGTGAAATACTTGTCTGCCCCTTTATGGACGAAGATACAAGTCTGTTATTTTTACAGTTTTACTCCAATGATCTACAGTGTTTGCATACTTATACTAAGTGTTGATAACCAATAAGGGAAGACAATAAAGGATTTGAATCTTCCAGAGATTATCTCTATCTTTGATCAGGCCTTCTATGCAAAGGCGGACGAAGGTGTTTAGAGATACAGTTCAGTAATGGGCGTGTTTCATGCCATCAGCAATTTGCCACCAATTATTGGAAAGCGATTCAGTAATGGAGGTCTCGGTGATCTCGCAGTAGAGCGGGAGTAATTGTAGAAAGTTCCATCAACAGTAGTTCTAGAGGGAGGCCAAGACAATCATGGAGTTGGATCGCACAAAATTATTCATGAAGACCGTCCGTGGATCTCTTGGTAACAGTTTCAGACATGGATCTATAAACATTATAAGATACAGGAACTCCATGAGTCAGTGACACGAGCAGAAATAATCAGTGGGAAACCAGATCATAAAACATTTTTCTGCTGTGTCACAAAATGAGTCATATTTAAGTTTTCGATGCATTTGATGAATTCCACAATAATGTGAGAAAGGGAAAAGAATTTAAAACTGCCTTCTGATTATCATCATCATCATCGTATAGCCCCAAGTCTCCTTCTTCAAGGGCTCCTGTGGCTTCAAAGCTTCGATGCAATCGGTAGGAGGGAAAGAATGGACACCTTTGGAAAGAATTCAATGACGAGACGACTCCTATGATACAGCCTCGCCGAAGATGAGTTTTCACTCTCGGCTTAACCACAAGCAGACGGGGTCCGGCATCGCCCCTTCTGGCCATCGTATGTGGATGTGGTTGTGATGCTAGTGTCTAAGATTTGAACTTCCAAGGAAGGGAACTGGGGCTCTTCATTTGCATGCTGTACGGTGATAGATCCTATATTGTTTCGCTTACGATGAGCAGAACTGTGTTCGATAACTCTCTGTGTATTATGTCCACCTGTAAGCAAACATTAGATGGTGGTTTCTCTCTTCAGCTGAGTGAACAGAATGCCTTTGGTCGAGTACCCAAGGACCAGAGTGTTTAGGAAACGGTCGACAGTGACATACAAACTCTTGGTGGCACCAAGGGCAAAATTTCGTAGCATGTGCCTGAGCCAGCTGCGTAGTGTGAATATGGTGTCAGTTATTCTGGTTTAGCAACTTTTGGAAATCAAAAGGATGAAGATATCCAGTCACTCAATTAATCCTTTTCATTACAATGATGCCGGTTTGATGAGCATCTCAGGTGTAGCTTCCCTGTCTTGGCAAACTGTGATAGGATAGTGAAGATGAAGATACAGCAACTTTGAAAAGACATCTTGAGTTGGTATCTTCTAAAGAAAACGTCATACTTTCATCCGTAACTATCATTGAAGAAATGAACCTTACGCTAGAACTGTAGTGGAATGACTGTACCTTCTGTTATCGATCAGTTTTTGACGTCCGCAGTTTGAAGTCTACCATCATGTGATGGTGTGGACAAGGAAAACTCCATCAAGCGATCGCAGAGGCTGAAGAAGGGTGCAGATGGTGGCCTTTTGCTCTTCAAAATAGTGGCAAGGCATGAAGTTAAGAGCGGAAGACGTCTTATGATTCACCAAGGAAAATCTGATACATTTTTCTTTTTTGTGGTGGATTAGAAAGAGTAATAATGGCCAGGGAGCACTCTTTATGTCTCATGGTGACCAGGGAGCATTCTGAGGAAGCAGAAGTTTTAGAAAGGACGCAAGAAGAATGGAGGACGCACGTCTCCTGCGCACCCAATGTGCATCAACCTCTACACCAGAGTCGGGTACACTGATTGTGGAGGATACAGGATGTGCTGATTCTATGCTTAGCTTCCAGAAGCAGCATCAACCGTGAAATTTACATTACATGCTATGTGGAACACAGAACAGGAGTTATCGTTGTTAGTAAACATACTGCTGCTTTACATGACGTCTTCATATCCTTGTTGGGTTACTATGTTTTTATTGTATGGATCCGTCAACGCTTTCGCAGGACAAGGCAGAATTAAAGAATTGAAGCTCTTCCGCCGAAGCCAGCCATACCCGGATGCCTTTAAAGCACGGAGAGAACTGTGGCAATTAACTGATAATCTCTCCACAGTCCTCCAGGAATTTACCCGTAGGCTTTATGGTGGTCACAATCCACTTCACCAGGTGAATGAACCCCTCTATAAACTGTGGTATGTGGAGAAGGGGACAGCTCAACCTGCCTCCATGTGTAGATTGCCTACACCAACAGGCTTCGAGAACTGCTTACCAGAGAGATATATGGAGGCACAATGTGATAGCAACATCTAATGTCCCACCTCCCATCAGCCATTAATGGACAGTAGGACAGGATGGTACGCTTAATATCAGGTGGATGACTGGCTCTTCTGCCCCTTAGGTCATCTTTGAATTCATTTCCTGTAATTACGCTCGTATCTGCCAGCTACCAAAGCTGCCAGTGTTTGTTTAATGGACTGAAATACACACAGGAATGCAGGCTTTAGGACTGAACAAATATGGTGGCTATTGAGGACAAAGTCTTCTTCCAGGACGTGACTGACGACGAGGTACCTGACGATGAAACTGATTGAAGCGTAAGTCGACTATAAACATGGGTCGGTCAGGTCAGAAACAATTGTGATTTAGGACTGATTATATGATGAAAAGATTATGAACGTATCATTGAGTACCTTACAGTCAGATTTGTATAATTGTGACCATGAGTTTTTTCTTCAGTCTTCACTGGTTGTTTTTTCTTACTCAAAAAGTAAATGTGAGAACTAGTAGAGTTTTTAGTATGTTCTTAAGGTGATGATTTGCTGGTTTGTTTTTTTTTTTTTGTCATTTTTAAGGTTAACTCAAATGCAAATTTATAAACTTTGATAAACACTACACATTACCCAGAGAAGATTACCTTACAGATTTTTATCATAAGATTTTAAGATTCATTTTAACTTGTCACTTAGCAAAAGATTCTGACTGAATGTAATAGTAAATGCCTAGGTGTTGTCGGGTGTGGCTTAGGATACTTGACTGAACTGGACGTGGTATCCACCGCAATCGTCATGTCCCTATGAACATTCAACCAGGAAGCTACACAGTCCAGACGTCCAGCAAACACTTTTGAAAACTAGAGGTAATCAGTTGTACAGATCACTGTCTCAGCTGATACCACCATTTGGTACTAACCGACCAAAATCTAGGGTCTGGCCCATGGACTATGAGGAGTGTCACCGTCCAGGCTTGTTTCGCTAGACTGCTACCTAATCCAGGCTCCCTAGATGCTGAAAGATAGGCTAAGGTAACTAAATACTAACAATTCAGCAAGGTTGCCTGGACTCTAAGAGCTTGACTTGGCCGTTCAAAATATTAGGAATTAATATCATGGATCACCGAGAGGGAAAGATTCAACAGCTCATCGGACACGCATCTGTCAAGTGTACTATGAGCCTGTTAGCTTGTAGAGGGTACGTGGTCTGCTGCCCAACGACCTCAGACAACCTGATTTCTGAGAAAGTAATAATACATTCTGGTCAGAGTCCGAATCATGAAGATCAGTCTCCCAAGATAAGACAACAATTTCCTAGAAACTTAAAAAAAAGTTTATCAGCGGTGGTTTTCATTCATCGAAGGCGAAAAGGAATGACGAATAACATTAAGACGACTGAATCACGGACCCGCTGCTGTATTAGTGGTGTTTTCTGATGACGACTGTAACGAACATTTTCAGATATAGATCATTAAGGGAATACGATTATACTGTCATACTGATTAGGTAAAAAGTAGAATTGCTTGAACAGAAAACTTTGAGTAGGAATTCAGTCGGATTCTCTATATCCATTTTACTGCTGTCCTTGAACGTGGAAGAAAATTCAAGTTGGTGCAACAAGCAAATTGATTTTTATTGAATTGGACAGCTCACCAGCAGCAGGCTGATGGTTGTGAGAGAATGGGATGAAATATGACACTGGAGGGACTCGATGAACCCCAGTGACAGTTTTGGCTGGTGACTGACTGTTGAGGACCAGTGTGTCGTATGCTGGTGACGTAGTGCTCCCTGGTGACCGTGAGAGATTGATCTGTTATAAGTTCGCCTGGTGACTGTACGGGATAGTCCGTGATACGTGTGTGACAAAGTACGGCTGGTGACTGTGTGGGACTCCACTTTACGGTGATGTTGTGAGTAGACCTGGTGACTTTGTGAGGGAATGGATGTATAATAGACTTAATGATTATGTGATTATGTGATTTCAATTATATATACTTGTATAATCATACATACGCGGGAAGTTAAAGATGCGATGTATACTAGCGCCGTCCTCACCGTACAGGCTGGGATGGTGACAGTCCACGGGCCAGCCACTAGATTTTGGAAGACTAGTACTGAATGGTGGTACGTCTGCACTGTGTAGCTTACTGGTTGAAACGTTCATGGGTATATGACGATTCCGGTGGATCTCTGGGACTTAATACCACATCCAGTCCAGTCACGTACCCCTAGCCACACCGTACAACACCTTTTGCTGGGTGATGGAACCATCCGTTTTGAAAACACAGACAAAACGGCCCGTTATACGCTGGCGAAGCTGCGCGGTTGACTATAATGACCTGGTCCATCGTGGTGTATTTTCGTACCATACCGCTGAACACTTTGGCCAGCTTGGAACACCTCGTTACATGTAACTGATGGTGGTACCTGTCAATAGGTAGGCTATAGATGATGTCACACTATAGTAGACACCAGAGTGAATGGACGCGCAGTTAGGCGAGGTGAAAAAAAAAAAAAGAAAAACAAAACTGGGTGAGGGAATGGCAATGGCTTGGCTGCCGGCCCGACGACCTTCCTCCCTCCCCACGGGGGTCGTGCCTCGGCCTTGACTTTTTAGTGCATAGGACCCTCACGTGGCAGGAGGTATAGTGCAGGTTGTTAGGAGGTAATTTCCGTGGTGCAGAGACTCGGGGTGTATTTCTGCATGATACTTCTTTTCTGAGTTTTAGCCACTTCTAGATCACTAGTTTTCATGCAACCGTATATATATATATATATATATATATATATATATATATATATATATATATATATATATATTTTTTTTTTTTTTTTTTTCCATACTATTCGCTATTTCCCGCGATAGCGAGGTAGCGTTAAGAACAGAGGACTGGGCCTTTGAGGGAATATCCTCACCTGGCCCTCTTCTCTGTTCCGTCTTTTGGAAAAAAAAAAAAAAAAAAAGAAAAAAAAAAAAAAACGAGAGGGGAGGATTTCCAGCCCCCCGCTCCCTTCCCTTTTAGTCGCCTTCTACGACACGCAGGGAATACGTGGGAAGTATTCTTTCTCCCCTATCCCCAGGGAATAAATATATATATATATATATATATATATATATTTTTTTTTTTTTTTTTCATACTATTCGCCATTTCCCGCATTTGCGAGGTAGCGTTAAGAACAGAGGACTGGGCCTTAGAGGGAAAATCCTCACCTGGCCCCCTTCTCTGTTCCTTCTTTTGGAAAATTAAAAAAAAACGAGAGGGGAGGATTTCCAGCCACCCACTCCCTTCCCTTTTAGTCGCCTTCTACGACATGCAGGGAATACGTGGGAAGTATTCTTTCTCCCCTATCCCCAGGGATAATATATATATATATATATAATATATATATATATATATATATATATATATATATATATATATATATATATATATATATATGTGTGTGTGTGTGTGTGTGTGTGTGTGTGTATGTATGTATATATAACTTTGGGCTTAGGGTAAATAACACCAGTGAACATATAAACATTCACAGCTTTATTGGTAAATTCCGAAGAGATTTACAACCGTAGTTGAAATATTGCTACAGAAAATTCATGTTTACAGAAGTGAACATACGACAGAGGCATCAGATGCACAGTTGAAGACAATAAGTGGCTTAGGGGAAGATGATTGGTTTGTGTATAATGATTACGGTGAAGGTGAATGTCTGGTAAAAGATCATACCGGAGAGTGGAGATAAAGATGTGAAGATAACAATACAGTAAGGGGTTGAAGATGTGAAGCTAACAATACAGTAGAGGGATAAAGATGTGAAGATAACAACACAGTAGGGGGTTGAAGATGTGAAGATAACAGTACAGTAAAGGGGTCTGACTAACCCAGGTTCACTAACTCCACCTTCTGTCTCCCCAAGTTCACTCAACTCCCTCGTCTTTCACCCCCAAGGTTCACCAACTCCCTCGTATGTTTCTCCAGATTCACTAACTCCACGTTTGTCTCCCCCAAGTTCACTAACTCCCCAATCTATCTCCCCCAGGTTCACTCACCACCGTCTGTCTCCCCCAGGTCCGCTCGGCTTACCAGCAGTCGGGGTTCAAGCGGGTGAAGCGCGGGTTCAAGCCTCTCCGAGTGGAGAACCTGGTGCCCCTCCACACCATCCAGAGCCACCGAGACCCCACCGACCCCTACTTCCCCTACCAGTGGTACCTGGTAAGTACACCGCCTGGTTCCCCACCCTGTGGTACCTGGTAAGTACACCACTCGCCTATTATGACCAGCTTTATCTTTGACAACCATTATTTATGACCAGCCTGGTGTGTCGCACTGGTCATTATGACCAGCCTAGTGTGTGGCAGCAGACATTGTGACCGACCTCGTCCTACGTGTGGAGCCATCTTAGGTACTGCTCATGGTCCGGGAGCCACCCACATGGATGGGGTAATCTTTTATATTTTGCAACTTTCTACTCTTACGTTTTCTCCATTTGTCCTTTTCTTCCTTCATTTTCTTCTATTTCCTCTTCCTCGGCTTGCTCCCGATCTCCTCAGTAGCTCCTTCCGCGGATGGCAGCAGGTGAGGTCCCTGGAAGCGCTTCACTGTCCTTGCTGGACGCTGCAGTTCCTCCTCCTCTGGAAGGCTTGTGAGGGAGGTCCACACCTTGACCTTTGCCGTTGAGCCTCGTCAGCTGTTGGAGTCTGACCTCCATGAATGCCCTCCCACGAGCCCCACGTCCTTCCTACCTTTCCCAGCCCTCACTCCACGTCCTCCGTACCATCCCACCTCCAACCAACGTTCTCTTTCCCACCCTACACAACCCTCACCCCACGTCCTTCCCACCCACCCACAACGCCAGTAATCTAATACCCTCGGGGCCGCAGAGAATTGCTCGACCTAATTCATCCTAACATGATTGCTACCAGATCCTACTAGACTGAGTACGTGGACTCCTCTCTCTCTCTCTCTCTCTCTCTCTCTCTCTCTCTCTCTCTCTCTCTCTCTCTCTCTCTCTCTCTCTCTTACCATCCGTAGAAAACAAAGACTGGTCTTGAAATATATGATTCTTAGGCCGACCGAAAATTTGATTTCTAACCCGCCCTTGCCTTATTGACAACCCTCCCTCACCCCCCCATGCTGTGGCTGGTGAGCCGAGGCAAGCGGGTAGTGGGCTGGGGCTGGTGGAGAGTGAACGGATGCTGATGGGCAGTAGGCTGAGACTGGTGGGTAGTGGGCTGGGACTGGTGGGTAGTGGGCTGGGGCTGGTGGAGAGGGAACGGATGCTGATGGGCAGTAGGCTGAGACTGGTGGGTAGTGGGCTGGGGCTGGTGGGTAGTGGGCTGGGGCTGGTAGAGAGTGAACGGAGGCGGGTGGGTAGTGGACTGAAGTTAGTGGAGAGTGAATGGACTGATGGGTAGTGGGCTGAGACTGTTGGATAGTGAGCTGAGGCTGCTCGATAGTGAGCTGAGGCTGTTGGATAGTGAGCTGAGGCTGGCGGATAGTGAGCTGAGGCTGTTGGATAGTGAGCTGAGGCTCTTGGATAGTGAGCTGAGGCTGGCGGATAGTCGGCTGAGGCTTGCGGAAGCTAGGCTGTCTTACATGAGACATCTTCCTTACAAACTTCCAGGAAGAAGTAAACTCGATTTACGAGGGTCTCTTCTCTCCTGGGATAAAGATTGAACGAATTCAAGACTATTTTTGTTTCTGTTTTCTCTCCCTCTTGTTCCTGGAAAAACTACAGCAGGTATAAGAATTTTTGATCGTGATAGCAAAAAAAAAAAATTTTTCTTGCTCAAGTCAGAGTACAGAACGAGGTTCTCTTTCTCATGTTGGGAAAGAAAGATTTCGCAGGCACTGCCACATGACCACAACGAAGGCCATCAGGGTTACGGCTGCCTCGGTTTGCTGTGATTAGGAAACATTGGCGTCAGTGGGCCGGGGGGAGGCAGTGTCGGGCTGATTGAGAGTGATAGATCCTCACCCGCCGGGGGTAATTTACCCAGACCATTGACGGCAGACGAAGCGGGCGAGTGTCGCTGTAAGGACGAGTGTCATACAGACGCGACGTCGGGCGAGTGTGGTCACCAAGAAGACAGAGAAAGACATGAAAATATCGCAGCTACATAATGACCGTCACTTGCCGACCGTTCACTGACCCCAGGAACACTTATCTTGAACTAGATATTAGGATGATGGCGGTGGTCTGTGCGAGGCTAGCCGGCGAAATCTACTCGCCCAACAGCCAGGATCAGCGGCGGGAGGTGATTGGCCAATAAAGAAACACTATATTTAGGTGTTCTGTCTTGGCTGTCGTTGGACGCGTGCTATACAGGCGCCGGGAATCAAGCGGAACAAAGTTAGCACAGGAGTTCAATCCAATTTTGCTGCTTAGGGTCCTGGGCAAGACGGTGCGACTCGCGAGCGTGCTCGTCTGGCCTTGGCCGACGGTACTGTGATGATCTGGTCTTCAAAACCTGACCTTTAAGAACCAGGTTGAAGGCAAGGCCACGAGTCCCAAAGGTTGTGCCGGCGTACCCAGTGGCCCTTCCGCCGTGTTCAGTGGTCGGGCCATCGTGTCCAGTAGGTTAAGGGCGTCTGGTTTGTTGTGCCGGCCATGTCCAGTCCGTGAGCGGTAGCGTAAAAGCATAACCAAATGTCACAGTGGGTGTCTGTCAGACCTCTGTGGCCTGATAACTATTACTTTACCTACTACTACAGTTAATTTTATACGTTGACTTAAGGTAGGCCACTTTTCACACCTCCACCTTCACACACAATACGGCGTCACTGAACACGACCGAAAACTTTTCCCTTTGGCGTCCCCAGCTGCTGTAACTCTAGCACCAAGCAACTAACACTCTACATCTGTCCATGCCTTTCGTAGCCTATTACTCTTCTCGTATCTTCAGTTATCGTGTATATCTATATGTCTTCTTGGCCAGTCCATCATCCCTTATGAGTCCTTATTGGTCATACAATCTTATAGGTCCTCCACGAATGCATCTCTTTAATATTTTCGTTACGTGTTTTTAATTATATTCCATTCCACTCTACTTCTATTACTTTATACCATTCTGACACCAGAAAAAGGTAAGGTTTCACATCCATACATCAGCAGAGAGAAGCACTCCCTCAAGCAGGCCCCTGGCACATTCTGAACTCAAAAGTTCTCCCATTCACCAGAACTTTTACTTCACCTCCAGTTCCCCTCCCTTGTATGACTTTACCTCTAGTTCCAACTTCAGCCTTTCCGCTGACGTACTCCCTAACACGTAGACTCATTCACAGTTTCTGCTTTTTTATTTCTATTCAGACTAATATTGCGCTGTGTTATCTCGTCTCTTTCACAGGTAAGAATCTTGCTCTCACTTACATTTACTTTTAGCATCTTTTACGTGAATCTTCAGAGTGACCTGCCATTCAGTCCATCTATTCCTTTGACTCGGTTAAGAGAACGACACCATCAGCATACAGTGAGTGTGTAGCTTTCATTCTGTTCCCCCGTCATTCAGACGTAAATCGCTACCTCCCCATCTCCCTCTCATCCCGCGTAATGCCTCGTCCATAAAACCATGAAACGACCTTGGTGACGTAACACAGTGTTGCCGAACGCCAACGTTCACCTCACTCGTCTCCTCATACCAGCATTTGCACTTACACTAACGCTACAGTAAAACCTCTTTAACGCCATTTTCAAATCGTTCATGCCTACCAGTGTCAGAACTTTCTGAGGATCTTTCATATTTCATCACATACTTTTTCTAAATGCACAGATGAAGCCTACAATTTCATCTTTTTTTTTCCAGAATAGATGGAGTTCTATCCTTTTCACACGATCGATCATTCCTCTTCTATATACCAACCCATCTTAACCTTCCGTAGTGTCAGCAATGATATTTAGTCGCTTTGCCTTCCAGCCGTGAAACAGTCACTAACCTCGTCCCATCATCAGACACAAGACCCACTTTCATGCTCCAACACACCCTTCGTAAATCCATTCAGCAACGGCTACGCCTCCGCTTTTCATTATCCCCCTCACCACTGCGTCTGCACCCCTAGCTTTTCTCGTTTGTGGTCCAGTTCTGTTCTTTTCACCTCTTTTTCGTCCTCATATGTATTCTGGACTCATAGTTAACTGATTCTACCACACCAGTACATCATCATTCGAAGTACGATATTCAAAAGTCTCTCCCCATTTCATGAAACATTACCCTTTGGCATTGTCTTCCAGACTCGATCATTTCACCTTTGCTCGTCACAGCAACCATTTTTTCTGTACTTATTTTTCTCCTACAGTATAATTTTTTATTCCTTCTTACACTTTTATTCCCCTTTATTTTTGAGATTCTCGTGTTTTCATTTTGATTATTTGTCCCACTTCTGTTTGATTGAGGATTTTATTCCATAGTCTTTGTCCTACATTCACCATCTTTTGGAAGAAATGCTTCCAAACTGTGTTTTCTCATCAACTGACTTTCTAAAAACTTCAGTCCATTAAACTTATTTTTCCAAAACTTATTCGTACACTGCCACACACTCTGTGGCATCTCTGATGATACCCCTTTTCGGTTACCTCCACTCTTCTCCAGCCTCACTGCACCATGTATAACCCCTTCACACGGCGGGATGACTTTTGGGTGTGACAGCAAGGGTCAGACCAGAGGTCATGCCTTCATACCTGGAGGGCTTTACCATCGTGCTCAAGGGTCACAACATCGTACTGAAGGTTCGTGCTACCGACGTGCTCAAGTGGATGATCGTTATCTCTTATCTCATCCAACTTCTCTTAAGTGTAAAATTTTACACTTTTTTTCGTAACTTCTCTGTTTTTCCTTTTGTTCAGTTACTTTTGTTGCTAGTCCTCGACCAGGCGACACAAAGGGTTAGCCCCGGAAGGAATGATCAAACACCCAGCACAAACTCCCGACGACCGTCATAACCCTCCTCCTCCTAGCATACTCGACCTCCTTTTTCCCTTCCGAACCCTCCCACTACACGTACTCTATTACTGCTCCCCTAACGTCCTCCCACCATAATCTCATTTCTGTACACTTGTAACTGGGGACGCCCAGCCTCTATCACCCTCCAACCCCTACCCCCTCGGAACTCCATCTTTGCCACTCTGGGAGACCCTCAGTGATCGTCGGTGACTTTCCCTGGAACAGGGAGTACTTCGCTGATTGGTGTGCCTTCTGCTGTGCTGAGCATATAGCGGGGGTTATCTTGGCCAAGATGCAGTCCTACATCCGATTTTCTACTAGATTCTCTCTCTCTCTCTCTCTCTCTCTCTCTCTCTCTCTCTCTCTCTCTCTCTCTCTCTCTCTCTCTCTCTCTCTCTCTCTCATATGTTTTGATCAATCCTGCTCTGATGCTAATCGCATCAGGGGCAGGTTATATATTAGCCGATACGATGTCTCCCAGTTTGATTACGATATGGACAAAATAAAAAAGTGTCTTTCCTTCTATTCTGAATGTGTTGGAAAAATTCTTGGAAATCATATCACGCCTACGCGTGCGTACCTTTCCTCCAACCATGGCGATGGTTGGAAGATGGTGGCGACCCGTGAGGGACGCCCAGACGCCACGGCAAACGTATGGGGTACACGAAGTGAAGCTCTCTGGTGAGGATTTGTGTTTGGCAGAGCTTCCTCGTCATTCAACCCTGTAGTTTCCCCCAGGCTTCGAACCTCTCTCCATTTTACTCGGGGGTTCAACTTTGTATGATTCGGTGAGGAGGTGGAACTGCCAAGCTGTAGATTTTTTGTAGAACACGCGAGATTCATCTTTCTCAGCAAAAAATAGAGATAAGTGGCCAATTTTGGCCAGAAACTATCGAGAAATACGACCACAGATTTCCTTGAATTTCACTCTCGATGTATATGTTGTTTGTAGTATATATATATATATATATATATATATATATATATATATATATATATATATATATATATATATATGTGTGTGTGTGTGTGTGTGTGTACATACCTTAAGATACGAATCATAAAGAGTCTTCAGCAACCTGCCTGGCCACCACCCACTCCTGGGATGAATGATCGTTCACCAGCACAAAAAATTGTCTTAAAAAAACAGTATCGCACCGACACAGTTGCTTCAAAACGACCAACGCACTACGTTGCAGGCGAGCGATCCTTCGCCGACGACAACCATACCCCTCTATTGTCTCCGAGGCCCGCCATCTTGGAGAAAGTGTATCTTGCTTATAGATATGACTGTATCAAAGCTTCGCGCTGTCGATCATCAGGGAATAGCCTGAGGATAGACTCCGCACCGTTGTGTGAAATAACCAAAGACAGACGTTAGGGATGGTGAGGTAGCCTCGCTCGAGGTCGTGGGATGTGGCCGGCTCAACTGGGGGATCCACCGACCAGGGTTGTGTAACGGAGTGAATAATGAGACGATCCCTCGGAGTGAAGGGTGGTGCAGCCCTGAGTGACACTCGCACTCGGCGGGATTGCATTTCAAAAGTGCATCTGTCTCTGGAGTGAGTCGGGTGTTGCGGGTCGACCGTGGGGCATAAGGAGGATGAAGAATATGGGTCATATGAGGCAGGTGGATGTATATACCTGCCTGTTGATGTGTATGTGTGAATTTATGTATGTTTTTGTTCTTTGTGTGTATGTATGTGCATGCGTACGTTTGTGTATGAGGAATTATGAGTGTTTATGAGATTGCTATTTGTGTGTTACAGGGAGTTTTATACTCGGATATGTGTACCGTGTGTATAGCCTATGTGTATGCCTTTGTGTGTGTGTGTGTGTGTGTGTGTGTTTGTGTGTGTGTGTGTGTGTGTGTGTGTGTGTGTGTGTGTGTGTGTGTGTGACCAGAGGCTATTAAGAATAGACGACAGGGAAAAAGAGCAAATTCTGGGCCTGATGAGCGGAACAAAGGGTGCTAAGAGTGATGCAGAGGAACAGAGACGTGGAGACTCTGAAAGAGATACATGAGAAATTGTGAAAGAAAACTATAGAGAGAATGATATACACAGTTAGCGGCAGAACAGACAGGAAAGCATGTATTTTGTTGGAAGATTTGATAATTGCATTGTGTTTAGGGATTAGTGCTTCTTGACAGACATTGAGATTTTTGGATACAGTTAAAGGCATGGAGGAAGACGAATCGACATTCAAGGTCTTAGTTGACAACTTGACTGTACCAGAATTAAGAACAATAGTGAAGCAGGAGACAGATCGATGCAAGTTGTTGATGGTTACTGGAGTGGAAGAAGACCATATTCCAGCCAAAGAGGAGAAGGTGGATATTGAAGACAATCTCATCAGAATACAACTGGAAGCTGTAAAGTTGCCAAGTGTAATTTCCGAGACAGAATGAACAAAGAATTGCTAGATTTAATCAAGACATAAGGGGATGACCCGTCGTGATTGCCTTCAGTCTGGAGCTATGTAGGAGCAGGTACAGGCTTGGGCTGAGACACATGTAAGCAAGGAAGAATTCAATGAGGTATGTATCAGAGGTGACGGACCGAGGTAAGAGAGAAGAGTGAGGAGTAAAGTGATGAAATTATTAGATTGAAAATGATGCATTCAAATGCAGTTTGACTTTTAAGTATATGGAACCTGTATATGGAAAAGAACAAAGATGGCGCTGGTGTTAAGAGAGTTAAGTTACTGTAAAAGGTTAGAAGCCAATGATTTCTCCACCACGGAAGAGAGAAGAGTAAGGCATGACTTGATTACATTTAAGTTTTTAAACCAGTATGATTCTGACGATATATATATATATTTTTAGTGAATGCAAAAATAGAACAACACCCAGAGGCTATAACATGAAATTATGCAAGAAACTATTTGAAAAAATATGTGAAGCACTTTTATAGTGGAAGAGTGGAACAAACCGAGAGATAGAAGTGTGGATGTGGACAGCATGCAGAAGTTATAAACACTTGTATGACATTAGAGAACATTCAAGAGATGGGGGGGGAGGCCCACGAGGGTACAACTCCTTACCTGTACAGTACAAATACGTAATTACTCTCACTCAGTATTGATCACATTCTGTATTACTCACACACTGATCGGAGAAGTCTGACTCAAATGCGAAAATTCTCATTGCTACATATAGATCCGTAGGAGGTTACGTCTCGAGACGCAATGGCGGTGTAATTTCCCTCTCACTCCTAAGATTAGTATGTCCTATTCAGGCGGTCATTTCAGGGCTGGAGTTGCGGCACATGATTATAATACAACGTTGGGTTAAAGTTCTCTTTGCCCCGAGGGAGGCGTGGCCCATCATGATTATCGCACCATTTATAGCCCAGTAAAGCACTGCTCTGAATGGCTTACTAACGACTAATCAACAAGGCTTGTGTATACTGACTCCACGCGGGTCCGATCGCCTTCGTCAAAGGAAAATAGTCGCTCCGGTTCACCCACTTACCGTGACGCCAGACTGCTTCTCCCAGAGTTTCTTTACTTACAAAGTTGGTTGACCCTGAGACCCTACAGCTACAGGGTTTCTGGTCCCTGCGACCCTAAAGCTACAGGGTGTCTGGTCCGTGAGCCCCTACAGCGACAAGGTTTCTGGTCCCTGAGCCCCTACAGCTACAGGGTTTCTGGTCCGTGAGCCCCTACAGCTACAGGGTTTCTGGTTCGCGAGCCCCTACAGCTACAGGGTTTCTGGTCCCTGAGCCCCTTCAACTATAGGGTTTTTGGTCCCTGAGCCCCTACAGCGACAGGGTTTCTGGTCCTTGAGCCCCTACAGCGACAGAGTTTCTGGTCCCTGAGCCCCTACAGCGACAGGGTTTCTGGTCCTTGAGCCTCTACAGCTACAGGATTTCTGATATTTGAGCTCTTTTCGTTAGGACAGTCTTGGTTCCCTAAGTTTCTACAGCTACAAGATGCTTGTCCCAAGGCCTGTACAGCCTCTCTGGACCCTGGGTCGTATAACTCCACGACTGTTGACGTCCTTGTAACAAAGAGACTACCTACTCCAGATCCTGTGCAGCCTCAAGACTGGTTTCTTGAGTCTTTACGAGCCTTAGGCTGCTGTTCCCTTTACCCCTTAGAGGTGCATGAATTCTAGTCGCTTGGCCTCTACAGCTACAGCACATCTGGTCCTAGAACCTCGCTAGTTACATGACTGCCTATCACAAAACCTTTGTAGTTAGAAGGCTTGGTGACAGAGGTTCTGTAACCAGGAGGCTTGCGGAAACAGCGTCTATACAGCTGCACGACTGCTGGTCACAGCATCTATAGCAGTGTAGGACGGCGGGTGTCATATCCTTACGGCAACAGGACAGTAAATCCCTGCGGGTTACAAGTGCATACCTATATGTGTAGGAGCTTGTCCAACTACAAGTATGTAGGACAGAGTCCTCATCGATCTCCCTTGGGAGCGCCACTTTGGTAAAGACAGCCCCTTATTTGGCTTCCCTCCTTCAATTTGCTCCTCATTATCTAGCTTCCTCTATGCCCGATCTGTCTCTGTGGTTAATGATGGATCAGCCTTCTCCCTTTTCTCCATTAACAGCGGTGTCCCTCAAGATTCTGACCTGTCTCCTACGATTTTTCTCCTTTTTTTTTCAACGATTTCCTCTCCACAAATAATCAGATGCACTCATACGCTGACGACTCAGCACTACATTCATTCACATCCTTCAGTTCTGCTTTCTCATCTCTCACTCGATCTGCATCTCGTCTTGACACAGCTTCCTCAATAAACTCAGACTTGGATATCTCAGTGTAATAGACGAATTCTAGTTAAGTTTAATGCCTCCAAGATCCAGTTTCTACCCCGTCTCTCTATCAAAAACTCACAACTCTCGTCTCTCCTTTGACGGTTCTGTAATTCCATCTCTTGACTCGATGAACATACTTGGTTTTACTGTAACATCCACTCTTTCTCGGAAACCCCACATTACATGAATAGCTAAGTCTGCCTCTAAGAAACTGGGCGTCCTGATTATATAACAAAAGTGTTCTTCTGAACAGTTGCTCCGTTTATACAAAGGATTGATTCGTCCTTATGTGACGTGCTGCTCTCACATTTGGGATGCTTCTAGCTCATTATCCTTACTAGACAGAGTTGAGTCGAAAGCGGTGTGATTTATAAACTGTCTCATGCTAACTTCCAAATTTGACCGCCTTGCCCAACGCCGCAATGCTGGTACACTTTCCCTCCTCTGTAGGTATTACTTTGTGTTTTTGCTCCCGAGAGCTGGCTGCTTGTGTGCCCACACCACTAGCTAGACCACGCAGTACTCGGCAAGCTGCTGGGTCGCATGATTATTGTGTGGCCATTGGCAACTCAGGGGTGGGCCGTTTTGAGACCTGCTTCTTTCCCTACACGTCGAAGCTCTGGAACTCTCTACCTTTTCATGTCTTTCCCTATAACTATGACCTGGCACATTTCAAAAGACAGTTCTTTCACTTTCTCAAAAATTCGTAAATACTCTCCCCTCTCTTCCCTTTTTCCTTTTCATAATTCTCTCTATGTTTCAGTTAAGGGCCGGCCTTGATGTCTTCTTATGTCCGTGACTGGAGCCTCCAACCTAAAAAAGAAAAGTGGTGACGTTGTACCCTAGGGGCCCAGTGGTGGACAAGTACCGAGTCTCGCACGTCAGTCACAGCTGGGTCGATGGAGCAGGTGGAGATGAGGGTGGGGAAACATTTTACTCATGCAGATAAAATACAGTGAGAAATCCGTCAGAATCACTTTGGACGAGGTGCTGGTTAAGGTTACAACTGTTTACCATATGACTATTGATGTCATGGATTGACAGAGTTTGTTCCTCCACTCAAAGGGTGTACTGGATCTGTACCATGCCATTGGAATGTGTCACACGCTGGGCACAATTAGACCATGTCAAGTAGTCGAGCTAACACGAACGTGATTTCTAAATGGTGTGGAGCACGACGTCAGCGGACTTCTACGTCTTCCTCGGTCACATCTCGTCCAGATCCATGACAGATGTTATTGCGAGTCTTCATTCTGTTCACAAGCAGTGTTTTAGTTGACCAACATCCCCTGATGTGAGCCGAGAGCACGTTGTTCGAACCGGTGGTCTTCGTAATGGCGTTGTAATGACTGTAGTGAAGGAAGGGAGTCTGATGTTGCACCTGGTGGTGCCCTAGGAGGAGGCCTCTTGGGTTTATAGCTTCACTGGTCTTTATATCTGTAGATGATGCCATATGCTACCACATGAAAGTTGAATATCCTTCCAGAGACAAGGGGAGGGTGAGTGAGGATGTATTGGTGACTTAGAATGTACAGGCTCAAAAGCGACAATTGCACTGCCCATAGGTATCGTTGTGACGTCTACACGAGTTCTGAGGAACAAGATGACGGGACACATGATATCAGACAACGTGCACAACCATGGTCAGCATGACTCTAAAGCTGGCCACTTTCTTCCTTTGTAACAGCTTGAGTGTCAATTAAATCCTACAAGCCAGCGAAGGAAAAAAATAGCTGAAGTTTTATATATATATATATATATATATATATATATATATATATATATATATATATATATATATATATATATATGCAAAGGATATGTAATAATCACATTATCAGATTATCAGGAGAGATACAAGAATCACTTGTTTACCAAATGGCGTCCTAGCTGTGTCTCTTCATTGTATACCAATTGACTTATATTTCTCTCTTGTATCTCCCCTGATGATGTGATTATTACACGAAAGTGCACTTGGGAACTTATCGTGTATCATTTTCCCCGTGGACTATATATATATATATATATATATATATATATATATATATATATATATATATATATTCCCAAGAGTCCACGGGGAAAATGATACGCGATAAGTTCCCAAGTGCACTTTCGTGTAATAATCACATCATCAGGGGAGACACAAGAGAGAAATATAACAGTCAGTTGATATACATCGAAGAGACGAAGTTAGGACGCCATTTGCTAAACGTGCGATTGTCACCATTTATTGACCTCCCTCGAGAGGAAGACGAACAGTTGAGTTAGCTATGGGCTTCCTGCCGCGCCCAGGGTTCGAACCCGGACAAGTATGCCTGAATTCATAGTCAGCGACGCCAGTTACTACCCCACAGACACCCTTTCTTCTTCTCCTACTTCTTCTTCAAGACAGCCTCTGTTCTTTCCCAAGGTGCGTGTGTGTTGGGAGGTGGGGGGGGAGGATTCCTGGCAACGGCCTGCGGCTGACAGTTATGCTGGGGCGCTGCGTGTGAGGACCCTTGAGGCTGACGTCTATATTGTTTCCTCGGCCGGAGCATCACCCGCGGGGCCTGTTCCTCCTGACGGTGGCGGGGCCCCTTCCTCCTGACAGGGCGGGACAACGCTCTTATCTTGGCCCCACAGCAACTTGTGCATCGTCGCTCCGCTTTAGGAAATTGTTTTACGTCGGAATATAGTCTTAGAGGAAATTGTTGAACGTTGGAAGTCACTTTTAGGTTAACAGTGCTTGAGGTGTTTCTCTCTAACCAAGGTTACCTCACTGAAACCCACCTTTAAGGCGACCATTATTGTCTGAAGTTTGTGACGCAGGGTTTTTGTTGTTTGGGCAGTTGCGTTGTTACTCTCTTTGTTCAAGTAATGTATACATGGACCGAGATGTGTGAGGACTTGAAGCACGAACAACCTGGTGGCTGAAAATTGAATATTCTAGAACGGAACTGATTTTTCTTCCTTTGTATTTTCACGTCACTTTTACAGGAACCGTAGGTAAGAGAGGCGCCCTCACACATTGTATATACGAACCAACTATTACCACAGGTCTTGGTGAGGATAGAACAGTGCCGGTCCTCTAACACGACCCTCACACACTCTTGTGCCAGACCCAACACATCAAGTGGAATGGTAAAACTGGTGGGAATGTGCGCCCTAACTCCAGCACATTACCCCTTGCAAACTCACCACTAATGCCTCCCTCTGGGTTAAAGACCTTCACTGAAATTTAAAATCTTGTGAATGGGACTCATCTCAATCCTCGCCTTAACCAGTAAACCTCCCTCTCTTCCTTTGGTCATATCGCCTTTCTAGGAAGCTACAGTCTGCTCGCGCGCGCACACACACACACACACACACACACACACACACACACACACACACACACATACAGGGGTAAGAGTGTGAAACTCCCTCGCCGCACAGTACGAATATGTATTTAATCAACTACGCCATGTATCCTAGGGCATATATTACAAGACACACAAAAAAGGACGTATATCACAAGGTATGTATCACACTGTATACATCAATGTAGACACCTGATAAGACATACATGACACTGTATGCATTAGACGGTACACAACACAAGACACCACATGGTATACGTCATCAACCCTCCAAAGCGTGCCATAACCTCACCTTCAAAAAAAATCACTCCAAAATACACCACTTCCACTCGCTTCAGCAAACACAGATCTCTTCAATCCCTCGCTGTAATTTCTCCACAAATGTTCAGAGTTTTTTGTGTTACCTCTCCACGTCCTGGTCTCACCCCTGCATCACACTACCTCTCACACACCCTGGTCTCACCCCTGCATCACACTACCTCTCACACATCCTGGTCTCACCCCTGCATCACACTAACTCTCACACACCCTGGTCTCACCCCTGCATCACACTACCTCTCACACACCCTGGTCTCACCCCTGCATCATACTACCTCTCACACACCCTGGTCTCACCCCTGCATCATACTACCTCTCACACACCCTGGTCTCACCCCTGCATCACACTACCTCTCACACACCCTGGTCTCACCCCTGCATCACTCTACCTCTCACACCCCCTGGTCTCACCCCTGTATCATACTACCTCTCACACCCCCTGGTCTCACCCCAGTAGCAATATCTGCGATAAAGGTAATCTCTAGGACTTCATGTTTGCTTAGAACTCGACGATGATCCAGGCAATCAACTTTGACCTCATACTGTAGCCTCAGTTATTCTCCCACTCCGCCAGCAGCAAAATTGTGCTTCCTGCAATCCTCGATCTTGATCTGGATAGAGCTTCCGTCTCATTACTCCCTGAGTGCTAGATAATGCACTGCAGAATTACCTCCAACACTGTGAAGGCTTTCCTTACTTTTACTGTCCACGGTTTTTATATAACCCCTGGGTGTCTTTGTAATACGCAGCCAGGTTATAGTGTGTCACGCAGCATCCACTTATGATGGTAGCAGTTCCCTCACTTTCTTTTGCGAGTCATGTAAACTGTCCCAGACAACTTCTCCGCTACCTGATAACATGAGAATCAATATTTAGTGTAAGTGAAGGCTTGGCGCTGACCTTTACGCCTCACTTGTGTCCTAACTCAAACATTTTACGCTTTTCGTAAGATTGATGAATCGTTGATTTCCCCAGTGGACGACTTCAAAATTTGGGTGGCATTAGCAACATTTCTGAAGACTTTCATGATTTTGTTTTCCTTCTCTTATTTCCTGGATTTCTTTTATTTTCTTCTTTTCAATTCAGCCACAGAGCCCGTGCAGTGCTGACGAAACTCTTTGTTTGTTATGAATGCTGTGCATCAGTTCTTTCATATCCTCTCCAACTTTCTTTTCCGTATCACCAAGCTTCCCGGTGGCCAGAGACCACAGAGCCTCGCATGCAGATGTTGCCAGTCTTCTGTGGAGTCTTCTGATACACTGCTCAGCAGGTGTCCACCCATCCTTCTGCAGACCCACTCTCGCCACTCTCCTCAACCCTGATCCTGACCCTTCACACGGTCGAGAAATTCGAACCTCATCATCTTGCTTGTATTTCAGGTTTATGTACTTATTCTTCTCACGCAGATGCACCCTCTACTCTCCCCCCACCATCCTGACACTGATCATGATTCACAGGCTCACTTAAAAGCAACACGTCTTTAATCCGCTGAAATTTCGTGTATAATACGGTAGCTTGAATGTTGTATCCGAGCTTAAGGACTCCGAATTACTTGCGGCATTTTGGGAGGTGCATCCCTGGTGTCCATAGAGCCATCTTGACAAAGTCCAATTCCTGGCTTTGCTAAGGTCCAATTTGCTCCCAACTCCTTTGCCAACTCACCTGCCCATACCTTGTCAATCGCCCCTGTGTATCGTCACTCCCCACTCCCCTGCCAAACTCCCCTCCCTCACCTTATGCTCTTCTTTCTGTCTTGTTACTCCCTACTCCCCTGCTAGGCCGCTCACCTTCACCCTGGAACTTGCCTCTTTGTATCGTAGCTCTCTCTTCTCTTCACCGTAACTCAATCAGTGTTTTGATGACAGTCATCCTGTTATGTGCCACGTGCCTGAGCCCAGACACACGTCTCTGTTCCAGCAGATCTTGTCACTGGCAACGTCTTTGTGGACCCTGTTGGTGCGAACGGCATGTCTCGTCATTATTCCCTGCACCTTTCGTCTTTGAAGCTCACCCTTGTCTGTGTTTGTTTCACATATAGAACTCTCTCTCTCTCTCTCTCTCTCTCTCTCTCTCTCTCTCTCTCTCTCTCTCTCTCTCGTAAACGTGGATGATGGGAACATCCCGTGAAACATCACCTGTCGTGTGCGTGGGGGAAGTTGTTGCCGTGTCTGAGTGTGTTCCATGTGTTATGAGGATTGCCAAGTCGTCGTGTCATCCACCAAGATTGTGTTCCAGGTGTCATGAGCATCACTGATTGTGTTGCTGTGCCATTGGACGTTACTGGACGTGTTGTATTGTCATGAACATTACTGCTTTGCAGGCGTCAGGTGCATCACAGAGTGTGTTGCAGGCGTCAGGTGCATCACAGAGTGTGTTGCAGATGTCAGGTGCATCACAGAGTGTGTTGCAGGTGTCAAGTGCATCACAGAGTGTGTTGCAGGCGTCAGGTGCGTCACAGAGTGTGTTGCAGGCGTCATGAGCATCACAGAGTGTGTTGCCATGGGCATCAGAGAGTGTGTTGCAGGCGTCAGGTGCATCAAAGAGTGTGTTGCAGGCGTCGTGAGCATCACACAGTGTGTTGCAGGCGTCATGAGCATCACAGAGTGTGTTGCCATGAGCATCACACAGTGTGTTGCAGATATCATGAGCATCAGAGTGTGTTACAGGCGTCATGTGCATCAAAGAGTGTGTTGCAGGCGTCGTGAGCATCACACAGTGTGTTGCAGGCGTCATGAGCATCACAGAGTGTGTTGCCATGGGCATCAGAGTGTGTTGCAGGCGTCAGGAGCATCAAAGAGTGTGTTGCAGGCGTCGTGAGCATCACACAGTGTGTTGCAGGCGTCATGAGCATCACAGAGTGTGTTGCCATGAGCATCACACAGTGTGTTGCAGATATCATGAGCATCAGAGTGTGTTACAGGCGTCATGTGCATCAAAGAGTGTGTTGCAGGCGTCGTGAGCATTAAAGAGTGTGTTGCAGGCGTCATGTGCATCAATGAGTGTGTTGCAGGCGTCGTGAGCATTAAAGAGTGTGTTGCAGGCGTCGTGAGCATTAAAGAGTGTGTTGCAGGCGTCGTGAGCATCACACAGTGTGTTGCAGGCGTCATGAGCATCACAGAGTGTGTTGCCATGAGCATCAAACAGTGTGTTGCAGATATCATGAGCATCAGTGTGTTGCAGGCGTCATGAGCATCACACAGTGTGTTGCAGGCGTCAGGTGCATCACCACCTTAGTTAGACGACCCAGTGACTCCGCTTGTATCCCCGAGTGTCTCGTTTTCTGTATAATAACTGCCACTTGAACACAGTTCAGTAGTTAGACTACGAGTCTTCAATCTCTTGAGCGCTACGCTACGCCCAGCCATTGGGAACTACGGTACGTACGACCGCTGGCCACGACGGTACGACCCTTAAACACGAAGGTACGACCCTGGAGCACGAAGGCACGCACGACCACAGAATATGACTGCTTACGACCATTAACCATGACGGTATGGACCCTGTGTATGCAACGGTACGACCTTAGACCCGACGCGGTGCGACCCACGAGCACGACATAACGACCCTTTGGTATAATGACCTAGTCCAGGAGCGAATATTTAAAGAAAGTTATTTGGCGTTAACAGCTCCAGTATAATGTTGAAAATAAACCTACGATCTTGTGCAAACTTTCAGAAGCGTGTTGCGAGGGAAGCAACGAGACGCTTTGCTGATCAAATGAAATGGAATTTTCTTTATTTTTTCTGAAGCACAAAGCGGCCCCAGAAGAGCCCAGCTGGTATGACACATCTGGTGTGACTCGGGCAGTTCAGACTAAAGCGTGAGTCAGTTGTGTGGGCGTAGGGCAGTTATGTAGGCGTGAGGCAGTTATGTAGCTGTGGGGCAGTTAGGTAGGTGTGAGACAGTTGTGTGGCTATGTGGCAGCTGTGTAAATGTGAGGCATTTGTGTAGGTATGAGGCAATTGTGTGGGTGTGAGGCAATTGTGGGGGTGTGAGGCAGTTGTGTAGGTCTGTGGCAGTTGTGCGTGTGTGTGAGGCAGCTGTGTGGATGTGAGGCAGTTGTGTGTGTGTGTGTGTGTGTGTGTGTGTGTGTACGGCAGTTGTGTAGGTGTGAGGCAGCTGTGTGGATGTGGGGCAGGTGTGTGTGTGTGTGTGTGTGTGTGTGTGTGTGTGTGTGTGTGTGTGTGAGGCAGTTGTGTAGGTATGAGGCAGCTGTGTGGATGTGGGGCAGTTGTGTGTGTGTGTGTGTGTGTGTGTGTGTGAGCCAGTTGTGAAGGTGTGAGGCAGCTGTGTGGATGTGGGGCAGTTGTGTGGGTGTGGGACAGTTTTGTAGGCGTCAGGGATAGTTATATTGGCTTTAGGCAATTGCGTAGTTTGGTGTGACAACACTTCGGCACTTCGGAGAGCCCAGTCTCTCTCTCTCTCTCTCTCTCTCTCTCTCTCTCTCTCTCTCTCTCTCTCTCTCTCTCTCTCTCTCTCTCTCTCTCTCTCCATCTGACGATCTGCCTCGGACACATTTCCAGAATTAACACTGAGGACTGTGAGTGAGGAGTGGAGCTGACCCCGCTGTTTACCTTCCATTACTGGGGCTGAGGCAGCGCCGGTGAGCAGTGAGCCTCGCTGCTGCTGCACCGGGCTGGGCCCCACACAGGACACGTGTTGCTCTCAGCTTTAAATCTGAGGATGACAAAGGGACGCTGATGCCGAGCGTCCAGGTGTCTCCGTCCCATCACCACTTTAGGAATTATTTCCAAAGGCCTTATGGTAGTTGGTCCAACATGAATGATGAATATATCTACAAATGGACTTGAACCTCGATGGTTTCAGACTGACGTAGGACAGACTGATGGAGTGGGCTCACAGGTGGTAAATGAATTTCGATATCGATAAGTGCAAAGTTTTCCCTGTCGGTAGTAGAAGCAAAAAGGCAAGCTAGAAAATGAATTCTGTTGAAGTGCAAAAGGTAGATGAGGGAAAAGTACTTTTGGCGTGATAACCCCTGGCGACTTAAAACCATGTTAGCAGAGCACAGAAGCAGTGAAAAGACCAGATACAATTCTTGGATTCATAGGTAGGTCCTTCGAATTTAAGTCCAGGGAAATTATCCTTACTCATTACAATTCACTGGTTCGTCCACATCTTGAATATTGTGTTCAGTTTTGGTCACCCTACCTTAAAAGAGAGAGAAAAAAAAGACGTAGACAGAATAGAGACCGTACAGCGTCGAGCTACCAAGATGATTCCAGGACTGAAAAACTTAAATCTATTCAACACTAGGTGTTTAAAAGGGAATCAAACACAAGTATTGAAAATTATCATAGGCTTTGATGATCTTGATCTACCAAGTTCCTTAAGACCTGTTTCGTCTGATGATTTCACCCATAATAATGGATACAAACTCATGGGCAAACGTTTCACCTTGGATGTGATGATTCATTGCTCACCAGGAATGTTAGCATATGGAGTTGCTAATTACAGCGGTTGAAAGCAGTGCTACAGATGACTTTTTAGAAGAGGCTTGATATATACTTCGCTTCAAGTCCACGACTCGCATTATTTGCCCCACCATCACAATGATAGTTTGCGTGTTATATGTTATGCTATGTTACTTGTGCCACACTAATCTGAGTTTCTGATATCTTCCGCTATCACGAACAGCCACTAAAGGACCCAGTGGTCTGTTGCTCTTTGCATTCCTTTGTATTCGTAAAGCGTTGTGGGTCCCTCAGGCTGAGGGCACTGGAGTACACCAAGACGGGCGAAGGTAACTGACCCGACATGGTACGGGCGCTGCTGGAGGTGCCACGTCAATGTCACCAAGTTGTAACTGCGATGAGTGGGTATTACTGAGGGTGAGGCACTCGCCCGGAGCTCAGAAATCCCTCTACGGTCGCTGTACAGAACGACACACTTCTCCGCTCACCTGAGCGGCAGGTCGTGTGGAACTTTGCAGACGAACTTCTGGAAGACGGTGGGCTTACCCTCGTGTATGATGGCCTCTCCTTTACCCTTACCCTTAAAGGGTCAGGTCAATGGCCAGACTATCGTACCCAAGGGTCGTGCCCTTGGGCCTTACCGTCGTACTCGGTGGGGTCGTCGAGTATGCATGTCGTAATGTTAACAGGACATAATGGTACAGGAATTACCTTTGACATTTTGAATCACATCCATCATACTCCAGGCTTAGGATTTTACATCGAGGTCTTCACAGGTCTAACTACCGTCATACACCACGTCCTCACTATCGTCATGCACCAGGTCCTCACTATCGTCATGCACCAGGTCCTCACTATCGTCATACACCAGGTCCTCACTATCGTCATGCACCAGGTCCTCACTATCGTCTTGCACCAGGTCCTCACTATCGTCATGCACCAGGTCCTCACTATCGTCTTGCACCAGGTCCTCACTATCATCATGCACCAGGTCCTCACTATCGCCATGCACCAGGTCCTCACTATCGTCATGCACCAGGTCCTCACTATCGTCATACACCAGGTCCTCACTATCGTCATGCACCAGGTCCTCACTATCGTCATGCACCAGGTCCTCACTATCGTCATGCACCAGGTCCTCACTATCGTCATGCACCAGGTCCTCACTATCGTCATGCACCAGGTCCTCACTATCGTCATGCACCAGGTCCTCACTATCGTCATACACCAGGTCCTCACTATCGTCATGCACCAGGTCCTCACTATCGTCATGCACCAGGTCCTCACTATCGTCATGCACCAGGTCCTCACTATCGTCATGCACCAGGTCCTCACTATCGTCATGCACCAGGTCCTCACTATCGTCATGCACCAGGTCCTCACTATCGTCATACACCAGGTCCTCACTATCGTCATGCACCAGGTCCTCACTATCGTCATGCACCAGGTCCTCACTATCATCATGCACCAGGTCCTCACTATCGTCATGCACCAGGTCCTCACTATCGTCACGCACCAGGTCCTCACTATCGTCATGCACCTGGTCCTCACTATCGTCATGCACCAGGTCCTCACTATTGTCATGCACCAGGTCCTCCCTATCGTCATGCACCAGGTCCTCACTATCGTCATGCACCTGGTCCTCACTATCGTCATGCACCAGGTCCTCACTATTGTCATGCACCAGGTCCTCACTATCGCCATGCACCAGGTCCTCACTGTCGTCGTGCACCAGGTCCTCACTATCGCCATGCACCAGGTCCTCACTATCGTCATACACCAGGTCCTCACTATCGTCATGCACCTGGTCCTCACTATCGTCATGCACCAGGTCCTCACTGTCGTCGTGCACCAGGTCCTCACTATCGCCATGCACCAGGTCCTCACTGTCGTCATGCACACTCATGTTCTCTCGGAAATTTTACCCCCTTACTTGTGAGTTACGCCAGCGGTTAGGTGGCCTTATCAGGTAGCTCCAGTCTTGCCACACACTCTCCCTCCACTCTCACCCAGCCTCTCCACTCGCATCCAGTCTCCTCCACTCTCACTTAGCTCCGTCCACTCTTACCCATCCTCCTCCAATGTCACCTGTTCCCTTCCACTTTCACCCCACTTCTGCTCTCACCCATCCCCCTCCACTCTCACCCTGCCATATCCACTCTAGCCCATGCACCTCTTCTTCAAATCCAAAAACAGCATTTGGGATCCCAAAAATTTTCATCAAATCAGTACAGGAAGAGAAAGTTCCGAAAGACTGGAATCTTTGTAATGTAACACCAAGTTTTAACAGAAGAAAAGAAAAAGTAGATAGAAAGGGAGTTTCAGACGACTTCGGTTCAAGGAAAAGAATTGGAAGCAGTGATAAGTTAGTTAATTTTTCAGATGATAATAAACGGATAAGCAATTAGGAACATAAGTTTTGAAATAAAACGTATATAACGAAGTTGAGAGAAAACCTTAGTTATATATATAATAACTGTGTTACCAAAATGCCCTCACATGTTATATATACATTTACTGTCGCGAGGATTTGAACACAGGACCTCATGAAAGATGGCCGAGTGGAATTAAAGCTCTCGATATTAAAAATCGACCTTGCGGAGGACAGTTGAGTGACTCACAGATTGGAAACAACGAATGGTATTGATTCCACTGGGAAGCGGCCTACTGGTTGAACGTGACATGTGGGGTGCCACAAGGCTCAGTCTTGGGACCCAGACTTGGAACCATACTTTTCATTATATACTTTAATGATCCGTAAACAAACAGAACTGCCGTGAAGCATTTCGGAATTTGTCGACGACACGAGATCATGAAATGCAACCCAAACACAAAGGAAGACTGCCTTAAAGATTCAAAGTGGTTGAGACAGAGTGATGGAGCGGTCATAGATATGGCAAACTGACATTAATGTAGACATGTAAAGTGTTACATTTTGGCGATTGATTTAGTGATTAAGAATATGAATTACTTAGTCAATCATCACTAGAAGTAAAAGAATAAAATGACTTCGTATGGATCATCAGTAATGACCTCAAACACAATGCCTCACTACATACAGTAAGCCAGCAGAATGCTAGGCTTCATATAACTAAATATATTACCTTTAAAACGAAAGGATACAGTGATATACTACGACGGTGTATCAGTCCCTCTGACATCTGTACGCTTAAGTTCTCTAGTACACACACTAGGAATAAGTGTCTCCATTTCTCCCAATCTCTGTGGATATTTACATTCTCCCAGTCCGTCTCCCTGTGGTTGAAGTCGCCCATTATCAGGACTTTACCAACTTCTTGCCAAGAGAATCAGTCCCTCCTCCCCTTTACCTTCCCCTTTACGCTCCTCGCTGCTCTGGATGTAGTAGTCCAAACTTTATCACTTTACTGAGTTTGGACTCCACTCAAACAGCTATATCAAGAATACCCTCCCTTGCTCGCCCCACAAACTCTACCTCTTTACCGTTTACGACCAGACCGCCCTTCGCGTTGGTATACATAATTTGTAATGAGGTTTGAACCATTTTTTGTGTGTATCTTGCAGGATAGTCCTCCTGGGAGGGAAGAGAGAGGTGTGTTGAAGGTCAGGGGAGAGAAACTGAAGGTGAAATGTGGATCATCTTAGCTTTCATAATTTTCATGGTTTGGTGGGCAGGATGTGGAAGGAGGATGGGCAAGATTGGTGGCGGCATTGGGATGTGGAAGGAGGGAGGGCAAGAGTGGTAGCACCAGTGAGATGTGGAAGGAGGGAGGGCAAGAGTGGTGGCACCAGTGGGATGAGGAAGGAGGGAGGGCAAGAGTGGTGGCACCAGTGGGATGTAGAAGGAAGGAGGGAAAGTGGTGGCACTAATGGGATGTGGAAGGAGGGAGGGTAAGAGTGGTGGCACCAGTGGTACATGAAAGGTGGGTTGTGCTTGGAGTTGGTGGAGGAGGTTGGTGCCAGGTTGGAGGCAGTAAGTGACTCTAGCGACCGTGAAGTTTGACCCAGATTCATTATAGATAAGAAGATGGAAATCAGGCGTAGGTGTCGTGACAGATTAAAAGATAGGTTGGGACAGACAGACAGACAGCCTGAATGAATTTATAAGCTCTGTGAAACCCTCTAGAAATAGTAATGTTGCCAGTGAACTCATTATGTATCATTTCCTCCTGAATACTTAACAGTTGAGGTTTTCAATGAAAATAGCATCATCTCATACTTAGTATACATCATCCTTGCTTTGCCTTGCTTCACCAATATGATTGTTGAAACAGTATATGTTCCATATACATGTATGCTCAGCACAACTCTTTATTCTCCTGTTTGCAGTATGTTGTATCAGTTTACATTTATTGGACATACTGTTAGTGTTACCCGTATGGATTGCCCATAAGTGAAATTAATTCATTGAACTGCAGAGAAAGGCTGGATTTTTTATGCTTTATAGGGATTTATTTGTTGAAATATCCGTCCTGTGTGGGATGAGACAATGTAGGGTATATATCAAAATCAATAAGTGAGATGACCATATCGCTTTAATGTAGAGGAGATTAAAGACTAAAATGTTTACTCAGAGTGCAACTGAAGGTAAAAGTCTGGTTAGAAAGTTACGAATTTAGACTAAGAGATATGGAATAATGTGTACGGAACGGTTGCCTGCTCGTACAGACGGAACGATTCAACAAAGACGTTTATAAAGGCGCAGAAAATTCTTACAAATAATTCTATTGAGAGAAAATACCATTTTTTATCATTCCTTAGAGGGAAATATAGCATTATGTACGTGTGTGGTGAAAGAGTCGCAGTTGTAGATATGTATACATACGGGAGAGTCGTAGATGGATGTACGTCTGTGTGACTGGGTTTACGTTCCTCCTCCGAGAAACTATTGTTAACACTAGAACAGAGGGACGGGGAGGGACCCGCACACCAGCTGTCAGTGTCAGACCCTCCCTCGGCTCGCACCCTGGGGGATTTACTGGCGACATGTGAGGTTCGACTGAACCTTCATAACCCTAAAGCTATGAAGGTGACCGTTTGGTAACGTTCTTACCTGAGCCTCGCGACTGACGCGACATCGGTACGTAGCTTGTCGTCGTCGGTCGTATCAAGGGACGAGGCCACGTCGCTCGTTACTTCATCCAAGAAACGCGAACGTCAGACACCAACACTACCGCTTCAGATAATATAGTACATAAGAGAGTAAGCGATGGAAGTCATTCGTGTTGGCTGCAGGATAACGTACACGATACAAAGAAAGTCTTATAAAAGCCAGGTTCGTTTCTCGAATCGTTTGCGAATACGTCATGTTTTAGGAAGGCAGCCAACACTGCCCGAGCCACGGTTTGGAGGGGGCGCCAGTCGTCCGTGGGCCAAGACGGGGCTGTAGGTTGGGTAAGAAGGCTCTCCTGCATCATGAAGGGAATAGGGGTAGGGCTGTGAGAGGATGGGGGAGGCGATGCGTGACCTCGCTAGTCAGGGATACTGCGGAAGAGGAAGGCTTGGGAAGGGACAAGAGACTGGCTCAATCAGGGAAGCAGCCTTTGGTTCTTCACCAGCACGAGGTCATATTAGAGCTTCCCTTTATTAATCTCGTCTTATTGAGCGGGACCTATCCCCGGCCACTGTCTCTCCTGGGGAGAGAACCTTACATAAGAGGCTTGGCGCAAGTAACTTCCTCATGTCTTACCTCCGTTATGTTCCTCACTGGTACGTAGGTCGAGGGGTTTGGCTGTTGATTTTTCCTTGTGTTGCAACGATTACGATTTGGCCTGAAGTGACCGATAACATCAGCACTTTAATGCGTGTGGTTGAGAGAGAGAGAGAGAGAGAGAGAGAGAGAGACAGAGAGAGAGAGACAGAGAGAGAGAGAGACAGAGAGAGAGAGACTCATGTCAGGAGAGGCTACCTCCCCTTAGGCCGTAGTTGAACATACCATGTACCTCCCCAACACAGATGCTTCGCTCGACTGACCACCAGAGACTTCACCCCCACCAACCATGGCCAGCAACCAGGGAGTTGACCTGGTACTTTGCAACCATCCCTGACCTGTGACACGTGATGCCAATGTTACTGACCTCCACTAGTAAGCAGTTAAGACAACGGTCAACACCTCCCTTGAGCACGACGGTACGACTGCCTCTTGTAACCCCTCTAACCACCAGGTAACTAACCTTTGACCCTCTGTGCCGGCAGAAAAACACTGGTCAGAATGGTGGGAAGCCACGCCTGGACCTCAACGTGGAGGCTGCCTGGGCCCAGGGCTACACCGGCCGGAATGTCACGACAGCCATTATGGACGATGGTACAGTACCTGCCTACCCTTGATGCCTCTCTTACTGTGTGTGTTGGGTACCTGTACTGCCTGGTTTACTGTGTGTTGGGTACCTGTACTGCCAGTGGTTTACTGTGTGTTGGGTACCTGTACTGCCTGGTTTACTGTGTGTTGGGTACCTGTACTACCTGGTTTACTGTGTGTTGGGTACCTGTACTGCCTGGTTTACTGTGTGTTGGGTACCTGTACTGCCTGGTTTACTGTGTGTTGGGTACCTGTACTGCCTGGTTTACTGTGTGTTGGGTACCTGTACTGCCTGGTTTACTGTGTGTTGAGTACCTGTACTACCTGGTTTACTGTGTGTTGGGTACCTGTTCTGCCTGGTTTACTGTGTGTTGGGTACCTGTACTACCTGGTTTACTGTGTGTTGGGTACCTGTACTACCTGGTTTACTGTGTGTTGGGTACCTTTACTACCTGGTTTACTGGGTGTTGGGTACTTGTACTACCTGGTTTACTGTGTGTTGGGTACCTTTACTACCTGGTTTACTGTGTGTTGGCTCACTTAGTGTTTGTGTGTCTGTGTGATGATTATAATGCTTTACTTAATGTGTGTTGATGTACATATTGCCTCTCTTCCTGTGTGCTAAAGCATTTACTACCTCCCACTATGTGCTGCTAATATATATATATATATATATATATATATATATATATATATATATATATATATATATATAATTTCATTACTGCTTATAATATTGCGTGTTGATTATGTGCATACTGCCTTTCTAAATACTTGTTTCTGATGTGTACACTGTCTATCACAGCTTTCTTGATAATGTATACACTGCCTCTCTTATTTTGTTCTGCTGATGTATATCGTGCCTTCTTTACTTAGTCATGCTGACGTACATCCTTCCAGGTTGTATTACGATGATGATATGCGCGCGCGCGCTCGTGTGTGTGTGTGTGTGTGTGTGTGTGTGTGTGTGTGTGTGTAATCGGACACCACCTGTATGTGTCGGCGAAGCTGTATCAACGTCATTGGACGTAAGGGAAGGAGTACAGTTTCGTCGAATAACTTCTAATTATAAAGGAGTCCTTCGTTCCCCTGCTCCTCATTGGAGCGAAGCCTTAAAACTGCAGGAGCCCCTTTAAAAAGGAATCCTGACTGTATATCACATACACATACATACACACACACACACACACACACACACACACACACACACACACACACACACACACACAAACACACACACACACACACACACACAATGATATATATATATATATATATATATATATATATATATATATATATATATATTATCCCTGGGGATAGGGGAGAAAGAATACTTCCCACGTATTCCCTGCGTGTCGTAGAAGGCGACTAAAAGGGGAGGGAGCGGGGGGCTGGAAATCCTCCCCTCTCACTTTTTTTTTTAATTTTCCAAAAGAGGGAACAGAGAAGGGGCCCAGGTGAGGATATTCCCTCAAGGGCCCAGTCCTCTGTTCTCAACGCTACCTCGCTAATGCGGGAAATGGCGAATAGTATGAAAAAAAGAAATATATATATATATATATATATATATATATATATATATATATATATATATATATATATATATATATATATATATTGAAGAATCTGCTTACCACTCTTCATAGTCGCTGATATTCACACTCTGTCAAGACCCTAGCAACGTATTAAACCTCTCTTGGTTCCACAACAAAATCCCAAGCATCTGAAACCTGCCAACACACTACCCATCCTGAAATCCTCCAAACCATCCAGCGCTTCTTCCTCCTGCCTCCTCATATCACTGCTATCTTCAGTATCCAGATATTTCTTTTAAAAAACGCTCCATAACAAAGCCAATCAATGTATCACACTCACTCACATAGCTCGCATTCAGGCCCTGGTACTTTACTGTCACTCTGCAGACGACCCTCGCACAATACAATCTGCTTTTTCCCCCCCCTCAAAACCGACTCTCTGCATGCCCCCATTCCTCCGTAAACCCATAGTCACCCCATTAACTACTAAATAGACATGAAAGGAACCTGCACCCTCCCATAACACGTAATGATCAGCCAGTTCCACACTGTAAAGCGCCAACTACGTTATTCATCACATACGACGCACACATACCACTTACTCCCCACATCATCACAACCGTCCACACAAAGTCAGTATATAAATCAAATGCCCACAGAACATTCACCGGCACCGCATTCAGACACCAGGAAGAATCCCTCATTATACTCTATAAACAATTCATCCGCTTCATCTTGAAATACTCCTCTCCTGTCCGGCCAGCCACCCTTACAAAACTACACAAGGAAACTTCCAACTACACAAAAACAGAACATTCAGACCATCCCATGTTGGCTTAGCAGCAGCCAGTACTCATCACCTACACAAGGAAACAAAGATGCTCCCAAGGTATTCCCACCTTACTATGATCGGCACCCACCTCTATGCACCAGCTCTGTAACTCTCCCACACAGACCACTACATAAGCAATCACCATCACCCATGCTGGGACAGAAAGCCAAAATGCTTACACCTGCTTCACATTTCAGGTCGACAAAACATACTGACACTGCAATGACCCAACAAATATTAGACAAGTGCTCTTCCACAACCTCTAATCTTAATCTCCATTCCACCGGATAGACACCCATCTCATCCTACATTCCCTAGACACGTCCGGGTTACACTGTCTCGTCTGCATCTTGGACATCACTTGTCTCGGCTGCGCTACAAACGTTGAGTCAACCCAGTATGCAGCGTCCACACTGACGACATTGTACCGGTCCTGTGGACCACTCACCCCCACAAACACAGACAAACAATATCAGTACACTTCTCGGTGCCTGTGTGATAATGATTTGTGTTACAGGGAAAGAGTTTAACACGTGTTGCCCCGAGTATATATATATATATATATATATATATATATATATATATATATATATATATATATATATATATATATGTGTGTGTGTGTGTGTGTGTGTGTGTGTGTGTGTGTGTAGTCAGCTTGATGATGGTAACTGATACGGTGATTCTCATATACCTTGTGGCAGTACATAGACTGGCCTTGTTAGTCCACTAATGGTTGTGGACCTTCTGTCAGCCTCACCCCTGCTCTCTATTTCCAGGCATCGACTACATGCACCCAGACCTGCGTCACAACTATGTAAGTACCCAGTGTGTGTATCACACAGAAATTAACACACCATAGTCTGTATACAGACACACAGCACACCACAGCCTTTACACAGACATACGGCACACCGCAGCCTGTATAAAGGCATACAGCACACCACAAGCTATATACAAACATACAGCACACCAGAACCTGTATACAGATTTACAGCACTGGAAAGCTTGCACACAGACATACAGCACACAGCAGACCATGCAGAGATATACAGCTTGTATGTAGACACACAGTATACCACATCCTGTAGACAGACATACAGAACAGACAAGCACAGAGCAAACCATAAACTGTATACAGATTTAAATCACACGGAAACGTGTGTTAGAATATAATTCACCGTACCTTGCATACACTGAAACCCACCCACCTTCTATTCACTGTCACACAACATAGTATACATAATGATATAATGATGATGACCCGGTAATGACAGCCGTAATATTTGATTCATTGACGGAGCAAAATAATGATGACAATTACGTATTGTTCTGTTGATGTACAATAATTTTCTCTTCGTTATTTTGCTTCAGAACGCCCAAGCCAGCTGGGACTTCAGTAGCAACGACCCCTTCCCCTTCCCTCGCTACACTGACGACTGGTTCAACAGGTCGGTCTCTCTGTCCTGCCAAGGCATCTAGTGATCCATTAAACAACGTTTTCAAATCCATTAATTTCATTGTCATTATTTGTATTCTTTGGTTATCATTTTGACAGCTAAGGTAAGGGAAAAGATATCGCTCTCACTTCCCTCTGTGGAGGCC
Source organism: Panulirus ornatus (assembly GCF_036320965.1). Classification (NCBI taxonomy): domain Eukaryota; kingdom Metazoa; phylum Arthropoda; class Malacostraca; order Decapoda; family Palinuridae; genus Panulirus; species Panulirus ornatus. Next base: position 12,548,451 of record NC_092260.1, on the reverse strand, counting down.
CTCATGCAGCGCCCTCGAACACGCTCACTTGAGTCGACGAAGTAGAGTTCGAGTGTTCCACTGCCGCCGCGCGACTGTAGGCTGGAACGAAGACGGATGATGACAGGCAGACATGTGTAGGGAAGGATAGGGCTGGAGATAATATGGAAAGATGGTATGAATGGGGAGAGAGATTGGGACGACGGTATGAATGGGGAGATTGATAGAGATGATATTAACGGGGAGATAGAGGGACAACGTTATTGATTGGAGAGATAGAGAGAAGAGGATATAGCTGGGAGACGGAGGAGTATAAACACGAAAATTGGAGGGAAAAGCTGTTTGGAGAAATAGGGTGGGGAGACGGTATGAATGAAGGAGATTGGTTAGGAAAGAATGTATTTGTGAGGGAGAAAGAGAGGGAAGGCGAGATAAGAGAGCAGTGAATGAGTGGACGAGGCAGGAGTATTGGAGGCTGCATACTGCTCGGGAACCTCCAGCCGGAGTGATAAATGCTGCCTTCCCTCACTCTCCCTCCCTGTACATTCCTGCACACTCCCTCCCTGTACTCCTCCTCCTTCGAGAAACCCTGTTCTCTTCCTCTTCCCCTCCTTCACATTCCCTTTGATACTCAATCACTCATGTCTGCCCCCTATTTTCTTATACTCCCTGACACGTTTTGTACGCTCTGCCCAAATAGGCTTTCTGCTTCGCCCATGCTCCCTACCTGTTCACGCACTCTGGCCCATCTACCCTCCCACGCTTCCTGACCCATCTACCCTCCCACACACCCTAACCCATCTACCCTCCCATGCACCCTGAACAATCTGCCTTCGTTCGCTCCTCTGCTTATCTCCCCTTGCCCTTCCCTGTCCTTGCCTTGCTCAACCCTTCCTCCCTAACCATCCACCCCCTGTATCATAATTCCTCCCTCCTCCCCTCCCACCCAGTGCCAGATTAGGCAATTAGCATAAGTAGCAAATGCTACGGGTCCTGCGTGTATTGTACCCCACACGCCCACTCGTAAAAGGAAAAAAAGAAATACACGTATTTCATTACGAATGTTAAAGCATAAAAGTATTTGGTATGGATTTACATAAAAGCTGGTTTGTAATATATGCCGTGTGTTCATCAGTTTGTTCAGTCGAGAAAGATTAATTTCTAATGCATATTTCGTAGGTTATTAATGAATATGATAAGTATTTTCATAATAATTGTTTCTCTTTTACTACAAAAATCCGAGAAAGATGAATAAGACTGTCAGTCTTAATAAAGTTTTGAATATTAGAATAAGGCTAAAGTATTTTCTGGCAGAAGGGGATCCAGTCTCCTATATAAAACTGCTGCGGATTCCCACAGATTCTTAATTTGGCCCCAACCCCTTCCACCATGAGATCCCGTGCCCCATCACCACCCCCTGCACCCTCTTTCATACCTTCTTTTTGTTAACAGTTTAGAGTCGAGTCTTTTCTGGTAACAATATCCAGGTACTAAAGCACCAACATTCGTCCATTCACGGGCTCGTGGCTGGATGTAAGAGGAAATTAGTTTTTTATTTGGCTGCGTTTATTTTTTCTAAAGCTTTGTTTTTTTCTGGCAGACTAAGCAAGATTTTTTCTTTTTCTCGTGATCTGTTTTCATAAGGAATATATTTAGGAAAAACAGTTTTCACGGAGTATTATGAGCCGGTCTCCACAGTTGCTGCTGCTGCCGCAGGTCCAGTGTTATTGTCCGTTACCATTGCTCAGCTGTTTGCCGCTGACGTCATCCTTCACGAACGGCTTACTTATCCGGAATAAATCTGATCTGAATATATGATCAAAAGTTGATTATGTTTAAGGAACATAGGAGGAGACGCCTACTAGTTGTGAGCATCATTTGAGTTGATGCAGATGGTCACTGGTTGTGACCATCAGTTGAGGAGCTACAGGAGATGATCCTTGGTTGTGACCGTCCTTTGAGGAGCTGCAGGAGATGGTCACTGGTTATGATCGTATGTTGAGGAGCTGCTAGAGATGGTCGCTGGTTGTGACCGTCTGTTGTGGAGCTGCAGGAGATTATCATTGGTTGTGATCGTCATTTCAGGAATATCAGCGAGAACACCTACCCTCTGTATCGGTCGGTGTAAGTGTTACCACTGCCTTGTGTGTGTGTGTGTATGTGTGTGTGTGTGTGTGTCTGTGTCTGTGTGCAACAGCCAGGGCCCCATGTTGACTGCAGGCTTCATCCTGAAGGGTTGTTGTTCCTCTCTATGTTGTGGCAGTAGCATCTTACCCCTCCGTCTTCAGCCTCCTTCAGCGACGACCTGAAGGTATGATAGCCTGGCCTTTGAAGCCGTCATACCCAAAGACCGTACAGCCGTACTCTAGAGTTTATTGCTGACTACCATGTGAGCTGGGTCCTGGACGGGGTAACGTGAGAGGGAACTAGCAACTACATTTCAAAATTTTCCAGTGAATAAAACAATTTGATAACCCAATGCTTCCACCCCCCTTCCTTCGCCAAAAAAGTAGAAAAAAGAAAGAAAAAGGAAACCATTAGTTATATGTCCGCTTTTGGCACGCTGAAATCACGACAGAAAACATATACCTTCGTTCCAATAACTGTTGGCTATACCTCGAGGACACCACCGCCTGATACCTCTTCATCAGTTCAAAGAAAATGGCGTCCCAACAATTTCTTGCTTTGGCTAAGGTCAGGGAAGTCTGGCGTCTGAGCCCGTCTTAACTACAGTGCTGAGATTTTAGGCAAAGATTCAAATTTCTTCTTTTTTTTTTTTTTGTCTATATTCCGGACGTGAGGAGTGTGCGTTTGCCTGGATCCTCCCCTATTGACACGACCGGCAAACCCACCCCTACTCCTCGCTCTTCCCCCACCAACTCAGTGACCAAACACACGTGAGCGACACCTGAGCCATCAATCCCGCTCGCCAGGCCAAAAGGAGCCAACTACGTTTAGAAAAGTCCCGTGTGTGGCAGGAAGTTGTGAGCGAGACAACTGAACGCTAGGGTCGGTGCAGCAACAACTTGCCACAGGCAACTTGTCACTAAATGAGTTAACAGTACCTCATTTTACTCACTTCTAGTTCTTGCTGATGATTCTCTGGGTTTCGTCTAATTTTCTACGTATATACCTGATATGCACTTACTGCCGGTGACTGTGACTGCGGGCTCTCAGAAAAACGTTGAAGACTTGTAGTAACAGTCTGTGCGTCCAGCCGAGTTATAACTGACTGGCCGCCACTGCAGGATATTTTTAGAAGTTCATGTCTTGGGCCTACCGGGAGAACCTAAATAGCCATGTATATACAATATTTGTACATCAAGCTTCATTGGGGTGCATGTAAGTGCAGTTTCAGGCTATTACCTTCATTCAATAAGTAAACTGAGATCTAATATTCACTTATATTCGCTACTCTAAGATAACCTTACTTAAGTTGTCCTTGAATTTTTCGGTGTGGCACACTGACGATGCCAATACCGACCGAACCAATGAGAAATTAAGAATCAGATGTCGTAAATAAACATATATATATATATATATATATATATATATATATATATATATATATATATATATATATATATATATATAGCAGTCCACGGGGAAAATGAAACAAGTTCTCAAGTGCACTTTCGTGTAATAATCACATCATCAGGGGAGACACAAGAAATATGACAGTTGATGTACAACGAAGAGACGTACCTGGGACGCCCATTTAGTAAACATGCGATTGTCCAAGACAGACAATCTTGGACAATCGCATGTTTATCAAATGGGGTCCTAGCTTCGTCTCTTCCATGTATATCAACTGACTGTTATATTTCTCTCTTGTGTCTCCCCTGATGATGTGATTACTACACGAAAGTGCACTTGGGAACTTATCGTGTTTCATTTTCCCCATGAACTCATAGGAATATCTTGATCACGCGCAGATATGTGATCCTTTCCTATATACACACACACACACACACACACACACACACACATATATATATATATATATATATATATATATATATATATATATATATATATATATATATATATATATATATATATTAGGCGCTTTAAGGAGGAGGAATCATTGCCTGGTTAAAGGTATATTAGTCCCGACAGCGTTGTATAGATGCGAGTCTTAGGCCATAGATAAGGTAAAGAGTACAGACGGAGGTGGATGTATTGGAAAAAAAATATGGTTGAAGGTCATATGTGATTTCAGAAGGGTTGACCCAGCACGAAATGAAAAGGTAAGAGAGAGGTGTAGTAATAAGGGGAAAACACAGCTTTGTTGAAGCTCCAAATGAGGGCGACAAAGATTGTCCGAGATGTACAGAAAGTAAGCCACAGGGATAGGCCATGGAATTATCCGCATTGAAAACAAAAAGAGGGAGACATGAAAACAACATGCAGGTTTCTGCAGAGATTTGTTGAAGCAAACACCGGAAGTCTCAAAACTAAATGTGATCAACAAGAGGACATAACGGGACAGTACTACCAAAGTTATAAAAGATGCGAAGAGGTACTTTTGTAGTAACAAGATGAAGCTGAGAAAGAAAGGAAATTCAGGCACAATTGATTAAGTTTAAACGATTTTATACTACAGAAAGTTGAAGAGATGCGAACACGAGCGCCGTACTACAAAAGTTGAATGCAAGTACCCTTTCATATACCTGCACGCAAGCCCTACATCATAGGTAATTGACTGACTTTGTAAGTTCTGTCGAATAAGGAAATGGAAAATATTCTAAGTTTTTCGAAAAAATAATACCCAGAAAAATCATACAACAATATTATTGTGGAGGATGTGGCATCCGACCAGCTGACCCGTCTGCCGCCCTCAAACACAACAACAAAGGATCGCGCGGGAAGAATCGTCTCGTAAGCTGCTGAGACCACGAGTTAACACGTTATTTTTCTCGGGTAATCTGCTTACAAGACCTCTGAGTCGGCAATACTGTCATGGCAGAGACGTGCGTGCCGCAATAGTTAGATTTCCGGGGAGAAGTTTGAGCTAGGTGTTGTGTCAAGTGTGTGGCTGCGAGAGACTGCTTGGAGGGTTTCCTGAGCTTCCGAGAAGAGTAGTTCCGGTGAACATTTGGTAAATGTTTGCTCTCTAACTTAGGAAACTTCTTATGAAGGAAAAAGTTTTAGATAGTTCTTACATTGAAAGAAATTTACCGATAGAAGGTTTGATATGAATTCTTTTTGTTGTCTCGTGGTGGACAGAGTTTTGTACACTAAAAAGGAAAAAACGAAACTAGGATTTCATGATATATTAAGCAGCTGTCGTAGATATTAGTTTATGGGTTTCACTAATGAAGTTTTAATAGACAGTAAAAAGACCTGAAAATTTCTAAGCTTTCACTTTTTAGACCCAGTTGTGTGGCTCAGCTAGCTCCCTATAGACATAGTTGTGTGATTGCCCTTAGGTATGATGACCTGACCATTGACCTTTCAGTGAAGGGACATGGTTGTGCTTTAATCTCAGATTGAATGACAGAAAAGGTAGGTTACTAACCATTATCTTCAAACTTCCTTATATATATAGTAAGCCATCGTACACCTACGCACACCATGGCCAACCTATAGCAGCTTCAGTGTGTGGAGGCCATTAACATTTAAGGGCAACCCATTATTATCTTGATGCAATCATGGCGACCATCACGCCACGAAACAGCTTATAACTACTTCATGTAGTCCACCAGGCCCGTAATTTACCATAGATTAAGCTGGGTTAATGTTGGAGGGACGATTTATTGACATTCCCTCCGGCCGGCAATAGTCTTACATCGGCCAGCTACACACACACTGACCTTGAGTAACTCTGGCCGGCACGGGGTCGGATTAGAATGGGTTCGAATCCTAGACATGGCAGTCGGCCTACACCCAGCCAAAGTGTTAATCCTCCTTTCGGGGCTGGTCGATATATGGGTACTTGGCTTCGGCTACGGTGTATATGTGCATACACAGAACTAAAGAAATGAAATTATTCTTATAAACAAGGTTAAAGGGGAGCGGGGGGTGGGGGGCAACACGAGTGTAAAACTTTCGCATGTAACAGAAATAGTAATAGTAATCACACACACACACACACACACACACACACACACACACACACACACACACACACACACAAACAAACAAGCAAATCTATTTTTTTTAAATCTTTTAATCGAGAACTTAAGAACATGATGAATAATCTACGTCTGACTTGGCTATCACATTTGAGTAACGACGGTACAACTCATATATGATAATCTGGAGGTACGATAACCTGAAGAACGTACCTATGTGTCATCTCGTCGTGCTAGAGCGTCATACTGCAATCCTTTAAAGACTTTACTGTCGTGCTCTGGGTCTTAGAGTTACCACAGTTTGTGAAACATTGCTGAAAAATGTTTTTTCATATATTTCTCTGCACTTGACAATTGCCGACTTATCCGTCATGTTTCATGATAAGCTGTGCGTACCCGTGGGGGGGTCGAAAGCCAGTACGGACCCCGAGGCAAACAGCTTCGAACTCCCCGTGATATAAAGGGGTTAGGGGCTTTCTCTTTCACTTTGCACTTTTTTCAGAATGTAAAATAAAAAACTGATATCCTAACTTTGGACAGAAACGAGCTTATCATCAAAGCAAAAATGCATGAAGTGTATTATGTAACGATGGGGAAGTGAGGACGAGGATTATAGCTTTCCATTTTGAATAGGATTAAATGGCATTGAAATATATATATATATATATATATATATATATATATATATATATATATATATATGTGTGTGAGCCCGGGTCCCTCGACGGACCCCGAGGTAGAAAACCCCGGCACAACCCGTTCTTATTGGGGCTGTGTGCACTATGCGACCAACAATAGTTTATCCTTTAATGTGTCCCTCACCAGTTGTGTACCTCATGAACCCATTACTAGTTCTGCGCATCATCTGTCCATGGCCACGTATATACATCACGGTTTCTTAAAAGATCGCAGAACTTTTTATTTAGCTTAGCGGCAGCGCCATATATTTGCTCAGCTCAACACATCTTATTTACGTCAGTTTTGCTTTGCAGTCTCGGCGTCTCAGATTTAAAGTGTTTTACTATTTACAATATTATGAAAGAAATACTTCGTCTGGCAATGAAAAGTGTTGTGTTCCCATCTCCTACCGAGACATTTATTGTAGCTCCCCGAAGCCTCGTTCACACGAGACTGAATTCACGTCGCGTGAAAATATTTGCGGTCTCGCGGGTGCAATTTTGTCAGCCTTTCTCACGAGCGTGTTCTACGCTTAGTGCGCGTACAGCTGTTCAGAATGGAGGACGTCAAATAAAGAGGGTCATCTACGTCTACTTTCGGGATGAAGTTATAAAAGAAAAACGTCGTACCTTGGCTGTTTAATGATAATAATAAATTCAGTCATGATGGTTTGCTATGGCGTCGTTCTGTAATATTTTATTACATGATCATCATCAAGATAGGCTATCAAATTATATAGACAGATAGATGAAGATTTACATGGTATAGCGATAGACAGATGATGGATATAGACATAGGTAAATATATAATACACATTGTCACGAATACTTTTAGGTACTTCTCAAATAGAGAAAATCAAAGGCACATTACAGTGTACTGTGACCCTCCAGAGATAACCGCAAATGACCCGCTGGTCTGAAATGGTCCATTGGTATGTGAACATTGTGAGCACGCGCGGCATGTTCTTAACCATAGCGGGCTAGCACTGTAGGCGTGCTGTGTCTGCCCACGACGAGTGAAATTTCACTGCGCACGACCATGCGAACACTCCCATTGAAGTCTGTATAGTTATCATTCGCTTGTGTTTTCACACAGGAAACGTTAATACACGCTTGTATGAACGAGGCCTAGGTTAGTTAGACCCCTGGTCACAGAGCATCTCACTAGAGTGTCTTAGACTAACTGTGCTCAGACTGCTAGACCCCACGGAGCATCTCACTTGTGTGTTTTCTGGACCAGCTGGGCTCATCGTGGTAGGCCCAGTGTCACCGAGCCTCTCACCAGTATGTGTCCTACAGCAGCTGTTCTCACCGTGGTAGACCCCAGGTCACAGAGCATCTCTCCACTTTGTGTCCTGGACCAGTTGTGCTCACCATGGTAGACCCCAGGTCACAAAACAACTCGCTAGTGTATGTCCTAGACCAGCTGTGCCCGACTGCTAGATCCCAGAGCACAAAGCATTCCACAAGTGTGTGTCGTGGACCAGCTGAGTGTGCTATCTTGATCAGAACTCATAATGTCTGGTTCCTTACCAGTATGACTGTGACCCGTGCTGAGTCATAAGACACCAGGCTCTGGCCAGTATATTCTGGACCCTAGTTAATCTCCAGCTCTTAAAGGTATTTCGCTAAGGTATATATGTCCATAAACTCTTATTTCTTTGCCTCAGAGCTCATGGCATCTCACCAGAGTAATTACTCATTTGTACTCTACGGGGAAGGAGTTCGACACTTGTTGGGTCTCATCTCTTTTATGTGTGTGTGTCTCCTGTACTGTTGCTAGGCTCTAGGGCATAGAACGTCTAACTAGTGCGTGTAAACATGTTACGAGCATCATTTACATTAAATCATATATAAAGTAACAGCAGTTCTCTGGGCAACGACAGGTGACACCATCTCATTTGAAATATAATCTGTATGAAATGATCACGTGCAAAGAAATCAGATAACTTGCCCAGGGGAAGGTCTTCAGTATAACACCAGCACTGGAACAGTGCCTGCCATCCCCCACTGCCTGTAGTAGCAGCAGCAACAGGGTGTGTCAGCATCGGTCATTGACTCGTTTGAGAAACAAAGTCATGAAAGGTTTGATATTGCTCAGGTATCTCTAACATCTGAGCAGCACACGTTCTCACACTGTGAACACTACTGAACGACCAGTGGGTACGATAGCCTGGTCTTTCACCGCACATCTAGTAATCATATCTAAGGGACGTACTGTCATGCTCAAGGATCGTCCCTATCGTGTTCAGGGGTCAAACAATGTGTTCAAGGAATTACACCACCGAGGAACTTCTCCTTTGCTGCTGTCAGAGAATAAGTCGACATGAAGTTATGCTTAAGTTATTTGTCCTGACACGATTTCTTCAGCATATTTGTGGTAGCCTTCAAAACTATTCATATTATATGTTTACATCTTGAAGCAGAGTTAACGTAAGAATGCAGCTCTGATCTGCTAACTTCTTTGTCACTTAACATGATGGTTCAACTGACACCTAACTTATTACGCTGTCTGTCACCCAGCTTTCTGGTTCATCTGCCATTTTAACTTGTTGGTTTATCTGTCACCTGATTGATTCAATCATTCATCTGTCACTTGTGTCGATACAGAAAGATTTCTTGAAACCTTCACAGCCAGGAAAGTTTATGGGTTCTTGTGTCCTATGTCTCTGGGAATGAATTCCTTTTATTTCTTTGCGAGAAATCGTATTTCTTTTTCGGTTCGTTAATGTATTTGAGCTTGATGCAAATCACAGCCACTAAGGTCGGGAGTTGGTATTCCCCTTTTGTATTTCTAAATGTACTTTGCGTGGAGGGCAGATCCTGAAGACCTTGATGATGTTTTCGGTATAATGGAGACGGGGAGTTTAGTGAATAGAACTCCTGGTAATTTAGGAAGATTCTGATATATTTTTCAGAGTGAAACTATGCTTGTTAATTTGTAGTCAAACAGAGAACAGCGTCGGATATAACTAATAGCCCAGGACATACCTATTTATGCCATTTTCAAATTCTGACATTTTCCTGTTTTGACCTTGATTTTTTTAGTACAAATGTACGATGCCTGAATATGATGGCCTGACCTTTGACTTCAACTCAGTAATGACCAGGGATCACACTGCCATGTTCAGGGGGTTAATGAATACTCGTGAAATTAGACCTCTAACCATCCACATTTTTATAACCTTGTAATTAGAATACTATTTCATTTGTACTGTTTAGTTTCCAGTGAATTCAAGGCATGGAAACAGCTTTCTCTGAGTGACAGTGATTAATAGACTTTGTATTTACTTCTCATTTATTTCAAATGAGAGAGAGAGAGAGAGAGAGAGAGAGAGAGAGAGAGAGAGAGAGAGAGAGAGAGAGAGAGAGAGAGAGAGCATAACACAACAGTTTCATCCTTAAGCTGATTCTCTCTCGGTAGCCACGGGACGCGGTGTGCGGGCGAGGTGTCGGCCGCCCGTGACAACGGCATCTGTGGCGTGGGCGTTGCCTACAATTCCCTCGTGGCAGGTAAGTCTTCGCAACTCGGGATTGATGAACACAATGTAAAGGTGTATGGACTTACCGACCCACATTTCATCAACACAACAAAACATATATGAAATTGTTACCCCATCTTTCATAAACACTACAACATGTCTTTAGACATTCCATTAAGTCTGCAGACTTACCAAGTTATTGTTTTTTTTGACGGAACGAAAATATCTGCGGACGTACCAACCTACGTTTCATTAACATAACATGACATTTACCAATAATAATTCCCAACCCACATTCTACCAACAAAAAAGTGGACTTGCCAACCCACATTCTATAAATAATGTCTATGGACTTAGTGAGCCGCATTTCATTAGCGCAACAAAAATATCTGTAGAATTACCAAACCACATTTCATAAACATGACAAAGGTCTATCCATGTTCCATCATTACAATAAATATGTTAAAAGGCTTTTTGATATACCTTTCAAGAGCACAGCAAAATGATGGAGTTACCACCCTACATTTTGAGAAAATAGAATCTTGACTTAATTAACTTGTAATTGACTGACTATTAAAATCAGATGTTCTACGAAAGATACAAAAGTGATTTTTTTAAATGACTTAATTCCAAAAAAGAGCAACTAATAATGCAGACTCTAAGATTTAGGCTGTAATGCAGATGACGTGTACTATAGTATGTAATCATACTTATTTTCCTTCTTCCTGTGAGACACTAGCATTTGTGTTTTCATGTCTATAAAGCTGAGTTGTGAGTATGATCTGGTTGGTGAAGGTGAGGGGAAGGATGCCAACATGATAGTGAAAAGGGAAAGAGGCTTCACAGGTCATTTGTTGTTGCGAAGATGCGTATTGTAAGGGGTTATTGGAGAACCAACAGAAAACAAATGATGATTCAGTATCTAAAAGGAAATATCTGTCTGCTAATAATAGGACCAATCTTGTTATATGCAGCAGGAACTTGGGTAGGATGGAGAGGGGAAAATATTCAGGAGAGAATAGTGAGGAGAATGGTAAGATAATTACATGGATTGCAGAGAGAGAAATGAGAACTGATAACATCAGTAGGGTCAATAACAGGAATACTACATGGGAAGGGTAATACACAAGTGCCCTGGACCTATATCCTGGACAAACACAGAAAGTGCTGTAGGAGTAGCAATACAGATGACTGTAGTAAATAGAAAGAGCAAAAAATTAAAAAGTGATCAAGTCGAAATTCTCTGATGCGAACCCATTTGATAATAAAGGTTAAGGTTGAGAGATTTTTATAGATCCATTTGACCATGTCCAAATTTCAAATGTATTTCTCGTTAGAGCAAACTAGCCATTTCGTCCTTGTGTGAAGAACTGTTCTACACTCTTGGGGAGACTCTTCTACATTTCTCCTCGACATGATTCAGTCAATTCAACTCATCTCATTAACTTCCTCTCTCTTCCTTTCTTAATATAATACCGTTCTCTTAGCTCAAACTCTCTTTCGTACTATAAGTCTAACTTGATTCTCAAAAACTGACTGCATGTGTGCTCCATCCTCATGCTAGATCATGGAACACTCGACTATCCACCACATCCCACAGGTAAGGTGTGATTGTATGCAACTTGAAAACTGAGAATGTCTGTTTCTTTCTTTCCACAGCTAAATCGGGGAACTCTTTACCTTCTTTTTCTTTTTAAGTCCTGAAATTTGACATCCTTTACAAGGCAGGTCTTTTGTCACTTGAGGAATGGTTGAGACATATTTTACTTAATCCCAACTCTGAAGTGGGCTCAAGTGCCCTTCATGGGTGCTGTTTTACTCAAAAGAAGAGCCTGAAACTGACTGACCTTTTCTTCTTTACCCTCAGGTATCCGCATGCTGGATCAGCCGTACATGACAGATTTGATTGAAGCCAACAGCATGGGGCGGAAGCCTAACCTGATCGATATCTACTCAGCATCATGGGGACCAACAGATGATGGCAAGACGGTTGACGGGCCCAGGAATGCTACCATGAAAGCGATTGTCAGAGGTGTTAATGAGGTACGTAGCGTCAGTTCAGGTCAAGTTAGATCAGATAAATGAGATGAAGAAAATGCATTAGTTTCTCTACATTTGATTACGTAGGGACTTTAGGGTGAAATGATGTATGTGAAAACAACCAAAAACAAACTTACACTGTCAGATAAATTGGTTATGGGCATTGTTGTACACATACATAGTTGCATTTTTATGTGCATATACAGCACTCAATCAGCCACACCTTTGTTTAGTGTTAGCATAGTAGTTAATGTTACTGACCATGGGTCAGCACATGAATTCAAATCCTGGTTGCAGCAGTTGGCCCACACCCAACCTAGGTATTCAGCCTTCCCTCGGAGCTGGTCGATAGATGGGTACCTAACTTTTGCTGGTGTGTGTGTGTGTGTGTGTGTGTGTGTGTGCACAGGAGTAAAGACATGGTATATATACAAGTCTGAGAGATAGAGTGGCATGAGTGTAAAGCCCTCTTCCTATAACACACATAGTAATCACAAACACACACAGGCACACACACCTACATACATACATAATCTTACAAATGAAACACACATATATACATACTTACGTACTCCTACAAACAAAGATATAGGAAGCACTTCAGCTAGCTGGCATTGTTAGGTATGAGAAAGCAAGGAATTATTACGGCAGAACAAAAAAATGAGAAACAAAGAAACATTGAAAAGAATAGTGTGGATAATGCAAGGGAAAATCTGAAACTCCCATAAAATCATCAGGGTATATTGTCAATTAAGAGCAGCAGATTTGACTAAGGGGATTCAGAGGGAAGAGTAGAAAATGATGGAAGGATATATATAAGGAAGTGAACACCAAGTTCCAAAGTGTTTTTACATTGGAATACACTAACAGCCCCAACAGCAATAAGATGGAACCGGGAGGAGGTCTTCAGTTGCTATAAAATATTAAAAAATAGAAATTAACAGAATACTAAAGAGTCATGATCCATTGAAGGCAAATGGCCTGATGAAATTTCACCATAATTGCTGAAGATGTGTGCAGATACACCCGACGAACCACATGAAGTACTGGTCATGATGTCCTTGGAGAATGAAAGGCAAAGTACTAAGGGAGTGGAAATGGCAAATGTCATACCTATCTACAAGAAAGGACACCAGAAGAAGCTTTGACTTACAGATAAGTCTTCCGGAGGAATGTAGTCAGTAAAGTACTGAAAAAGATAATCGAAAAACAAATGGATGACTTCCTTCAGAGGAGAAATCACTTCACACGGTATGGTTTCATGGAAAGGATGTCATTTGTAATTAAATTCTCAGATATCTATGAGAAAGTAAGCTCTGTATTAGATGAAAAAGAAGTGTGGACGAATTGTTTACATCTGGAATGCCAGAAAGCATTTTGACACAGATGCAAGGTAAGCTTATTAGGAAGCTCGATCACCAGGCAGGAATAAGGGAAAGACTCATACAATAAACAGATTATCATCTTAGTGGAAGTGACAAATGAAACAAATCAAAGTAGCATTGTTAGATTGGGTGTAGGTCACACAAGTAGAGTGCCAAAGGGTTTTATTCAGAAATGGTTACTCTTCTTGATCTATGCAAATACCAAAAGGTATGGACTCCTACCTGAATGTCATGTTTGCAGATGACCCAAAGGTCATGAGGAAAGTGAAAAGTAAGGAGGATTCCATCAACTTACAAGTGGGTCTAGACATTCCAAAGTTGGTCTGATACATAGTTGATGAAGTTCATCCCAAGTAAATGTAAAGTAATAAGGATGGGGTTAAATGAAAGGAAGACTCAACATAGATATTATTTAGCAGGAAATGAGATGCAAAAATTTGTATTTGATAGGAGCTTGGAAGTCAATATCATCCTTAAAATGTAACCAGAGTCCCACATTAGGTCAGTACTAGAGAAAAAAATGTTTGCATGCACATATTAGAATAACATTCAAGTACTGCATATGAACCATGAAATATTCGGCATGCTGTTCACACCCTACATTTGCCATAATACGTTTCTCATGTTTGGTCACCACACATAAAGAAGCATAAAAACTAATAAAGAAGTCCAAAATGAGGTCATAAAACATTTTTTTTTTTTTTTTTGCTTTGTCACTGTCTCCCGCGTTTGCGAGGTAGCGCAAGGAAACAGACGAAAGAAATGGCCCAACCCACCCCCATACACATGTATATACATATGTCCACACATGCAAATGTACATACCTACACAGCTTTCCATGGTTTACCCCAGACGCTTCACATGCCCTGATTCAATCCACCGACAGCACATCAACCCCGGTATACCACATCGATCCAATTCACTCTATTCCTTGCCCTCCCTCCTTTCACCCTCCTGCATGTTCAGGCCCCGATCACACAAAATCTTTTTCACTCCATCTTTCCACCTCCAATTTGGTCTCCCACTTCTCCTCGTTCCCTCCACCTCCGACACATATATCCTCTTGGTCAATCTTTCCTCACTCATTCTCTCCATGTGCCCAAACCGTTTCAAAACACCCTCTTCTGCTCTCTCAACCACGCTCTTTTTATTTCCACACATCTCTCTTACCCTTACGTTACTTACTCGATCAAACCACCTCACACCACACATTGTCCTCAAACATCTCATTTCCAGCACATCCATCCTCCTGCGCACAACTCTATCCATAGCCCACACCTCGCAACCATACAACATTGTTGGAACCACTATTCCTTCAAACATACCCATTTTTGCTTTCCGAGATAATGTTCTCGCTTCCACACATTCTTCAAGGCTCCAGGATTTTCGCCCCCTCCCCCACCCTATGATCCACTTCCGCTTCCATGGTTCCATCTGCTGCCAGATCCACTCCCAGATATCTAAAACACTTTACTTCCTCCAGTTTTTCTCCATTCAAACTTACTTCCCAATTGACTTGACCCTCAACCCTACTGTACCTAATTACCTTGTTCTTATTCACATTTACTCTTAACTTTCTTCTTTCACACACTTTACCAAACTCAGTCACCAGCTTCTGCAGTTTCTCACATGAATCAGCCACCAGCGCTGTATCATCAGCGAACAACAACTGACTCACTTCCCAAGCTCTCTCATCCCCAACAGACTTCATACTTGCCCCTCTTTCCAAAACTCTTGCATTCACCTCCCTAACAACCCCATCCATAAACAAATTAAACAACCATGGAGACATCACACACCCCTGCCGCAAACCTACATTCACTGAGAACCAATCACTTTCCTCTCTTCCTACACGTACACATGCCTTACATCCTCGATAAAAACTTTTCACTGCTTCTAACAACTTGCCTCCCATACCATATATTCTTAATACCTTCCACAGAGCATCTCTATCAACTCTATCATATGCCTTCTCCAGATCCATAAATGCTACATACAAATCCATTTGCTTTTCTAAGTATTTCTCACATACATTCTTCAAAGCAAACACCTGATCCACACATCCTCTACCACTTCTGAAACCACACTGCTCTTCCCCAATCTGATGCTCCGTACATGCCTTCACCCTTTCAATCAATACCCTCCCATATAATTTACCAGGAATACTCAACAAACTTATACCCCTGTAATTTGAGCACTCACTCTTATCCCCTTTGCCTTTGTACAATGGCACTATGCACGCATTCCGCCGATCCTCAGGCACCTCACCATGAGTCATACATACATTAAATAACCTTACCAACCAGTCAATAATACAGTTACCCCCTGTTTTTTTTATAAATTCCACTGCAATACCATCCAAACCTGCTGCCTTGCCGGCTTTCATCTTCCGCAAAGCTTATACTACCTCTTCTCTGTTTACCAAATCATTTTCCCTAACCCTCTCACTTTGCACACCACCTCGACCAAAACACCCTATATCTGCCACTCTATCATCAAACACATTCAACAAACCTAGTACCAATATTAAAAAAGTGAGATGGTCAGGGAGAATGATTTGGTAAACTGAGAAGAGGTTGTGAAAGCTTTGCGGAAGATGAAAGCCGGCAAGATGGCGGGTTTAGATGGTATTACAGTGGAATTTATTTAAAAAAGGGGATGACTTTGTTGTTGACTGGTAGGTGAGGTTATTCAGTATATGTATGGTTCATGGTGAAGTGCCTGAGGATTGGTGGAATGCATGTATAGTGCCATTGTACAAAGGCAAAGGGGATAAAGGTGAGTGTTCAAATTACAGAGGGATAAGTTTGTTGAATATTCCTGGGAAATTATATGGGAGGGTATTGATTGAGAGGGTCAAGGCATGTACAGAGCATCAGATTGGGGAGGAGTGGTGTGGTTTCAGAAGTGGTAGAGGATGTGTTGATCAGGTGTTTGCTTTAAAGAATGTATTTGAGAAATACTTAGAAAAGTATATGGATTTATATGTAGCATTTATGGATCTGGAAAAGGCATATGATAAGAGTTGATAGAGATGCTCTGTGGAAGGTATTAAGAGTATATGGTGTGGGAGGTAAGTTGCTAGAAGCAGTTAAAAGATTTTATTGAGGATGTAAGGCATGTGTACGAGTAGGAAGAGAGGAAAGTGATTGATTTCCCGTGAATGTCGGTTTGCGGCAGGGGTGCATGATGTCTCCATGGTTGTTTAATTTGTATATGGATGGGGTTGTTAGGGAGGTGAATGCAAGAGTTTTGGAGAGAGGGGCAAGTATGCAGTCTGTTGGGAATGAGAGGGCGTGGGAAGTGAGTCAGTTGTTGTTCACTGATGATACAATGCTGATGGCTGATTCAGGTGAGAAACTGCAGAAGTTGGTGACTGAATTTGATAAAGTGTGTGAAAGAAGAAAGCTGAGAGTAAATGTGAATAAGAGCAAGGTTATTAGGTTCAGTAGGGTTGAAGGACAAGTAAATTGGGAGGTAAGTTTGAATGGAGAAAAACTGGAGGAAGTAAACTGTTTTAGATATCTGGGAGTGGACTTGGCAGCAGATGGAACCATGGAAGTGGAAGTGAGTCATAGGGTGGGGGAGGGGGCGAAGATTCTGGGAGCGTTGAAGAATGTGAGGAAGGGGAGAACATTACTCAGAAAGCAAAAATGGGGATGTTTGAAGGAATAGAGATTCCAACAATGTCATATGGTTGTGAGGCATGGGAGATAGACAGGGTTGTGCGGAGGAGGGTGGATGTGTTGGAAATGAGATGTTTAAGGACAAGATGTGGTGTGAGGTGGTTTGATCGAGTGAGTAATAAAAGGGTAAGAGAGATATATGGTAATAAAATGAGTGTGGTTGAGAGAGCTGAAGAGGGTGTATTGAAATGGTTTGGTCACATGGAGAGAATGGGTGAGGAAGAATTGACAAAGAGGATATATGTGTTAGAGATGGAAGGAACAAGGAGAAGTGGGAGACCAAATTGGAGGTGGAAGGATGGAGTGAAAAAGATTTTGAGTGATTAGGGCCTGAACATACATGAGGGTGAAAGGCGTGCAAGGAACAGAGTGAATTGGAACATTGTGGTATACCGAGTTCGACGTGCTGTCAGTGGATTGAACCAGGGCATATGAAGCGTCTGGGGTAAACCATGGAAAGTTTTGTGGGGCCTGGATATGGAAAAGGAGCTGTGGTTTCGGTGCATTGCACTTGACAGCTCGAGTCTGAGGGTGGACGAATGTAGCCTTTGTTGTCCTTTACTAGTGCTACCTCCCATGCACGCGGGGGGAGGGGGGTGTCATTTCATTTGTGGCGGGGTGGCAGCGGAAATGGATGAAGGCAGCATGTATGAATATGTGCATGTGTATATATGTATATGTCTGTATGTATATGTAAGTATACGTTGAAATGTATCAGTATGTATATGTGCGAGTGTGGGCATTTATGTACATACATGTGTATGTGGGTGGGTTGGGCCATTCTTTCGTCTGTTTCCTTGCACTACCTCGCTAATGCGGGAGACAGCAACAAAGTGTAATAGATAAATAAATGAATAAATTGATAAAATATCATGTACATATTCATACTTGCTGCCTTCATCCATTCCCATCGCCACCCAGCCACACATGAAATAGTACACACACACACACACACACACACCACGAGGTAGCGCTATGAAAAGATAAAAAAGGCCACATTCATTCACACTGTCTCTAGCTGTCACATGTAATGCACCGAACCCACAGCACCCTTTCCACATCCAGGCCCCACAAAACTTTCCATGGTTTACCCCAGATGCTTCTCATGCCCTGGTTCAATCAATTGACGGCACATCGACCCTGGTATACTACATCGTTCCAATTCACTCTATTCCTTGCATGCCTTTCGCCCTACTGTATGTTCAGGCCCCAATCTCTCAAAATCTTTTTCACTCCATCCTTCCATCTCCAGTTTGGTCTCCCAATTCTCCTCGTTCCCTCCACCTCTGATATATATATCATCTTTGCCAATCTTTCCTCACTCATTCTCTCCATGTGACCAAACCATTTAAACACACCCTCCTCTACTCTCTCAGTCACACTCTTTTTATTACCACACATCTCTCTTACCCTTTCATTACTTCCTTGATCAAACCACCCCATACCACATATTGTCCCCAAACATTTCATTTCCAACACATCCACCCTCCTCTGCACAACCCTATCTGTAGCCCATGCCTCACAAAAATCTAACATTGTTGGAAACTCTATTCCTTCAAACATACCAATTTATGCTTTCCAAGATAACGTCCTCGCCTTCCTCACATTCTCCAACGCTACCAGAACCTTCACCCCTTCCCTCACCCTGTGACTCACTTCTGCTTCCATGATTCCATCTGCTGCTAAATCCACTCCCAGATATCTAAAACAGTTCTTCCTCCAGTTTTTCTCCATTCAAACTTACTTCCCAATTAACTTATCCCTCAACCCTACTGAACCTAATAACCTTGCTCTTATTCACATTTACTCTCAGCTTTCTTCTTTCACACATTTTACCAAAATCAGTCACCAGGTTCTGCAGTTTCTCACACGAATCAGCCACCAGCACTGTACCATCAGCAAACAACAACTGACTCACTTCCCAAGCCCTCTCATCCAGAAGAGACTGCATACTTGTCCCTCACCCCAAAACTCTTGTATTCACCTCCCTAACAACCCCATCCATAAACAAATTAAACAACCATGGAGACATCATACACCCCTACCGCAAACCGACATTCACTGGAATCCAGTCACTTTCCTCTCTTCCTACCTGTACACATGCCTTACATTCTTGGTAAAAACTTTTCACTGCTTCTAGCAACTTACCTCCCACACCATATACTCTTAATACCTTCCACAAAGCATCTCTATCAACCATATCATATGCCTTCATCAGATCCATAAATGCTATATACAAATCCATCTGTTTTTCTAAGTATTTCTTACATACATTCTTCAAAGCAAACACCTGATCCACACATCCTCCACCACTTCTGAAACCCCACTGCTCCTCTCCAGTTTGATGCTTTGTACATGCCTTTCCCCTCTCAATCAATACTCTCCCATATGATTTCCCAGGAATACTCAACAAACTTATACCTCTGTAATTTAAGCACTCACCTTTAACCCCTTTGCCTTTGTACAGTGGCATTATGCATGCATTCCGCCAATCCTCAGGCACTTCACCATTAACCATACATACATTGAATATCCTTACCAACCAATCAACTAGACAGCCACCCCCTTTTTAATAAATTCCACTGTAATACCATCCAAACCCGTTGCCTTGCCGGCTTTCATCTTCCACAAAGCTTTCACTACCTCCTCTGTTTACTAAATCATTCTCCCTGAGCCTCTCACTTCACACACCATCTCGACCAAAACACCCAATATCTGCCACGCTATCATCAAAACGCATTCAACAAACCATCAAAATACTCACTCCATCTCCTCACTTCACCGCTACTTATTATTACCTCCCCATTAACCCTCTTCACCGATGTTCACATTTCCTCTTGTCTTACGCACTGTATTTACCTCTTTCCAAAACATCCTTTTATTCAACCTAAAATTTAATGATACTCTCTCACCTCAACCTGCATTTGCCCTCTTTTTCACCTCTTGCACCTTTCTCTTGACCTGCCTCTTTTATACATCTTCCAGTCATTTGCAGTACTTCCATGCAAAATTAGTCCAGACTCCTATCTCTTTTCTTTCTAACAATCTTACATTTTCATCCCATCACTCACTACCCTTTCTAATCTGCCCACCTCCCACCTTTCTCATGCCACAGGCACCTTTTGCGAAAGCCATCACTGCTTCCCTAAATACATCCCATTCCAACCCCCACTCCCCTTACTTCATTAGCTCTCAAGGGAACAAATGGGAACATCAGTGAAGGGGGCTAATGGGGAGGTGATAACAAGTAGTGGTGATGTGAGAAGGAGGTGGAGTGAGTATTTTGAAGGTTTGTTGAACGTGTTTGATGACAGAGTGGCAGATATAGGGTGTTTTGGTCGAGGTGGTATGCAAAGTGAGAGGGTTAGGGAGAATGATTTAGTAAACAAAGAAAAGGTAGTAAAAGCTTTGCCGAAGATGAAAGCTGACAAGGCAGCAGGTTTGGATGGTATTGCAGTGGAATTTTTTGAAAAAGGAGGTGACTGTATTGTTGACTGGTTGGTAAGGTTATTTAATGTATGTATGACTCATGGTGAGGTGCCTGAGGATTGGCAGAATGTTTGCATCGTGCCATTGTACAAAGGCAAAGGGGATAAGAGTGAGTGCTCAAATTACAGAGGCATAAGTTTGTTGAGTATTCCTGGGAAATTATATGGGAGGGTATTAATTGAGAGGGTGAAGGCATGTACAGAGCATCAGATTGGGGACGAGCAGTGTGGTTTCAGAAGTGGTAGAGGATGTGTGGATCAGGTGTTTGCTTTGAAGAATGTATGTGAGAAATACTTAGAAAAGCAAATGGATTTGTGTGTAGCATTTATGGATCTGGAGAAGGCATATGATAGAGTTGATAGAGATGCTCTGTGGAAGATATTAACAATATATGGTGTGGGAGGCAAGTTGTTAGAAGCAGTGAAAAGTTTTTATCGAGGATGTAAGGCATGTGTACGAGTTGGAAGAGAAGAAAGCGATTGGTTCTCAGTGAATGTTAGTTTGCGACAGGGGTGCGTGATGTCTCCATGGTTGTTTAATTTGTTTATGGATGGGGTTGTTAGGGAGGTGAATGCAAGAGTTTCGGAAAGAGGGGCAAGTATGCTGTCTGTTGTGGAGGAGAGAGCTTGGGAAGTGAGTCAGTTGTCGTTCGCTGATGATACAGCGCTGGTGGCTGATTTGGGTGAGAAACTGCAGAACCTGGTGACTGAGTCTGGTAAAGTGTGTGAAAGAAGAAAGCTGAGAGTAAATGTTAATAACAGCGAGGTTATTAGGTACAGTAGGGTTGAGGGACAAGTCAGTTGGGAGGTAAGTTTGAATGGAGGAAAACTGGAGGAAGTGAAGTGTTTTAGATATCTGGGAGTGAATTTGGCAGTGGATAGAACCATGGAAGTGGAAGTGAATCATAGGGTGGGGGAGGGGGCGAAAGTTCTGGGAGCGTTGAAAAATGTGTGGAAGTCGAGAACATTATCTCGGAAAGCAAAAATGGGTATGTTTGAAGGAATAGTGGTTCCAACAATGTTATATGGTTGCGAGGCATGGGCTATGGATAGAGTTGTGCAGAGGAGGGTGGATGTGCTGGAAATGAGATGTTTGAGGACAGTATGTGGTGTGAGATGGTTTGATCGAGTAAGTAATAATAGGATAAGAGAGATGTGTGGTAATAAGTAGAGTGTGGTTGAGAGAGCAGAAGAGGGTGTTTTGAAATGGTTTGGTCACATGGAGAGAATGAGTGAGGAAACATTGGCCAACAGGATGTATGTGTCAGAGGTGGAGGGAATGAGGAGAAGTGGGAGACCCAGTTGGAGGTGGAAAGATGGAGTTAAAAAGATTTTGAGTGATCAGGGCCTGAACATGCAGGAGGGTGAAAGGAGTGCAAGGAATAGAGTGAATTGGAACGATGTGGTATACCGGGGTCGACGTGGTGTCAATGGATTGAACCAGAGTATGTGAAGCATCTGGGGTAAACCATGGAAAGTTCTGTGGGGCCTGGATGTGGAAAGGGAGCTGTGGTTTTGGTGCATTAATACATGACAGCTAGAGACTGAGTGTGAATGAATGTGGCCTTTGTTGTCTTTTCCTAGCGCTACCTCATGCACATGAGGGGGGGAGGGGTTTGTTATTTCATGTGTGGCGTGGTGGCATTGGGAATGAATAATGTATGAATTATGTACATGTGTATATATGTATATGTCTGTGTGGGTATATATATGTAAACGTTGAGATGTATAGGTATGTATATTTGCATGTGTGGACGTGTATGTGTATACATGTGTGTGTGGGTGGGTTGGGTCATTTTCTTTCGTCTGTTTCCTTGTGCTACCTCGCTAACGCGGGAGACAGCGACAAAGCAAAATAAATAAATAAATAAATAAATGTATATATTCTTTTCTTTCTTTTAAACAATTCGCCATTTCCCGCGTTAGCGAGGTAGTGTTAGGAACAGAGGACTGGGCCTTTTTTGGAATATCCTCACCTGGCCCCCTCTGTTCCTTCTTTTGGAAAATTAAAAAAAAAAAGAAAAAAAAAACGAGAGGGGAGGATTTCCAGCCCCCCCTCCCTCCCCTTTTAGTCGCCTTCTACGACACGCAGGGAATACGTGGGAAGTATTCTTAATCCCCTATCCCCATATATATAAAACATTAATGGGATGGCGTTGATTAGGGCTTCATCTGCCCGTGTCATCTTGGGTAACATAAAACACACACACACACACACACACACACACACACACACACACATGAAAAACCAGACAAGTTGCAGGTATTGTTTAGTAACAGTGAAATTTCTCACATTGAAAATGAGGCAATGAGTCATCAGCATTTCTTAAACAATGCTGAGGTATACTAAAATAACAGATAGTGGTTGCATATCATTACAGTTCAGTAATCTGTAATGGCCTTTTGCTAGCCTCATCACTATGTACATGTTTTTTTTTCAAAACAAAATACTGACTGCTGTATCCTAGGTTACACTAAGCAGCCAGGAATAAGAAATTCTTCACAGTGGACTGGACTACAAACTAGATCATACTGGTCAACATACACCCTCATTGTGGATCCAATAGTAAACCAAGCCGGTTTTATCCAGTATTCATCCTCAACATTCTTCCAAATGTTTACAAATACTCTTGCGAAAGAAAACAATTTGATAAGCTATACATCAAAGAGGACAGAACAAGGAATTAGGTATAAATTTAAGATTATTATCCATGGGATAAAAAATGAGGAAAACAGACAAAACAGAGAAACATCAAAAAAATAAAAAGAATGGAGAATTCATATTAAAGATAATACATGAAAATGTATATGAATTAAAGGAACATGCCAGCTATTAGGAATCTAAAAACCAGGTTAGGGAAATCAAACCAAATATCTGGAGCTTCTGAAACAAAACTTACTAAAGAAAATAACAGGCATGAAGTCTTTCCAAAACATTTGATAAAGAAGGAAAAATTAGAGGATGAGGGATGGTTATACCTTCGAATAAAAGACAAGAAATTTCCACGAGATACAAGAGCAAGCATTTCTAAAGTGTCGTCTACAGACTTCCATATTCAGCCCACTGACCTGTATCACAAAAGTTCCTTTAATATTATGAACATGCATAGGGCTTTATATGTCTTCCTCCAACAGACAGAAGTATGTTGTTTTTGTTTCCTTTTTTTCATTTTTTCTACATTTCCAGTATTAGCAAGGTAATGGCAGGTATAAATGAAGAAATTGCCTCACTTGTTCATACCTACTTTCTAGCTGTCATGTGTAATGAACCAAAACCACAGTACCTCATCCACAGCCAGGCCTTTCCTTGATTTCCCCTGAACGTTTCATATGCCCAGGTTCAATCCGCTGATAGTATGTTGCCCCTTGCATACAACATTGCTGTAACTCACTCTGTCCTATATATACCTCACACCCCCCTGTATGTCCAAGCCCCAGATACTCAAAACCTTTTCCATTTCCAATTTGGTCTCCCCCTTCTCTTTGTCCCCTCCATTTCTGACACATATACCCTCGTTGTCAACCTTTCATCATTCATTCTTTCCATATGTCCAAAACATTTCACCACACCCTCCTCAGCTCTGTCATCCATACTCTTCTTACTCCCACACCTCTCTCTTACCCTTTCATTGCTTGTTAAATTAACCCTTCTTACATCACATATCACCCTCAGATATTTAATTTCTGACATGTACCATTATCCATACATTCTCATCTACAGCCTGTGTCTCACATCTGTGCAGCATCATAGATCTACTATACCTTCAGACATGCCTATCTTCCCTCCCAGATAGTGACCTATCCATACATTCCTCAATGCCCCAGAACCTTCACCCACTCACCAACCCCTTGACTCACTCAGCTACCAAACCACATATAGATCTTTCTGTTTAAGCACTTCTCACAAACATAATTCAAAGCAAGCAACTGATCCACACATCCTCTACCAGTCCTGAAACCACATTATATCTCCCCAGTCTGATGCTCTGTGCAAGCCACTACTCTCTCAATCATCACTTTCTCAAACAACTTACCAGGTATGCTTAATAAACTTACATATATGTGTACTTCAAATATTCACCTTTATCCCTCCTCCCTTATACAACAGCACCTCACCATGAGCCATACATACATTGAAAATCATGACTAATGAGTAATAAAAACAGAGGCACCCCCTTGTCTCAAGAAATTCAATGCAATACCTTTCATTCCAGCCACTTTTCCACATTTCAACTTACACAAGGCTTTCACCACTTCTCTTTTCATAAAGCCACTTGCCATGTTCTCTCACTCCACATACCTCCTTAACTCAAACATCCTAGATCTGCCACCCTATAATTCAACAATCCTTGAAAATACCCATTTCACCCCTTCCTCATCTCTGCATGTTGTCTTTTCCAATTTGTCCCCTTCACCAATGGTCCCATTTGTTCTCTAGTTTTACTCACAGTGTAAACCCTCTTCCAAAATATATTCTTCTCCCCCACTCAAGTTTGCTGATACCCTTTCAACCCAACTGCCATTTGTCCTCTTTCTCAGCCTCTCCACCTTCCTCTTGAAGTTCTTAACACTTATATCTTTTGTCATTCTACACTCATTCACTCCTTGTATTTTTTCACAAAAGACTTTTTTAAGCCCATTCACTTTTGCTTATATAATTTCCTTTTTCCTGAAAGCCTTTACAAATCTTCACCCTAGCTTCTACCAATTAATGAGTAGACATCTCACCAGCTGCCCTCCTAAGATTCTTCACATCCAGGAGTCTCTCTTTTGCACAGCTGTCAATTCAAACATGGACTATTAATGATCACTTTCCATCTAACTTACATACCCATGTATCCTTATGTACATCCCTCTTTTTAAACTAGTTATTTCCAGTTGCCAGTCCTTTTTCAACACATCCCCACAAGCTGTTCACCACTCTTGTAACTGAATATTCCATGCCCCAGGATTTATTCTTTCTTTGTAGAAAACAATCAGCATCCTAACTCATAGTCATTAGATGAAATGTATCTTCACTAAACTGTTGGTGTTGAGAGTATGGTGAAGATGGGGGTATTGTGAACTTGTAATGTAGTGTAGATAATGCTACAATGAAGATGGCCCTTGACTTGACCTGTAAGAGTCATTCAAAGCCCAGTGACATCAAGAGTTTAGTTTAGATGTGTGTTGACTGTCAAATGCATTAGAGTGAAGTGAATTAGGGTTTATCAAGGATGTAGCGATATTGTATTTGTTAAGAGAGGGGTTAAATGTATTTGATGAGAAGAAAGCAAGTATAAGTTTAATGTGGGTTCATTGAAGATGTACTTGATGGTGCCTCCATGTGTCGTGAATATGAATGATGAGTGATTGTGTGGAGGGAAACATATTGCATTTGCTAGCTAATACTAAAATTTTTTTAATGATTTGTGGTTTAACCCATAGTATAAGGGGGTTTGATAACTGGACATTTCAAATTATGCTCTCATTGATGCCAACTGTTAACTGAAAAATTGATATAGTCAGCACTGTGTCATAAAAATGCATGAAAACATTAATTTTCAAATACTTCAGTATTTCATAAAAAATATTTCCATTTTATTCAAAATAACAAAACCTCTTATTTTTGAAGCAAAGTCTCGTGCTGTTCATCTAGGTAAGGAAAAAGTTGCACAAAAGTTTGAAAAGGTGCAGTAAGGATCTACAGTCTGCTAGACTCTTAAGTTGATATCACTGAACTGAATAAGAACCTCCACAATACCTCACTCTCCTGAATCACTAAACCTGAGGGGCAGGTACTAGGGACACAAAACACACACTGGCACCCATAATCAATAACTTTGTTTCTCTTACCACTCATCTTCAACCTGAGCAGGAGGGTGCATTAGAGGTTCCCTCTCCTGCTGCACTGTTGAATGCTCTGTAACACCATATTATTCTACCTTGCTATATATTTTTTTTTTTTTTTTTTTTTTTTTTTTTTGCTTTGTCGCTGTCTCCCGCGTTTGCAAGGTAGCGCAAGGAAACAGACGAAAGAAATGGCCCAACCCACCCCCATACACATGTATATACATACGTCCACACACGCAAATATACAGACCTACACAGCTTTCCATGGTTTACCCCAGACGCTTCACATGCCTTGATTCAATCCACTGACAGCACGTAAACCCCGGTATACCACATCGCTCCAATTCACTCTATTCCTTGCCCTCCTTTCACCCTCCTGCATGTTCAGGCCCCGATCACACAAAATCTTTTTCACTCCATCTTTCCACCTCCAATTTGGTCTCCCTCTTCTCCTCGTTCCCTCCACCTCCGACACATATATTCTCTTGGTCAATCTTTCCTCACTCATTCTCTCCATGTGCCCGAACCATTTCAAAACACCCTCTTCTGCTCTCTCAACCACGCTCTTTTTATTTCCACACATCTCTCTTACCCTTATGTTACTTACTCAATCAAACCACCTCACACCACACATTGTCCTCAAACATCTCATTTCCAGCACATCCATCCTCCTGCACACAACTCTATCCATAGCCCACGCCTCGCAACCATACAACATTGTTGGAACCACTATTCCTTCAAACATACCCATTTTTGCTTTCCGAGATAATGTTCTCGACTTCCACACATTCTTCAAGGCTCCCAGAATTTTCGCCCCCTCCCCCACCCTATGATCCACTTCCGCTTCCATGGTTCCATCCGCTATATTTTGTTTTCTTGAAACACAGGCAAATACAGTAAAACATTGATATATTATCTGTATAGCAGTTGTTATTATGAATATTGTCATCAGAAGTGATCAACATGAACATTATACCCTGATTACTCTTCCCTTTTCCGTTTTGCATTTTTTTTCATATGTAAGGGGTGAAACAGGCACACAAATCCTTGGTAAAACTGTAGAATAGAAGAAGAGAGATAAACAGGTAACTTACCAGCCAACCAGTCTCAAAGTGAACATATTTCTGCTCTTAATTCAGTTCTATGCAGCATCATGGAATTAGGAGGCACAAATTTGGTTGAATTTAATAATGCTAAAATGCAATTTCTCCCTACTTTCATTTGCCTCCCTCTGTTCAGTTTCAAAATGTCACAATTCATATTTATTTACATTCATTTTACTTGATTGCTGTTCCCCACGTCAATGAGATAGCGTCAGGAATGGCCCATCCACGCATATACACATATATATGTATATACATAAATGCCCAGACACATATACATGCATATACATATACAGCGACAATGTATAATAGATAAATATAAAACATATACATATCAACATATACACATGTACATACACAGACATATACGTTATTTATTATACTTTGTCGTTGTTTCCCATGTTAGCAAGGTAGCACAAGGAAACAGACGAAAGAATGGCCCAACCCACCCACATACACATGTATATACATACACGTCCACACACAGTACATATACATACCTATACATTTCAACGTATACATATATATACATACACAGACATATACATATATACACATGTACATAGTTCATACTTGCTGCTTTTATTCATTCCCATCGCCTCCCCGCCACACACAAAATGACAACTCCCTCCCCCTGCATGCATGTGAGGTAGCGCTAGGAAAAGACAACAAAGGCCACATTCGTTCACACTCAGTCTCTAGCTGTTATGTGTAATGCACCGAAACCACAGCTCCCTTTCCACATCCAGGCCCCACAAAACTTTCCATGGTTTAGCCCAGATGCTTCACATGCCCTGGTTCAATCCATTGACAGCACGTCGACCCCAGTATACCACATCGTTCCAATTCACTCTATTCCTTGCACGCCTTTCACCCTCCTGCATGTTCAGGCAATGATTGCACAAAATCTTTTTCACTCCATCTTTCCACCTCCAATTTGGTCTCCCACTTCTCCTTGTTCCCTCCACCTCTGACACATATATCCTCTTGGTCAATCTTTCCTCACTCATTCTCTCCATGTGACCATACCATTTCAAAACACCCTCTTCTGCTCTCTCAACCACACTCTTTTTATCACCACACATCTCTTACCCTTTCATTACTTAATCAAACCACCTCACACCACATATTGTCCTCAAACATCTCATTTCCAACACATCCACCCTCCTTTGCACAACTCTATCTATAGCCCATGCCTCACAACCATATAACATTGTTGGAACCACTATTCCTTCAAACATACCTATTTTTGCTTTCCGAGATAACGTTCTTGCCTTTCACACACTTTTCAGTGCTCTCAAAACTTTTGCCCCCTCCCCCACCCTATGACTCACTTCCGCTTCCATGGTTCCATCCACTGCCAAATCCACTCCCAGATATCTAAAACATTTCACTTCCTCCAGTTTTTCTCCATTCAAACTTACCTCCAAATTGACTTGTCCCTCAACCTTTCTGTCCCTAATAACCTTGCTCTTATTCACATTTACTCTTACCTTTCTTCTTTCACACACTTTACCAAACTCAGTCATCAGCTTCTGTAGTTTCTCACCTGAATCAGCCACCAGCGCTGTATCATCAGCGAACAACAACTGACTCACTTCCCAAGCTCTCTCCTCCACAACAGACTGCATACTTGCCCCTCTCTCCAAAACTCTTGCATTCACCTCCCTCACAACCCCATCCATAAACAAATTAAACAACCATGGAGACATCACGCACCTCTGCCGCAAACCAAAATTCACTGAGAACCAGTCACTTTCCTCTCTTCCTACTCGTACACATGCCTTACATCCTTGATAAAAACTTTTCACTGCTTCTAACAATTTGCCTCCCACACCATATATTCTTAATACCTTCCACAGAGCATCTCTGTCAACTCTATCATATGTTTGCTGCAGATCCATAAATGCTACATACAAATCCATTTGCTTTTCTAAGTATTTCTCACATACATTCTTCAAAGCAAACACCAGATCCACACATCCTCTACCACTTCTGAAACCACACTGCTCTTCCACAGTCTGATGCTCTGTACATGCCTTCATCCTCTCAATCAATACCCTCCCATATAATCTCCCAGGAATACTCAACAAACTTATACCTCTGTAATTAGAGCACTCACCTTTATCCCCTTTGTCTTTGTACAGTGGCACTATGCATGCATTCCACCAATTCTCAGGCACCTCACCATGAGTCATACATACATTAAATATCCTCACCAAAAAGTCAACAACACAGTCACCCCCCATTTTTAATAAATTCCACTACAATACCATCCAAACCCACTGCCATGTCGGCTTTCATCTTCCACAAAGCTTTTACTACCTCTTCTCTGTTTACCAAATCATTCTCCCTAACCTTCTCACTTTGCACACCACCTCGACCAAAACACCCTATATCTGCCACTCTGTCATCAAACACATTCAACAAACCTTCAAAATACTCACTCCACCTCCTTCTCGCATCACCACTACTTGTTACCACCTCCCCATTAACCCCCTTCACCGATGTTCCCATTTGTTCTCTTGTCTTACACACTTTATTTACCTCCTTGTAAAACATCTTCTTATTCTCCCTAAAATTTAATGATACTCTCTCACCCTAACTCTTATTTGCCCTCTTTTTCACCTCTTGTACCTTTGTCTTTACCTCCTGCTTCTTTCTTTTATACATCTCCCAGTCATTTGCATTATTTCCCTGCAACAATTGGCCAAATGCCTCTCTCTCTTTCACTAATAATCTTACTTCTTTATCCCTCCACTCACTACCCTATCTAATCTGCCCACCTCCCACGCTTCTCATGCCTCAAGCATCTTTTGTGCAAATACATCCCATTCCTCCCCCACTCCCCTTACGTCCTATGTTCTCACCTTTTTCCATTCTGTACTCAGTCTCTCCCGGTACTTCCTCACACAAGTCTCCTTCCCAAGCTCACCTACTCTCACCACTTTCTTCACCCCAACATTCTCTCTTCTTTTCTGAAAACCTCTACAAATCTTCACCTTCACCTCCACAAGATAATAATTAGACATCTCTCCAGTTGCACCTCTCAGCACATTAACATCTAAAAGTCTCTCTTCCACGTGCCTATCAATTAACACATAATCCAGTAACGCTCTCTGGCCATCTCTCCTACTTAAATACGTATACTTATGTATATCTCTCTTTTTAAACCAGGTATTCCCAATCACCAGTCCTTTTTCAGTGCATAAATCTACAAGCTCTTCACCATTTCCATTTACAACACTGAACACCCCATGTACACCAATTATTCACTCAACTGCCACATTACTCACCTTTGCATTCAAATCACCCATCACTATAACCTGGTCTTGTTCATCAAAACTACTAACACACTCACTCAGCTGTTCCCAAAACACTTGCCTCTCATGATCTTTCTTCTCATGCCCAGGCGCATATGCACCAATAATCACCCATGTTTCTTCATCCACTTTCAGTTTTACCCATATCAATCTAGAGTTTACTTTCTTACACTCTGTCACATACTCCCACCACTCCTGTTTCAGGAGTAGTGCTACTCCTTCCCTTGCTCTTGTCCTCTCACCAACCCCTGACTTTACTCCCAATACATTCCCAAACCACTCTTCCCCTTTACCCTTGAGCTTCGTTTCACTCAGAGCCAAAACATCTAGGCTCCTTTCCTCAAACATACTACCTATCTCTTCTTTTTTCTCATCTTGGCTACATCCACACACATTTAGACACCCCAATCTGAGCCTTCGAGGAGTATGAGCACTCCCCGCATGACTCCTTCTTCTGTTTCCCCTTTTAGAAAGTTAAAATACAAGGAGGGGAGGGTTTCTAGCCCCCCATTCCCGTCCCCTTTAGTCGCCTTGTAAGACACATGAGGAATGCATGGGAAGTATTCTTTCTCCCCTATCCCCAGGGATAGACATATACATATATGCACATATACATATTCATACTGGCTTTCCTTCATCCATTCCTGGCACTACTCTGCCCTACAGAAAACAGCATTGCTACCCCCTGCTTCAGTGAGGTAGCACCAGGAAAACAGACAAAAAAAGGCCACATTTGTTCACACTGTCTCTTGCTGTCATGTGTAATGCACTGAAACCACATTTCCCTATCCACATCCAGGCCCCACAGACCTTTCCATGGTTTATCCGGGACATTTCACATGCCCTGGTTTAGTCCATTGACAACACGTCAACCCAAGTATACCACATCATTCCAATTCACTCTATTCCTTGCACACCTCTCACCCCCCTGTATGTTTAGGCCCCGATTGCTCAAAATCTTTTTCACTCCATCCTTCCACCTCTAATTTGGTCTCCTGCTTCTCTTTGTTCCCTCCACCTCCACTTCTTTGTCAATCTTTCCTCACTCATTCTCTCCGTATGACCAAACCATTTCAACACACCGTTTTCTACTCTTTCAACCACACTCTTTTCTCTTACCTTTTCATTACTTAATCAAACACAGCACATATTGTCCTCAAACATTTTATTTCCAACACATCCACCCTCCTTCATACAACCCTATCTATAGCCCATGCCTCACAACCATATAACATTGTTGGAACTACTACTATTCCTTCATACATACCCATTTTTGCTCTCCATAATAACGTTCTCTCCTTCCACACATTCTTCACTCCTAGAACCTTCACCCCCTCTCCCACCTTGTGACTCACTTCCATGGTTCCGTTCACTGCTAAGTCCACTCCCAGATATCTAAAACACTTCACTTCCTCCAGTTTTTCTCCATTCAAAGTTTCTCCTAATTAACTTGTTCCTCAACCCTATGAAACCTAAACACACAATTCATACATGCAATAAACTAAACATGTTGGACAATTATGTACTCTATTTTGTTCTGGAAACCCCACACACTTAGTGTAAAAAAATTTGGTTTCCATAATAATTTTTCTTGCGAGGGGCTATTTCATATCTTCAAGTGCTTTATTGGCTCCAGCATGGAATACCACTCTCATATTTGAGGTGGCTCTTCCTCCATGTCTCTATTAAATAACCATTTTGGAAGAAATAGCATTCTGTCTCAACAGTTCTTGAGACCACATCTCTCCAGGTATCCCTTCTGTCTGCCATGTTGTTGTTGCTCTTCACTGTTCTGAAGATTTACACCAGCCATGGCTTTAATGTGCTGCCTGCATGTATCCCTGCCAGCAAGGTATGCATCTAGCTAGTGCTTCCCATAAGTTTTGTGTGAAGACCAGCCACAAGAGGATTGACTCTTATGATACCTCCTTTCCTCAGACAGTGAAGCTTTGGAATTCTCTCACTTTTATTTTTTTTATTATCCTGTTCGTATATCCTTTCTGCCCTAAGGAGTCAGGTCTACAAACACCTGAGAGACTCTTGATTAACTTCATACCCCATTTACTTTTCATCTTCGATGGTTCTGACTAGAACATACTTTGCCTGTGCTATGTTGGTCACTATCAAAAAAGTTATGGATTTATGTTAGAGCCTCTAGTTTCCATAAAAATTACTTTCAAGTCTGTGTATAATGACTTGGTTTGCTGATTCATAAGTCATGTAAAATTGCATTTCCATATGGCAAAAGATATCTTTATAGACCAGAAATGCATATAACATATACATAAACATTACAGTATATATATTTACATATTCCATTAAAGTGTGCATAATTCTCTGCTGAAAATAAATATTTGAGATGGCATTATGCACTACTACATAATAACACATTTTTTTCCTTACTTCAGTGCCCAGTACTTTTATCACCTAGGCCAACAGAAATAAAATTTTCTTGTTTGCAGTAAATCCCAGGTTAATAGAGAAATGCAAAGGATTTGTCAGAACGCAGGTACTTCAAATTCTAACTGCACACATTAGTAGTAATGTAGCAAGTTTGAGGTAACGAATGTAAAGAATCCTATTTTTTTTTTATGATTTTCCATTTCATCCATAAACACTAACAACTTTTTCATAAATTACCCTATCTCACACACCCAGTTTATGTAGTCATTGTAAGCATTGCCTCAGCACCACTGGCAACACCTGTCAGTTCCTTGTTTTCATCTTTTCCTAAATCATCATCTTTTTTGCTCATCAAGGTCAACCTTACTTCTATCACCAAAGTGATATCGCTATCCTTCTCCCAGGGTCGCAATGGTCTGGGCAACATTTATGTGTGGGCAAGTGGTGATGGTGGTGAAGATGATGACTGTAATTGTGATGGTTATGCAGCTTCCATGTGGACTATCTCAATCAACTCTGCCATCAATGATGGTTCCAATGCTCATTATGATGAGTCCTGCTCCTCCACGCTGGCTTCCACTTTCAGCAATGGTGCCAAGGACCCCAGCACTGGTGTGGTGAGTCATCTTGAGTTACTGGTTTCAGTACAATGAGTCAGTAGTTTAGTTACCATTATAATGGAACCAGCAAGGAAATTAGCAACTAATTTCTCCTCCAGGAAAGTGATTTAGTGGCAGGACAGTATATTATCAGATCAAATTACAATACTTTATCAAATGCAACTGTGACTGGAAACTTTCACCTGCCTTTAAGATTGTATATTAATTTTTTTTTTTTTTTTTTTTTATACTTTGTCGCTGTCTCCCGCGTTTGCGAGGTAGCGCGAGGAAACAGACGAAAGAAATGGCCCAACCCCCATACACACGTACATACACACGTCCACACACGCAAATATACATACCTACACAGCTTTCCATGGTTTACCCCAGACGCTTCACATGCCTTGATTCAATCCACTGACAGCACGTCAACCCCTGTATACCACATCGCTCCAATTCACTCTATTCCTTGCCCTCCTTTCACCCTCCTGCATGTTCAGGCCCCGATCACACAAAATCTTTTTCACTCCATCTTTCCACCTCCAATTTGGTCTCCCTCTTCTCCTCGTTCCCTCCACCTCCGACACATATATCCTCTTGGTCAATCTTTCCTCACTCATTCTCTCCATGTGCCCAAACCATTTCAAAACACCCTCTTCTGCTCTCTCAACCACGCTCTTTTTATTTCCACACATCTCTCTTACCCTTACGTTACTTACTCGATCAAACCACCTCACACCACACATTGTCCTCAAACATCTCATTTCCAGCACATCCATCCTCCTGCGCACAACTCTATCCATAGCCCACGCCTCGCAACCATACAACATTGTTGGAACCACTATTCCTTCAAACATACCCATTTTTGCTTTCCGAGATAATGTTCTCGACTTCCACACATTTTTCAAGGCTCCCAAAATTTTCGCCCCCTCCCCCACCCTATGATCCACTTCCGCTTCCATGGTTCCATCCGCTGACAGATCCACTCCCAGATATCTAAAACACTTCACTTCCTCCAGTTTTTCTCCATTCAAACTCACCTCCCAATTGACTTGACCCTCAACCCTACTGTACCTAATAACCTTGCTCTTATTCATTTTTACTCTTAACTTTCTTCTTCCACACACTTTACCAAACTCAGTCACCAGCTTCTGCAGTTTCTCACATGAATCAGCCACCAGCGCTGTATCATCAGCGAACAACAACTGACTCACTTCCCAAGCTCTCTCATCCCCAACAGACTTCATACTTGCCCCTCTTTCCAGGACTCTTGCATTTACCTCCCTAACAACCCCATCCATAAACAAATTAAACAACCATGGAGACATCACACACCCCTGCCGCAAACCTACATTCACTGAGAACCAATCACTTTCCTCTCTTCCTACACGTACACATGCCTTACATCCTCGATAAAAACTTTTCACTGCTTCTAACAACTTGCCTCCCACACCATATATTCTTAATACCTTCCACAGAGCATCTCTATCAACTCTATCATATGCCTTCTCCAGATCCATAAATGCTACATACAAATCCATTTGCTTTTCTAAGTATTTCTCACATACATTCTTCAAAGCAAACACCTGATCCACACATGTGAGAAGGAGATGGAATGAGTATTTTGAAGGTTTGTTGAATGTGTCTGATGACAGAGTGGCAGATATAGGGTGTTTTGGTCGTGGTGGTGTGCAAAGTGAGAGGGTTAGGGAAAATGATTTGGTAAACAGAGAAGAGGTAGTAAAAGCTTTGCGGAAGATGAAAGCCGGCAAGGCAGCAGGTTTGGATGGTATTGCAGTGGAATTTATTAAAAAAGGGGGTGACTGTATTGTTGACTGGTTGGTAAGGTTATTTAATGTATGTATGACTCATGGTGAGGTGCCTGAGGATTGGCGGAATGCGTGCATAGTGCCATTGTACAAAGGCAAAGGGGATAAGAGTGAGTGCTCAAATTACAGAGGTATAAGTTTGTTGAGTATTCCTGGTAAACTATATGGGAGGGTATTGATTGAGAGGGTGAAGGCATGTACAGAGCATCAGATTGGGGAAGAGCAGTGCGGTTTCAGAAGTGTATATTAATATCAAGAGAATTTTAGATAAATGTCAGAATCAGCAAGGAAATGTTTTGTTTTTAATAACTTTAACATTATCAAAGCTAAGCTTGCATCAGCATGCTGTTTGGCTGTTTACACATGACAACCACTTTGCCACTTCTAATATATTAAACACTTATATTGTACAAATCTAGTGCAGTTTTGATAAGGTAGGTCAATTTGGGTTGTGTAATTATGGCTATACAGTAAGCAGCATAGAATGTACATACCATAAAAATAATGCTGGTATGGCACAAAAAGAATTACTGTATACCTGTTTTTGATGAATAACTTTCTGTACAGCTTATAATGATGGATACACTCCATACATATTCAACCTTCAAAGTACCCTTGTTGTAACTGTCATTGGGAGTTATTTTCTACCAGATATATCTTTTGCTATAAATTCTTTTGAGAGGCAGTATCAGGCATTAGAATACTTCAGACTTGGTTGGCAGTTTCTGCAAATATGTTGAATACATGCAGGGAAGCATTTAAGAAAAAGAATCTCCTTAACATCCTCAAGAAATAATTCACTTACTCTAAACTATGGATCTTCCACCCACTCAAAAGCAGATATAACAAAGCTGCATATCATACTAAAATAGAGCACTCAAAATAATCAACGGTTATCTAGCAACCACAAACACTCATCACTTACGTAATGAAACAAAGATCCTACCATTACAATTCCACCTCAATGCTTGGCAATCAATTCTCTGCATTAAACCTGCCTGTGTCTAAACTACTCCATAACTAACCATTAACCTCAAGTGGATATAAAAAGCTTACCCTTGCCTCACACCTCAGCTAACTCTGCTCAGATACCTCACCCAAACAAGTGTAACACAAAAAAATCACATACATACTGAAATAACTTAACAAGCAGTAAACTCCACTCCTCCAGACACATTTGTCAGGAGCCATATTCTCTAGAAGGCACACTTTCCCATCTCTGCTGTAGATATCAGCCATCCCTGCAATGCTACAAACACTTCTTTAACATATCCCAAGACCCTTCATGCAGCTGGTACAATAAAGAGCAATGTCTCCACATAGACACACACATCACTCTATGGCCTATGATCCTCCTGATGGACTTGGCTGGTTTTGCGAGTACTGTGGGAGTTTCATAAAGATAGAAGGGACTCCTGAGTCTGGAAGTAAATGATTTCTTATGCCACTTTTGAAAAATTCAGGATATGTGATTTTTCTTCTAATAAACCATCTTTTCCCACAATTACTCCATTAGAACAGGGTTTGTGCATGAATATGTGATTTTTCATTTGATATTCATTTTTGGAACTGTAGTTTGTTTTTGATAAAGCCTATTACAGTACCAAATAAGCAGTGCTAGATCCTAGAATAACATTACTGTTGTGCTTTGTTGGCATACTGTAATTTTCATTGTAGTGTTAAAAAAAAGTTTTGGCATATTTTACCAGGCTACCACAGATCTGTATGGCAAATGCACCAAGACCCACTCTGGTACCTCTGCTGCTGCACCTGAAGCAGCAGGTGTCTTTGCTCTTGCCCTAGAGGCCAAGTAAGTTCTCCAAATCTTGAAATGTTTCTTTGAAAGGTGAAAAACATGTACTTAACAGGGTACACTATCCACCATAACCTGTGAACTGTGCTTACAAAAGTTATTCTCAAAATGTAGAACTTACATTGAAGCAGAAAATCATGTTCATGTATATATCATTAATAATCCTAATTAGGTTTGCACTTTTCAAGTCATAAAATTGTGGTATTACAGCTTCCAGACTTTCTTAACCGTTTCCGATTCCTTTTCCACTTCATTAAAAGTAGTCAGTACATGGGTGGGATATGCTTTTTCTTTCATTGCAGCTACCTAAGCACAGTACATATATTTCCTAACAGCCCTAACCTGACTTGGCGAGATGTTCAGCATCTGACAGTCCTTACCAGTAAGCGCAACTCATTATATGATGCTAAGCGAAGATTCTCATGGCACATGAATGGAGTTGGGCTGGAGTTTAACCATCTTTTTGGTTTTGGAGTGTTGGATGCTGGTGCAATGGTAGCCTTAGCCAGGGACTGGGTGACTGTACCACCCCGCTACCATTGCCAAGGTGGCATCTTCACCACACCCAAGTAAGTTATTTTGGAACATTCCATGTATTCTTATTTCTTTGTAGAAATTAATGTAACATATAACCCTAGTGGTTTCAGAAGTGGTAGAGGATGTGTGGATCAGGTGTTTGCTTTGAAGAATATTATTTTTTTTTTTATTATACTTTGTCGCTGTCTCCCGCGTTTGCGAGGTAGCGCAAGGAAACAGACGAAAGAAATGGCCCAACCCCCCCCCCCATACACATGTATATACATACGTCCACACACGCAAATATACATACCTACACAGCTTTCCATGGTTTACCCCAGACGCTTCACATGCTCCGATTCAATCCACTGACAGCACGTCAACCCCGGTATACCACATCGCTCCAATTCACTCTATTCCTTGCCCTCCTTTCACCCTCCTGCATGTCCAGGCCCCGATCACACAAAATCCTTTTCAATCCATCCTTCCACCTCCAATTTGGTCTCCCTCTTCTCCTTGTTCCCTCCACCTCCGACACATATATCTTCTTGGTCAATCTCTCCTCACTCATCCTCTCCATGTGCCCAAACCACTTCAAAACACCCTCTTCTGCTCTCTCAACCACGCTCTTTTTATTACCACACATCTCTCTTACCCTTACGTTACTCACTCGATCAAACCACCTCACACCACACATTGTCCTCAAACATCTCATTTCCAGCACATCCATCCTCCTGCGCACAACTCTATCCATAGCCCACGCCTCGCAACCATACAACATTGTTGGAACCACTATTCCTTCAAACATACCCATTTTTGCTTTCCGAGATAATGTTCTTGACTTCCACACATTCTTCAAGGCCCCCAGGATTTTCGCCCCCTCCCCCACCCTATGATCCACTTCCACTTCCATGGTTCCATCCGCTGCCAGATCCACTCCCAGATATCTAAAACACTTCACTTCCTCCAGTTTTTCTCCATTCAAACTCACCTCCTAATTGACTTGACCC
This sequence comes from Panulirus ornatus, assembly GCF_036320965.1. Classification (NCBI taxonomy): domain Eukaryota; kingdom Metazoa; phylum Arthropoda; class Malacostraca; order Decapoda; family Palinuridae; genus Panulirus; species Panulirus ornatus. The sequence goes on along the minus strand of NC_092260.1, from coordinate 12,509,209 downwards.
TCAACCCTACTGTACCTAATAACCTTGCTCTTATTCACATTTACTCTTAACTTTCTTCTTCCACACACTTTTCCAAACTCAGTCACCAGCTTCTGCAGTTTCTCACATGAATCAGCCACCAGCGCTGTATCATCAGCGAACAACAACTGACTCACTTCCCAGGCTCTCCCATCCCCAACAGACTTCATACTTGCCCCTCTTTCCAAAACTCTTGCATTTACCTCCCTAACAACCCCATCCATAAACAAATTAAACAACCATGGAGACATCACACACCCCTGCCGCAAACCTACATTCACTGAGAACCAATCACTTTCCTCTCTTCCTACACGTACACATGCCTTACATCCTCGATAAAAACTTTTCACTGCTTCTAACAACTTTCCTCCCACACCATATATTCTTAATACCTTCCACAGAGCATCTCTATCAACTCTATCATATGCCTTCTCCAGATCCATAAATGCTACATACAAATCCATTTGCTTTTCTAAGTATTTCTCACATACATTCTTCAAAGCAAACACCTGATCCACACATCCTCTACCACTTCTGAAACCACACTGCTCTTCCCCAATCTGATGCTCTGTACATGCCTTCACCCTCTCAATCAATACCCTCCCATATAATTTACCAGGAATACTCAACAAACTTATACCTCTGTAATTTGAGCACTCACTCTTATCCCCTTTGCCTTTGTACAATGGCACTATGCACGCATTCCGCCAATCCTCAGGCACCTCACCATGAGTCATACATACATTAAATAACCTTACCAACCAGTCAACAATACAGTCACCCCCTTTTTTAATAAATTCCACTGCAATACCATCCAAACCTGCTGCCTTGCCGGCTTTCATCTTCCGCAAAGCTTTCACTACCTCTTCTCTGTTTACCAAATCATTTTCCCTAACCCTCTCACTTTGCACACCACCTCGACCAAAACACCCTATATCTGCCACTCTATCATCAAACACATTCAACAAACCTTCAAAATACTCACTCCATCTCCTTCTCACATCACCACTACTTGTTTTCACCTCCCCATTTGCGCCCTTCACTGAAGTCCCCATTTGCTCCCTTGTCTTACGCACTTTATTTACCTCCTTCCAGAACATCTTTTTATTCTCCCTAAAATTTAATGATACTCTCTCGCCCCAACTCTCATTTGCCCTTTTTTTCACCTCTTGCACCTTTCTCTTGACCTCCTGTCTCTTTCTTTTATACATCTCCCACTCAATTGCATTTTTTCCCTGCAAAAATCGTCCAAATGTGAGAAATACTTAGAAAAGCAAATGGATTTGTATGTAGCATTTATGGATCTGGAGAAGGCATATTGATAAGAGTTGATAGAGATGCTCTGTGGAAGGTATTAAGAATATATGGTGTGGGAGGCAAGTTGTTAGAAGCAGTGAAAAGTTTTTATCGAGGATGTAAGGCATGTGTACGTGTAGGAAGAGAGGAAAGTGATTGGTTCTCAGTGAATGTAGGTTTGCGGCAGGGGTGTGTGATGTCTCCATGGTTGTTTAATTTGTTTATGGATGGGGTTGTTAGGGAGGTGAATGCAAGAGTTTTGGAAAGAGGGGCAAGTATGAAGTCTGTTGGGGATGAGAGAGCTTGGGAAGTGAGTCAGTTGTTGTTCGCTGATGATACAGCGCTGGTGGCTGATTCATTTGAGAAACTGCAGAAGCTGGTGACTGAGTTTGGTAAAGTGTGTGAAAGAAGAAAGTTAAGAGTAAATGTGAATAAGAGCAAGGTTATTAGGTACAGTAGGGTCGAGGGTCAAGTCAATTGGGAGGTAAGTTTGAATGGAGAAAAACTGGAGGAAGTAAAGTGTTTTAGATATCTGGGAGTGGATCTGGCAGTGGATGGAACCATGGAAGCGGAAGTGGATCATAGGGTGGGGGAGGGGGTGAAAATCCTGGGAGCCTTGAAGAATGTGTGGAAGTCGAGAACATTATCTCGGAAAGCAAAAATGGGTATGTTTGAAGGAATAGTGGTTCCAACAATGTTGTATGGTTGCGAGGCGTGGGCTATGGATAGAGTTGTGCGCAGGAGGATGGATGTGCTGGAAATGAGATGTTTGAGGACAATGTGTGGTGTGAGGTGGTTTGATCGAGTAAGTAACGTAAGGGTAAGAGAGATGTGTGGAAATAAAAAGAGCGTGGTTGAGAGAGCAGAAGAGGGTGTTTTGAAATGGTTTGGGCACATGGAGAGAATGAGTGTCGGAGGTGGAGGGAACGAGGAGAAGTGGGAGACCAAATTGGAGGTGGAAAGATGGAGTGAAAAAGATTTTGTGTGATCAGGACTTGAACATGCACGAGGCTGAAAGGAGGGCAAGGAATAGAGTGAGTTGGATCGATGTGGTATACCGGGGTTGACGTGCTGTCAGTGGATTGAATCAGGGCATGTGAAGCGTCTGGGGTAAACCATGGAAAGCTGTGTAGGTATGTATATTTGCGTGTGTGGACGTATGTATATACATGTGTATGGGGGTGGGTTGGGCCATTTCTTTCGTCTGTTTCCTTGCGCTACCTCACAAATGCGGGAGACAGCGACAAAGCAAAAAAAAAAAAAAAAATAAAAAAATAACCCTAGCTAAACACAAAAAACTATTGTATATTTATATGCATTCAATTTGTTCTTTCACCCTGATTCTGATTCTACATCCCTTTACCATATGATATACTGGTGGATTTTTCATTTTCTATATTTGTTTTTAAAGTTCTATATATTTACCTCTGATATTTCAATATAAATGTAATTACCTTTCATGAAAGTACCAACCAAATATTCAAACCACAATGCTCATGCAGTCTCATATCCATCCAGCTGTATTTCATGATAAGAGTGTCCATCTTAAGTGCAACCTTACTTCTAATAGCAAATTTCCGTTATCATCAGATCACCTCCGTCAGTCCGATTTTGCACTGGTAGTTTATTTTTCACTAAAACCTTCTCACCAAGTCATTCATGCTTACATTAAATGAACATACAGCAAGATATAACCTTACTCAAATTTCATGCATATGGTGAACATCCACTATTAAATCTAATGCAATTTCTGATCCTTTATGGATACCCTTCACTATTTCATGAGTCATTCTTCCATTCTGTACATTCTTCACATTTTTGCATTTTTCTTCTATTGATTCTGTTATAATGAGACAGTCTTCTCAGCCTCTACATCAAAACTTTTCTGAAACTGTGATTTCACTTAATCACGTCCTTCTACAGATTCTTGTTCATCCATTTGTGATTTCAATATTTAGTACATTATTTGTAGGGCCACACACCCTCCTTACTTAAATCTTAAAAAGTGTGCCTTGAGTTGCTATATTCAGTATATCAGATGTTGGTGTTACTGGACTTTGACAGCATGTGGTTACACAGCTAGTGAAAATTCCTTTCATTGAGGGTGAATCATTGTTAAATGAGAGTAATATTATCCCTGAGAAAATTCTCACTCCAAAGTAGTTCATTATTTCTCTGGTACTGATTGTAATGCAGTCTTGAAGCTGCTAGGGCCCTGTAGAAGCAGTCCTGGGGTTATATATCTAATCAGATCATAAAAATCTTACATTCACCAAATCTATTGAGTCCTTTGCTATTCCTACATGTATTATGTTACAGTGTTTGTGTACCGCTTTTTTCCAAAACTTTTTTCATTCTAAGAGCTTTAACATATCAACTCCCATCAAGGGGTAGCCACAGCAAAAGAGTATCCACTTATTCCTGTTCTTACATGCCTTCCTCCCATACACCCTTCGATACAGTCTTCCTCTGTTTCTTTCCTTCTAGTATTCCTCCACCCAATTTGCCCCTGTCACAAGTGGTCTTCCACTTACACCAACCCCTATAACTGTACTATCATACACTCTCCTTGTAAACTCCCAGTCTTGAATTCTTTCCACATGCCCAAACCATCTCAAAGTATTATGTCTCACACATTCTCCCACTCCAGAATTCATTCCCTTTGCATTCCTTGCCACCCTTTAATTTTTTTCTTCATTCCATCTAGTCACACCACATGCTCTACTCAAATAGCTCATTTCCACAACCTGAATTCTTGCCCTCTGTGCATCATTCCACATCCATGTTTTGGCTGCATAGGTTAGGTTTGTCTCAATTCTCTCATCACCTCCATACTTTCATATCTACCCCTCATTATTCTTTTAAGGAACCTTGTGACTACTCTACCCTGTACTGCTCTCTCCCTTATCTCTCCTTCTATATTGCCACATTCACCCAAGACAGCTCCCAGATACTTAAATTCCCTCCCTTCTTCCTGTCTTTTTTCCCCCCATATCCACAGCATAATTTAGTACACTTTCTTCTCTCACTCTGTATGAATTTACAAAATTTATACATTTACTCTGTTTCCTTTCAAACATCATTACTTTACTTTTACTAGCATTTACCTTCAATCTCCTCCACTTACAACCTTTTGCAACTCCTCTTCACTCTCTGCAAACAACACAGTATCATCCACAAACTAGCCACCATATCTCACCGCCACACTTCATCTCTACACCATTTCTCCCTTGTTTTGCTTTCATCTCTCATCACTTCATCCATATATAAGATGAAAGCCAGCAAGGCAGCAGGTTTGGATGGTATTGCAGTGGAATTTATTAAAAAAAGGGGGTGACTGTATTGTTGACTGGTTGGTAAGGTTCTTTAATGTATGTATGACTCATGGTGAGGTGCCTGAGGATTGGCAGAATGCTTGCATAGTGCCATTGTACAAAGGCAAAAGGGATAAGAGTGAGTGCTCAAATTACAGAGGTATAAGTTTGTTGAGTATTCTTGAGAAATTATATGGGAGGGCATTGATTGAGAGGGTGAAGGCATGTACAGAGCATCAGATTGGGGAAGAGCAGTGTGGTTTCAGAAGTGGTAGAGGATGTGTGGATCCGGTGTTTGCTATGAAGAATGTATGTGAGAAATACTTAGAAAAGCAAGTGGATTTGTATGTAGCATTTATGGATCTGGAGAAGGCATATGATAGAGTTGATAGAGATGCATATATGGTGTGGGAGGCAAGTTTTTATTTAGGATGTAAGGCATGTGTACGTGTAGGAAGAGAGGAAAGTGATTGGTTCTCAGTGAATGTAGGTTTGTGGCAGGGGTGTATGATGTCTCCATGGTTGTTTAATTTGTTTATGGATGGGGTGGTTAGGGAGGTGAATGCAAGAGTTTTGGAAAGAGGGGCAAGTATGCAGTCTGTTGTGGATGAGAGAGCTTGGGAAGTGAGTCAGTTGTTGTTCGCTGATGATACAGTGCTGGTGGCTGATTCATGTGAGAAACTGCAGAAGCTGGTGACTGAGTTTGGTAAAGTGTGTGAAAGAAGAAAGCTGAGAGTAAATGTGAATAAGAGCAAGGTTATTAGTTAGGTACAGTAGGGTTGAGGGACAAGTCAATTGGGAGGTAAGTTTGAATGTAGAAAAACTGGAGGAAGTAAAGTGTTTTTGATATCTGGGAGTGGATCTGGCAGCGGATGGAACCATGGAAGCAGAAGTGAATCATAGGGTGGGGGAGGGGGCGAAAATTCTGGGAGCCTTAGAGAATGTTTGGAAGTCGAGAACATTATCTCGGAAAGCAAAAATGGGTATGTTTGAAGGAATAGTGGTTCCAACAATGTTGTATGGCTGCGTGGCGTGGGCTATGGATAGAGTTGTGCGTAGGAGGGTGGATGTGCTGGAAATGAGATGTTTGAGGACAGTATGTGGTTTGATCAAGTAAGTAATGTAAGGGTAAGAGAGATGTGTGGAAATAAAAAGAGTGTGGTTGAGAGAGCAGAAGAGGGTGTTTTGAAATGGTTTGGTCACATGGAGAGAATGAGTGAGGAAAGATTGACCAAGAGGATATATGTGTCAGAGGTGGAGGGAACGAGGAGAAGTGGGAGACCAAATTGGAGGTGGAAAGATGGAGTGAAAAAGATTTTGAGTGATCAGGGCCTGAGCATGCAGGAGGGTGAAAGGCGTGCAAGGTTACTGTGACTAATGTGTGTGACTAGAAAGTGTATATACATCACATGTATGTACATGCTCTAGTATGCAGCAAAAAAATTCCTGATAGCAAGACAAACAGTACATAATGGCTTTCCTGCATGATGTATTTTTCAGAAAAATATGTTATTGGGTGCAAGGGTATGCACTGCATTATTATTATTCTTTCTTCATATACTTTATATCTCTCAAAGTTCCACCCAAATGAACATGTCTTTTCTCTTTTACAGCTGCTCTTAAAGTTTGCAGCTTAAGTTCCTTTTATCCATTCTCTTCAATGTTTTTCCCACCTATTGGGTTTTTACTTTGCAAATTCTTATTTCTTTTTAGCTATATTTTCATTTGCTCATCACCATCCAGATGCAGAACTATCTTTTGAGTCTATGTACATATATTCTGATAAATCCTTTGATATATGAAATTTGGCATGCATATTGGTGTGGAATACACATGAAGCTTATTGCTTGTGTCTAGAAAATCTGTCATGCCAAAGAGAATGAGTGGAGTTGATCTTCTCGCCCCTTGAGTGCAAATTTCTTGCATTATTTTCAAAATGGAAATTGTTTGATTTCATGATAAACTTATTAAGCTGCAATCATAATCCTTAAAGAACTTATATAATATAGTTTCTATGAAGTTTCATCCACTTTTAGAAATGGATCTAGTTTAGATCTGGTTTAAAGCATCTTCCAGGATTGTCATTTCCAGACAGTCTTTTTTTTATGGTGTCCATCTTTTAAAGGATGCTTTTCCTACTTATTGTCTTTCAGATTCTTTTCTAATCCAATCTACTGTCTTATATATCATAAACCAGCAGTCCCCTCCATTTTCAACACTATAAAAGATGATTTCTCTGACTGTACCTTTCCCTGACAGAATCATTACAGTCAACCAGTCTGTGGTGTTGGAGATAGAGACAGATGCCTGCGCAGGTTCAGATACAGAAGTTAATTACCTTGAACATGTCCAGGCAGTCATCACCCTTAATTCAACCAGGAGAGGTGACACGGAACTCTTCCTTATCTCTCCCATGGGTACAAAGTGAGTTTGTGATTCATCTGGTAATGCTCTTTAAATCCCTGCCTATTCCATGTTGTTTTACAAGTTTTACACAGTCTTTGTGCATTGACATTTTACTCCAGTTTCAGTTATACTGTATATATTGAACAAGATTACCTATACTCCATTTTCTTTCAGGCGGAAAGAGCAAGCAAAAGTGTTTGAGTAACTGTCATAACTCTATTTCATTATTACATCTATATATTATGGTTAGAAGTTCATGACTGCTGATTTTAATGAGAGAGTACATAACTTCTCATTATATCGGTTGCAATTTAGAATACTTTACTCATGTATCCTCATGGTTATGGCCAAACTTCTCCAACCAGTAGGCTCCAAATATATACACGATGCAAAAACTTTATTTCTAAGCACAGCATATCATCCCTCAAGTCTCTCATTATCATTAAATCCTCAAATTAAGGAAGTATTTTGGGTATAGATTACTAATTAACCCAAGATATTGATATCCATAGATACCACAGCTGTTCTCTCATTTTTTAGATATATACTTATGTTTGCTTGTATTGTGAACTGAAGCTCATCTTGATAAGGTTTTGTATTTCACATTTTCTTTACCTGGCAGAGTTTTGTCCTATGAGTATCAGAGGGAATACTTGTTTATAGGGGGGTCACAACACCATTTTACCCAAAAAAAGTGTTCAGAAGGGTTTTATCCTCCTTGATAATCACATTATCCATGAATCCCATTCAAGAAGAGTACAGCAACTCACTGTAGCCTATGATATCATTGACAGTGTCTACATGTACCTCTCAGCTACCAACCCTCATTTTTTACTACCCAATAGTCTGCATTAGGCCTTTTACTGTAAAGGTTTGAGGAAAGCTTTTCCAAAAAATTAAATGAATAGGTGCTCACAAGCTCTGCTTCCTGTAAGAAAATTTTTTTTGCATGTTTTAAAACCTCTATTTCTTGCCTCTAATCAGATTGTTATGAGAATCAGAGTGCATACCCACATAGAGGAGGTGGGACCTGATGAAAAAAATCAAGAAAAAGCCTTGAAAATGAACGTTACCTCTAAGTGCTGTTCCTGTTATCTGTCTGCTTGTGTCCCTTCCTGGTGGCAGCTTCCCATGGATTCTGTGTTGTGTTCAGACCAGCCACACAGGGAGTGACTGTTATTATACTTTCTTTTTCCCTCAAGCAGTGAAGCTGTAGAATTCTTTCCCTACATACATTGGTTTTCCTCCCTTCTCACAGTCTTTCCACCTTTAAAAGTCAGGTCTACAAACATTTAAGGTATTCAGTTTTATTCTTTTTCTTGTATACATTTTTCTTTCATCCAAGATGGCCATGACTGGGACACATTTCTGTATGCACAATGTTGATTACATAATTACAGAAAACTGGCCTTCACTCAGCATCACCCTTTGCTAAATTCAGCATAGCTAGAGACACTAAAAGGAGATCAACCAGATATACCAGCTTAGAAGTTTGCATAATCTCATCCAATGAAAAATTCCTTAAAAAAGCCAAAAGTAAAGCAAACCTATCAACACCATGGGCTCTATTAGTCATCCCAAGGATAAAAGGAGTGCCATCTTGATCCAACACGAAAAGCTCTTTGCTAACGAAGGCATAAAAGTCTGAGCAAATGAAATTTCTTTGTAATTTACCATGAGACTGTTGGATAAGTGTCTTGACTGAACATAAAAGATATGTTTTAAAGGTGATCTTTTTCATGAATGTTTTATAACAGGTTTGTACCTAAATTTCATTAACTCATTAGTACCAGGGAACTTTAGGTTTGAATTATTCTTTCTCCATAAAAGGTGGTCTTCAAACTTTTGTTTCTGTGTTAGCCATAACATTAATTTCTAACTCCTCATCTAACAGAGTAAAGTACAGAAAGAAACAGTATTGAGAGTATGTTGTGGAACCATACTACCCATAAAACCAACAAACCACAACAGGTCAAGGACAATTGAAAGCACCAATCTAGGGTGAGATGGAGAAGCTAAAGGTTTCCTTGAAGAGTATCTCCACATTCTACTCCAAAGGTGTAAAATAAGCAAAGAATGACATTGTTCATTGGCATAACCAATCACCTCTGCCATTTTTCATCTTACCTCCCATGTTGCTGGTACAACTTTCCCACTCGACAATAACAACATTCTTCTGAGCTAATATCATCCCAAGTCAGCAATTTCTATACTGCCAAGGGAATGTGTGTCAAGCACTTTCTTTGTTATGTTACAGATAAGAGACAGAGAGGACTGACTTTTTAAATAAGTACAACTAATATAGTATAAAAATTTTCCAAAAATATAATCACACCAGCTGCCACATAAGGGCTCCTTGTGGATTTGCATTTCTCTTAATTTTCTGACATGGGAGAAATATAGGCTATAATTTTGCATATCTATAGCAAGTTTAAGTGCAAATATCCACTCTTCACTGAAATTGACAAACTCGTATACTGGTATTTGTGACTAACCTAATCGATACATCTCTTACAGTACTCTTCACATAAAATTCTTTGTCTTCACTCCTTAACTATTTTTTCATATCATGAACTTATCTTCCATATATAGATATGATATCTATTTTCATTGTATTTCTAATGTTGCCTAACTTAATATATAATCTTTGCAGATCAATGATCCTAAGTAAGCGCCCCAATGATGATGACAGCCGAGATGGTTTCACAAAGTGGCCATTCATGACCACTCACACCTGGGCTGAAAACCCTAGAGGCACTTGGCAGTTGGAAGTAAGTAATCACAGTACAATGAGATGGAGCAATGAGCCTTAGCACTTTCATTTGTAAGCTTAGAAACCAAAGGGTGCTTTTATGTTGTATGAAAATGTGTCGCTGGTGGAGGCTTTGCTTGTGATGATTGTGCAAATATTGATGGACTGTATTGATGGCAATGTGCTCACAAAGAATGGACATTAAAGTTTAAGAGATGGAAGCACTGGGGTATTATTGAAGATGGAATGGGATGTTTAAGGTTTAGGAAAGTGTGCTGGGCTACATGATTCTACACTTGAAGTGTATAGGGGCGTTAAGAGTTTCTAGAAAAGTAATGACATACTAAGGGTGAAGAGATGGGGTGGGGTCAACCATTGTTTCAAAACAGACTTTTATTCTGTACTGAATGTCATTACCACTCCATAAGAAGGAAAATGAAGGTAGAAGTATCACGTGACAAGTGGTATAGTTGTTAGCATTCCTGACCGTGACACAGGTTCGAATCTTAGTTTTGGCAGTCGTTTCAGAGTCAACCCAGCTAATCATCCACCCCTAGGAGTTGGTTGATAAAATGACTACATGGCTTAGCCTGGAGAATATATATATATATATATATATATATATATATATATATATATATATATATATAAAAGAAAGAGACAGGAGGTCAAGAGAAAGGTGCAAGAGGTGAAAAAAAGGGCAAATGAGAGTTGGGGTGAGAGAGTATCAGTAAATTTTAGGGAGAATAAAAAGATGTTCTGGAAGGAGGTAAATAGGGTGCGTAAGACAAGGGAGCAAATGGGAACTTCAGTGAAGGGCGTAAATGGGGAGGTGATAACAAGTAGTGGTGATGTGAGAAGGAGATGGAATGAGTATTTTGAAGGTTTGTTGAATGTGTCTGATGACAGAGTGGCAGATATAGGGTGTTTTGGTCGAGGTGGTGTGCAAAGTGAGAGGGTTAGGGAAAATGATTTGGTAAACAGAGAAGAGGTAGTAAAAGCTTTGCGGAAGATGAAAGCCGGCAAGGCAGCAGGTTTGGATGGTATTGCAGTGGAATTTATTAAAAAAGGGGGTGACTGTATTGTTGACTGGTTGGTAAGGTTATTTAATGTATGTATGACTCATGGTGAGGTGCCTGAGGATTGGCGGAATGCGTGCATAGTGCCATTGTACAAAGGCAAAGGGGATAAGAGTGAGTGCTCAAATTACAGAGGTATAAGTTTGTTGAGTATTCCTGGTAAATTATATGGGAGGGTATTGATTGAGAGGGTGAAGGCATGTACAGAGCATCAGATTGGGGAAGAGCAGTGTGGTTTCAGAAGTGGTAGAGGATGTGTGGATCAGGTGTTTGCTTTGAAGAATGTATGTGAGAAATACTTAGAAAAGCAAATGGATTTGTATGTAGCATTTATGGATCTGGAGAAGGCATATGATAGAGTTGATAGAGATGCTCTGTGGAAGGTATTAAGAATATATGGTGTGGGAGGCAAGTTGTTAGAAGCAGTGAAAAGTTTTTATCGAGGATGTAAGGCATGTGTACGTGTAGGAAGAGAGGAAAGTGATTGGTTCTCAGTGAATGTAGGTTTGCGGCAGGGGTGTGTGATGTCTCCATGGTTGTTTAATTTGTTTATGGATGGGGTTGTTAGGGAGGTAAATGCAAGAGTCTTGGAAAGAGGGGCAAGTATGAAGTCTGTTGGGGATGAGAGAGCTTGGGCAGTGAGTCAGTTGTTGTTCGCTGATGATACAGCGCTGGTGGCGGATTCATGTGAGAAACTGCAGAAGCTGGTGACGGAGTTTGGTAAAGTGTGTGGAAGAAGAAAGTTAAGAGTAAATGTGAATAAGAGCAAGGTTATTAGGTACAGTAGGGTTGAGGGTCAAGTCAATTGGGAGGTGAGTTTGAATGGAGAAAAACTGGAGGAAGTGAAGTGTTTTAGATATCTGGGAGTGGATCTGTCAGCGGATGGAACCATGGAAGCGGAAGTGGATCATAGGGTGGGGGAGGGGGCGAAAATTTTGGGAGCCTTGAAAAATGTGTGGAAGTCGAGAACATTATCCCGGAAAGCAAAAATGGGTATGTTTGAAGGAATAGTGGTTCCAACAATGTTGTATGGTTGCGAGGCGTGGGCTATGGATAGAGTTGTGCGCAGGAGGATGGATGTGCTGGAAATGAGATGTTTGAGGACAATGTGTGGTGTGAGGTGGTTTGATCGAGTAAGTAACGTAAGGGTAAGAGAGATGTGTGGAAATAAAAAGAGCGTGGTTGAGAGAGCAGAAGAGGGTGTTTTGAAATGGTTTGGGCACATGGAGAGAATGAGTGAGGAAAGATTGACCAAGAGGATATATGTGTCGGAGGTGGAGGGAACGAGGAGAAGAGGGAGACCAAATTGGAGGTGGAAAGATGGAGTGAAAAGGATTTTGTGTGATCGGGGCCTGAACATGCAGGAGGGTGAAAGGAGGGCAAGGAATAGAGTGAATTGGAGCGATGTGGTATACAGGGGTTGACGTGCTGTCAGTGGATTGAATCAAGGCATGTGAAGCGTCCGGGGTAAACCATGGAAAGCTGTGTAGGTATGTATATTTGCGTGTGTGGACGTGTGTATGTACATGTGTATGGGGGGGGTTAGGCCATTTCTTTCGTCTGTTTCCTTGCGCTACCTCGCAAACGCGGGAGACAGCGACGAGGTATAAAAAAAAAAATATATATATATATATATATATATATATATATATATATATATATATATATATATTCTTTTTCTTTCAAACTATTCGCCATTTCCCGCATTAGCAAGGTAGCGTTAAGAACAGAGGACTGGGCCTCTGAGGGAATATCCTCACCTGGCCCCCTTCTCTGTTCCTTCTTTTGGAAAATTAAAAAAAAACAAGAGGGGAGGATTTCCAGCCCCCCGCTCCCTCCCCTTTTAGTTGCCTTCTACGACACGCAGGGAATACGTGGGAAGTATTCTTTCTCCCCTATCCCCAGGGATAATATATATATATATATATTTTTTTTTTTCTTTGTCGCTGTCTCCCGCGTTTGCGAGGTAGCGCAAGGAAACAGACGAAAGAAATGGCCCAACCCACCCCCATACACATGCCTTGATTCAATCCACTGACAGCACGTCAACCCCGGTATACCACATCGCTCCAATTCACTCTATTCTTCGCCCTCCTTTCACCCTCCTGCATGTTCAGGCCCCGATCACACAAAATCCTTTTCACTCCATCTTTCCACCTCCAATTTGGTCTCCCTCTTCTCCTCGTTCCCTCCACCTCCGACACATATATCCTCTTGGTCAATCTTTCCTCACTCATTCTCTCCATGTGCCCAAACCATTTCAAAACACCCTCTTCTGCTCCAGCACATCCATCCTCCTGCGCACAACTCTATCCATAGTCCACGCCTCGCAACCATACAACATTGTTGGAACCACTATTCCTTCAAACATACCCATTTTTGCTTTCCGAGATAATGTTCTCGACTTCCACACATTCTTCAAGGCTCCCAGAATTTTCGCCCCCTCCCCCACCCTATGATCCACTTCCGCTTCCATGGTTCCATCCGCTGCCAGATCCACTCCCAGATATCTAAAACACTTCACTTCCTCCAGTTTTTCTCCATTCAAACTCACCTCCCAATTGAATTGACCCTCAACCCTACTGTACCTAATAACCTTGCTCTTATTCACATTTACTCTTAACTTTCTTCTTTCACACACTTTACCAAACTCAGTCACCAGCTTCTGCAGTTTCTCACATGAATCAGCCACCAGCGCTGTATCATCAGCGAACAACAACTGACTCACTTCCCAAGCTCTCTCATCCACAACAGACTTCATACTTGCCCCTCTTTCCAAAACTCTTACATTCACCTCCCTAACAACCCCATCCATAAACAAATTAAACAACCATGGAGACATCACACACCCCTGCCGCAAACCTACATTCACTGAGAACCAATCACTTTCCTCTCTTCCTACACGTACACATGCCTTACATCCTCGATAAAAACTTTTCACTGCTTCTAACAACTTGCCTCCCACACCATATATTCTTAATACCTTCCACAGAGCATCTCTATCAACTCCATCATATGCCTTCTCCAGATCCATAAATGCTACATACAAATCCATTTGCTTTTCTAAGTATTTCTCACATACATTCTTCAAAGCAAACACCTGATCCACACATCCTCTCCCACTTCTGAAACCACACTGCTCTTCCCCAATCTGATGCTCTGTGCATGCCTTCACCCTCTCAATCAATACCCTCCCATATAATTTACCAGGAATACTCAACAAACTTATACCTCTGTAATTTGAGCACTCACTCTTATCCCCTTTGCCTTTGTACAATGGCACTATGCACGCATTCCGCCAATCCTCAGGCACCTCACCATGAGTCATACATACATTAAATAACCTTACCAACCAGTCAACAATACAGTCACCCCCTTTTTTAATAAATTCCACTGCAATACCATCCATATATATATATATATATTTTTATTCTTATTATACTTTGTCGCTGTCTCCCACATTAGCGAGGTAGCGCAAAGAAACAGACGAAAGAATGGCCCAACCCACCCACATACACATATATATATACATACCCATCCACACACAGCACATACATACCTATACATCTCAACGTATACATATACATATACATATACACACACATACATATATACACATGTACATAATTCATACTGTCTGCCCTTATTCATTCCCGTCGCCACTCCGCCACACATGAAATGACAACCCACTACCCCTGCATGTGCGCAAGGTAGGGCTGGGAAAAGACAACAAAGGCCACATTCGTTCACACTCAGTCTCTAGCTGTCATGTATACTGCACCGAAACCACAGCTCCCTTTCCACATCCAGCCCCCACACAACTTTCCATGGTTTACCCCAGACGCCTCACATGCCCTGGTTCAATCCAATGACAGCACGTCGACCCTGATATACCACATCGTTCCAATTCACTCTATTCCTTGCACGCCTTTCACCCTCGTGCATGTTCAGGCCCCGATCATTTAAAATCTCCTTCACTCCATCTTTCCATCTCCAATTTGGTCTCCCACTTCTCCTCATTCCCTCCACCTCTGACATATATCCTCTTGGTCAACCTTTCCTCACTCATTCTCTCCATGTGACCAAACCACTTCAAACCACCCTCTTATGCTCTCTCAACCACACTCTTTTTATTACCACACATCCCTCTTACTCTTTCATTACTTACTCGATCAAACCACCTCACACCACATACTGTCCTCAAACATCTCATTTCCAGCACATCCACCCTCCTCCACACAACTCTATCTATAGCTATTATATATATTCATCTATTCATTTATTATACTTTGTCACTGTTTCCCATGTTAGCGAGGAAGAGCAAGGACACAGACGAAAGAATGGCCCAACCCACCCACATACACGTATATACATACATGTTCACACATGCACATATACATACCTTTACATTTTAACGTATACATATATAAACATACACAGACATATACATATATACACATGTACATAATTCAAACTTGCTGCCTTTATTCATTCCCATCGCCACCCTGCCACACTTGAAATGACAACCCCTTCCACCCCGCATGTGCGCGAGGTAGCGCTAGGAAAAGACAACTATTATGCATAGTGCACCAAAACCACAGCTCCCTTTCCACATCCAGGCCCCACAAAACTTTCCATGGTTTACCCTAGATGCTTCACATGCCCTGGTTCAATCCACTGACAGCACGTCGACCCCAGTATGCCACACACACACATATACATCTATTTATTTTATCTATTTATTTTGCTTTGTTGCTGTCTCCCGCGTTAGTGACATAGCGCAAGGAAACAGATGAAAGAACAAGTCAACCCACCCACACACACATGTACACACACACACACACACACACATATATATATCTTTCTTTCTTTCATACTATTCGCCATTTCCCGCATTAGCGAGGTAGCGTTAAGAACAGAGGACTGGGCCTTTGAGGGAATATCCTCACCTGGCCCCCCTTCTCTGTTCCTTCTTTTGGAAAATTGAAAAAAAAACGAGAGGGGAGGATTTCCAGCCACCCGCTCCCTCCCCTTTTAGTCGCCTTCTATGACACGCAGGGAATACGTGGGAAGTATTTTTTTTTTTTTTTTGCTGTCTCCCGCGTTTGCGAGGTAGCGCAAGGAAACAGACGAAAGAAATGGCCCAACCCATCCCCATACACATGTATATACATATGTCCACACATGCAAATATACATACCTACACAGCTTTCCATGGTTTACCCCAGACGCTTCACATGCCCTGATTCAATCCACTGACAGCATGTCAACCCCGGTATACCACATCGATCCAATTCACTCTATTCCTTGCCCTCCTTTCACCCTCGTGCATGTTCAGGCCCCGATCACACAAAATCTTTTTCACTCCATCTTTCCACCTCCACATCCACACATGCAAATATACATACTTATACATCTCAATGTACACATATATATACACACACAGACATATACATGTATACACATGTACATAATTCATAGTCTGCCATTATTTATTCCCATCGCCACCCCGCTACACATGGAATAACAACCCCCTCCCCCCTCATGTGTGCGAGGTAGCGCTAGGAAAAGACAACAAAGGCCCCATTCGTTCACACTCAGTCTCTAGCTGTCATGTAATAATGCACTGAAACCACAGCTCCCTTTCCACATCCAGGCCCCACAGAACTTTCCATGGTTTACCCCAGACACTTCACATGCCCTGGTTCAATCCATTGACAGCACATCGACCCCGGTATACCACATCGTTCCAATTCACTCTATTCCTTGTACGCCTTTCACCCTCGTGCATGTTCAGGCCCCGATCACTCAAAATCTTTTTCACTCCATCTTTCCACCTCCAATTTGGTCTCCCACTTCTCCTCGATCCCTCCACCTCCAACACATATATCCTCTTGGTCAATCTTTCCTCACTCATTCTCTCCGTGTGACCAAACCATTTCAAAACGCCCTCTTCTGCTCTCTCAATCACACTTTTTATTTCCACACATCTCTCTTACCCTTACATTACTTACTCGATCAAACCACCTCGCCCCACATATTGTCCTTAAACATCTCATTTCCAGCACATCCACCCTCCTGCGCACAACTCTATCTATAGCCCATGCCTCGCAACCATACAACATTGTTGGAACCACTATTCCTTCAAATATACCCATTTTTGCTTTCCGAGATAATGTTCTCGACTTCCAAACATTCTTCAAGGCTCACAGAATTTTCGCCCCCTCCCCCACCCTATGATTCACTTCCGCTTCCATGGTTCCATCCACTGCCAGATCCACTCCCAGATATCTAAAACACTTTACTTCCTCCAGTTTTTCTCCATTCAAACTTACCTCCCAATTGACTTGACCCTCAACCCTACTGTACCTAATAACCTTGCTCTTATTCACATTTACTCTTAACTTTCTTCTTTCACACACTTTACCAAACTCAGTCACCAGCTTCTGCAGTTTCTCACATGAATCAGCCATCAGCGCAGTATCATCAACGAACAACAACTGACTCACTTCCCAAGCTCTCTCATCCACAACAGACTGCATACTTGCCCCTCTCTCCAAAACTCTTGCATTCACCTCCCTAACAACCCCATCCATAAACAAATTAAACAGCCATGGAGACATCACACACCCCTGCTGCAAACCTATATTTACTGAGAACCAATCACTTTCCTCTCTTCCTACACGTACACATGCCTTACATCCTCGATAAAAACTTTTCACTGCTTCTAACAACTTGCCTCCCACACCATATATTCTTAATACCTTCCACAGAGCATCTCTATCAACTCTATCATATGCCTTCTCCAGATCCATAAATGCTACATACAAATCCATTTGCTTTTCTGAGTATTTCTCACATACATTCTTCAAAGCAAACACCTGATCCACACATCCTCTACCACTTCTGAAACCACACTGCTCTTCTCCAATCTGATGCTCTGTACATGCCTTCACCCTCTCAATCAATACCCTCCCATATAATTTACCAGGAATACTCAACAAACTTATACCTCTGTAATTTGAGCACTCACTCTTATCCCCTTTGCCTTTGTACAATGGCACTATGCAAGCATTCCGCCAATCCTCAGGCACCTCACCATGAATCATACATACATTAAATAACCTTACCAACCAGTCAACTATACAGTCACCCCCTTTTTTAATAAATTCCACTGCAATACCATCCAAACCTGCTGCCTTGCCAGCTTTCATCTTTCGCAAAGCTTTTACTACCTCTTCTCTGTTTACCAAATCATTTTCCCTAACTCTCTCACTTTGCACACCATCTCGACCAAAACACCCTATATCTGCCACTCTGTCATCAAACACATTCAACAAACCTTCAAAATATGGTGTGGGAGGCAAGTGGTTTGAAGCAATGAAAGTTTTTATCGAGGATGTGTACGTGTAGGAAGAGAGGAAAGTGACTGGTTCTCAGTGAATGTTGGTTTGCTGCAGGGGTGCGTGATGTCTCCATGGTTGTTTGTTAGGGAGGTGAATGCAAGAGTTTTGGAAAGAGGGGCAAGTATGCAGTCTGTTGTGGATGAGAGAGCTTGGGAAGTGAGTCAGTTGTTGTTCGCTGATGATACAGCACTGGTGGCTGATTCAGGTGAGAAACTGCAGAAGTTGGTGACTGAGTTTGGTAAGGTGCGTGAAAGAAGAAAGCTGAGAGTAAATGTGAATAAGAGCAAGGTAATATTAGGTACAGTAGGGTTGAGGGACAAGTCAATTGGGAGGTAAGTTTGAATGGAGAAAAACTTGAGGAAGTGAAGTGTTTTAGATATCTGGGAGAGGATTTGGCAGTGGATTGAACCATGGAAGCAGAAGTGAATCATAGGGTGGGGGAGGGGGCGAAAGTTCTGGGAGTATTGAAAAATGTGTGGAAGTTGAAAACGTTATCTTGGAAAGTAAAAATGGGTATGTTTTAAGGAATAGTGGTTCCAACAATGTTATATGGTTGTGAGGCATGAGCTACAGATAGAGTTGTGCGGAGGGTGGATATGCTGGAAATGAGATGTTTGAGGACGATATGCGGTGTGAGGTGGTATGATTGAGTATGTAATGAAAGGGTAAGAGGTATGGTAAAAAGAATGTGGTTGAGAGAGTAGAAGAGGGTGTATTGAAACGGTTTGGTCACATGGAGAGAATGAGTAGGGAAAGATTGTGTCAGAGGTGAAGGGAACGAGGAGAAGTGAGAGACCAAATTGGAGGTGGAAAGATTTAGTGAAAAAGATTTTGAGCAATCGGGGCATGAACATACAGGAGGGTTAAAGGCGTGCAATGAATGGAGTGAACTGGAACGATGTGGTATACCTGGGGTCAAAGTACTGTCATTGGATTGAACCAGGGCATGTGAAGCATCTAGGGTAAACCATGGAAAGTTTTGTGGGGCTTGGATGTGGAAAGGGAGCTGTGGTTTCGGTGCATTACACGCGACAGCTAGAGACTGAGTGTGAACGAAAGTGGCCTTTGTTGTCTTTTTCTAGTGCTACCTTGCACCTGCACGGGTGGGAGGGGGTGCCATTTTCATGTGTGGTGGGGTGGCAACAGGAATGGATGAAGGCAGGAGGTATGGATATGTACATGTGTATGTATGTGTCTCTGTATTTATAAGTATGCACACGTTGAAATTTACAGGTATGTATATATATATATGCGTGTGTGGGCGTTTATGTACATACATGTATGTGGGTGGGTTGGGCCATTCTTTCGTCTGTTTCCTTGTGCTACTTCGCTAATGCGGGAGACAGCGACTAATCGAATAAATGAATAAATAAATACATATGTATATATCTATAGAATGCTGTGGTATACCTGGGTCGACATGCTGTCTGTGGACTAAACCAGTTTTTTGGGACCTGAATGTGGAAAGGGAGCAGTGGTTTTGATGCATTACACATGACAGCTAGAGACTAAATGTGAATGAATGTGACCTTTTTTGTCTTTTTTCCTGGTGCTACTTCACAGAAGCAGGGGGTAGCACCAGGAATGAAGGCAAGTAAGTATGTATATGTACATGTGCATATATGTATATGTCTGTGTATGTATAGGTTGATATGTATATGTGCATGTATGGGCATTTATGCATATATATGTGTATATAAGATAGCCTCGATTAGGGCTTAAGTTGCCCGTACCATCTTAGCAAACAAATAACAAACCAATATGGGTTTTCGTTCTAAAAGACTATCTGTCCATCTGTATCTCTGATAGGGAACCCCTTAAAAAGCATTCTTAACCCTTTCACCACAGCATTCCCATTATCATTATTCACAGCATGAGTGTTACATATTGAGAGGACACTGATCTTATGCAGACTTCCTTAATATTTTCAGTTTATGGAAACAAAATCTAGAATGTAATATTTGGTAACAAAGCATGGCAATAAAACCTAAAGCATTAACTCTTTCCTTTTACACTGAGGCTACCAGAAAAG
The DNA here is from genome assembly GCF_036320965.1 of Panulirus ornatus. Taxonomy (NCBI): domain Eukaryota; kingdom Metazoa; phylum Arthropoda; class Malacostraca; order Decapoda; family Palinuridae; genus Panulirus; species Panulirus ornatus. The sequence goes on along the minus strand of NC_092260.1, from coordinate 12,488,906 downwards.
CTGGCAGCCGCTGAATGGAAAAAATCCAAAAACAAATTATATAATGTATTCAAGGGTATGCATGCAAAAGTATGGAAAATGGAAAAAAATCCTTTATCTACCTTTGTTTTGTCTTGGTGTAGCATTGAGATGAGCATCTGGGGGCCATCCACCTGATTACCTTAGTGTGTACCAAGAAGGGATTGAAGAATGAGAAGAGCAAGAGGAGCAGGTGGTACATAGCGAGGGAGGAACGAGTGGAGTATTGAATTTGGCATGCATATTTTAAAAATGGCATAGAAATCTTTTCTCAGTTGATGTATGTCATATTTGTCAACTTCTCACTCATTTCACTGTATGTCTAAACCATTTCAGCACACCCTTTTAACATCTCTCAACCATACTCATTTTATCACCACACCTCTCTCTAAACACCCCTCTCATTACTCAGTCAACCCTCCTCACAACACATTTTGTTCTTAAGACATTTCGTTTCCAACACACTCATCCTCTTCTGTACATTGGACATGTGGATAGAATGAGTGAGAAGAGGTTGACAAAAATCATATTTGTGGCAAAAGTGGAAGGTACAAGAGAATGGAGATGAAAGGATGGTGTGAACAAGATTTTGAGTGCTTGGAGCCTGAACATGCAGGAGGGTGAAAGGTATGGATAGGATTGAGAGAACTGGGGCAAGGTGCTATATAGGGAGTGACATGCTATCAATGGACTAAACCTAGACGTATAAAGAAGCTGGAGGAAACGCAGAAAAGTCTGTGGGGCCTGTGATTTTAATGCATTATGGATGAAAGCTAGAAAACAGATGTGAATAAATGAAACCCTTTCTTTGCCTGTTCCTGCTCAACATCATTTATACAGGAAACAGCAAGCAAGTATGAAATAAAAGTATATGTACAGGTGTCACAGGACTGAACCTCCTTAAGGTTTCACTGTAAGTGAAAAGTCTCCTTTAGTGATGCTGTATTACTGGGAGTACAGTCTTGTCAAAAAAAACTTCTCATTCCAATCGAGTTTACATATCCCAAGTACTGGATTAAAATGAGTTGATCTAAATTCAATTAAGTGTCGAAAAATTGTATGATCAGTTTTCTTCCAGATGGACCTAGAATAGTGGTGGGACTACAGCTTTGATGTCATATGTGTAACTGTTGTTCATATACATTCAGGCTCGCATCAACAGCATGGGACCTGAAGAGGGATGGATCAAAGAGTGGACATTAATGCTGCATGGAACACGAGAAGCACCGTATGACCACCTTCCAGTCAAGGACCCCCACTCAAAACTGGCCATAGTCAAGAAGGCTCATGAAGATAAGAAGAAAATGTAGAGGATAAGCTTGATTATACTAATAAGAGACCTATGAGTATATTTAGTGGAAATTTTGCCTGATTATTTAATAAACACAGTAGTACAATATCTAGTTCTGCCTTGGATGGAAGCAAAAAATGAATTAATCAAGAACAAAGAAAAACAGAAACGTGAGAAGTTATATCTTCAATCTTGAAGCATATAAAACCTCAAGGACAAATGAAACCATTAGATTTCCTTGAGGTTCCAAAAATGTGTTGGTTCAGACCTAAGTTCCCTTTTGGGTGGGTAACAACTTCCCAATACCCTAGTTGCTGTATGGCCCCATTGAATTAGTCCCCAGCCCTACTCCAGTGGGGCCCCCACTAGCTTGGGAGTTGTTTCTTACAGCAACTGTTTCACACTTCTGTTTCTATCATTCTTTCAAAACTTTTGGGATCAAAGACCCTGATCCCGTTATGCCGTAGGATCTGAATTTTAGATCCAATATATGTATAGTATCAACATTTAGGATATCATATTACCATAGAGGTTAGGATCCTGCAATATTCTAAGAACCTATCCTTGTATACTGTCTCACATAAAAGTTTAAAAATAAATAACAAGGATTCTCAGCCAAAGGATCTCACATCTGTTTTCCCACTGTAAGATTATATAACTGGCTCTCTTTCAGAACTAATATGTTTCTTGAGTATGGCCAAATTTCTTTGATTAGCATCAATGTATAGCACATCTGTTTCAGTAGCAGTAAATTCAAGTTTAAGTTCTGTTTCTGTAATATGAAATTCAAGCACTAGTTAAGTTCAGACATGTAGCATGAGTTTTTCCTTACAAACTGACTTGCAAGTTATTTATCCTCAAAGTCCTGCCACCACTAAGTTACATGAACATGCAACACTTGCATAATAGTTGACGCGTTATACTTTGTAGTAATTAAACTTCCTTACAGGAAATCAGATTGGATAATGGTACTATATGGAGTAATTACCACCCACATACGTTTGAATATCACAAACCCTCATTAGAGTCACTTCATTGCCAGGACTGACAAACATGTACTGAAGATAGCTTTAATAGCTCATTAGACACCAAATAAGTTAGACACACAAAAGATGATTCCGACAAGCCATCCGTGTGAAACTCTGACAGCCTCGACTACAGTAGTGTTGAAACATTAGGCTAGTCTCTGTTGTACCATGATATTTTCTTGTAAATGTCTCCAATGGTGTTTATGTTAACTTGCTGCCAACCTGTAGTCCCTAAAATCATATAATATCCACTTTCCTGTGACATCATTTGCCTTTATGAGTCATAGATGATCTATCAACACTCCTTATCTTAAGCATTCACTGAAAAAAATTTGTTAAGATTTAATTCTCTATGTCTCAAAATGGTTGATTACCTCACATTTGCTCCTTCTGTCCTGTAGTCTACTGTACTCTCATGTATCACTGAGGCCCATATCTAGCCCTCTTCAGTCTGGTGATGAAATAGTAGAAAAAATAAAAACATGCAAGACCTATACAGTATATATTCAAAGCATTGTATTTATGTGCATGAACAACATGACTCGTGACTCTTCATAGGCTCTTAGGTATTGTTCCCATACAATCCAGTTCAGCTGAATAGTGAGCATACTTACAGTAACAATGTAAGGTTTGGATGGCACATTCTGTAATTTTTTTAACATCTATATTCATTTTACTACTGTTGTATATAGAATAGTGCCTCATGTAGAACATTTGCACAATATGACCTCATTATAAAAAAATTCTTCCAGATTCTGTAATAATACATAAAGATGAAAATAACTGATCAGTACTATAAATGCCAAGATGAACTTGAATTTGCTCATGCTCTTTTATTTGTACCTTTGTTTTCAGGTTCAAGGTGGCATATGTAAAATTTACAGGAAATGATAATACATAAATTATAGGTATGAAAGGAGGACGTGGTGTTTGGATAATGTATCATAACAAAGAGGTCTACACTACAAGCTTTCATCACACATTAGTGATACACCAAATCAGTGTAAAGAATATGGAGAACACAGTTGAGCAGTATGTTTGAAAAAAGTTATAACTAAACTTGCATTTAAGGGTAAAATACATTATTTATAATTCATAAGGATAGACGAGATATGTTATATGGTAAATGTAGTTATTGCACCACAGTACATTAATCGGAACAATATCTGAGAGTCTGTGAAGAGTTGATACATCACTTTGAGGACCCTCAATTGTTGGCTGCATTCCAGCCCATTTAGTGCTACCTCTTATCACTTAGCTGTATGAATATTTTCAAAATGGTGCACTTATTTTACATTATTCTCATTTCTACACTCATAAGTTAAAGGGGCATATTCAAATATTATATAAGGTCTTTTATATAGATTTTTATGTCCAAAGCCAATCAGGGAGGCTCCTCAGAGTTGTAAGACGGGATGCACACTCCTTCATGCATAAGAGTGGGCTGTGGTTGGTAAGAGCATCTAACACTGGGCCTCAGCAGCTCCTTGTAGTATTCAGGAGTTGATTAATGCATAATTTATATCTAGAAGACTCATGATGAAATTCAGTCATACCTGACAATCATCACAACTTTTCCAACACAAAACTAAGAATGCTACAAGAATGGTAAATGCATACCCACAAGGTCTTAGTTACTAATTTTGAGTCAATAATCAATTTGATAATACAAAACACAAAATGAGAAGAACTAAGAGGTATGCCTTTACCCTAGAGTGGGATGAGGCTCAGACAGAAATTGCAAATAAGAGTGTCCTACAATTTGTTGTGGACGCCAACTATTCAGATGTACAAAGCCAGAAGCACAACCCCAAGTATTACTACTGTGTATGACCCAACATCACCCTTTAGCATTTCTGAGCTTCAGTGCCCTAGTCATTCACAGCCCACTCTTATAATGAAAAGGTTGGTTAGGTTGTAAGCATGCCATGTACTGCATAATAACTGATACAAGCTTCAATGTGGTCTCGACATCTTATGTATATTTCTTTATCTTTGACATGGAGTATTTTCAAAGACTTTAATTTCTTCAGCCAAATCAATTTTTAACATTTCTCTATACCTTAATTTCATGTATTAGCTTTAAAAGAATTGGCCTACCTGTTAATCCATGCATAATCCAAGACTGGCTGTGATAAGCAATCCAGGTCTTCTGAGCAGGATTCAGTACAGCCATATTCCCGTGTCTAGAGATGAGAACCAATTTTCTAAATACCAGCTAATGTTGTACAAGGGTTTTGATTAAATTAAGAGTATTCTTAGAACAACTATTGACATATTTGCAGAGGAACCTTTAAGAAAAGATTCAACTCATGATTATTTAATTCTCCAGTGCTAATGCATTACCATTCTCCTTCTTCAGCAACTAGAGACCAAGTGATAAAGAAAATGATAGTACATAAAGTTTATTTTGACCATGGTATAGCTAATGACTAGGTAAATGCTGAGCTTGTGTCTATGTCAAGAGATGTATTTTCAATGTATCAACATGGAAAAGGAAGAAACAAAAATTATTTGGCCTTCCATTAATCTTTCATTACAACCTCATTTCTTGTCATGATGAACAGAAATATTCAAGGTGCATCTTCCTGCAATGTAATTTTGTTTTGAAATCAAAAGGAAATATACTTCATTTATCTTACTTCCCAAGTGTATAGATGCTTATGTTATTAGTGTACTGCATCTCAGCAAATACTTGGTTGAAAGTCTCCCAAGTCTTATGAAACCCTATCAAGTACTCTTGATGCCACAGAAAACATAGGGAAGGTAGGAGGAGTCTTTTTCATGCGGGAGAACAAGGAAAGGTGAACATAAAAGCCTCCATAAGTTTCTGTCTGAAAAGGTCAACAAAAGTAGCTAGTGGGAAATGTGCTTGATTAAACAATTTACATTCTGATGACCTGAAATTGGTCCTGAATAATGGGTATTTCTGTTGAGTTATACATCATTTGCAATGAGCCAGTCACTAACTTCCTGCACCCAGAAGCTGATAACCTCTCTTTAACTTAATCCCATGATTAAAACAAAACAACTGATTAGACACCATTCCCTGCAGTTTCTTCAAATTTCCTAACATTGCTATGTCATCAGCAAACAACTTACCTACTACCAATGCTCCCCTACCACACCAAGGCCTTTACATTCTCCTCTCTTATCATCCCATCCATAAGCAAATTTTACAGCTGCAGTGATATCACACACCAACACAGACCCACCTTCACTTACAATCGCTCACCTCTTTTCATACTGGCACATGCCTTACTCTCTTGATAAATCTTTATTGCTCCCAGCTGCTTTCCTTGCACCATATATTCGAAATGCCTTCCACAGATCATCCCTATCATAAACTTTCTCCAGATTGAAAAATGTCACGTACAAGGCCCACTGTGTCTATGTATTTCTAGCACATGTCCTTCAAAGTAAAACTGACATATCCTCTATCACCCCTGAAACCACACAGTTCCTCCCAATCTGAAGCTCTGTGCATACTACCATACTCTCAATCACCACTCTCCCATACAACTTACCCAGCACATTCAATTTATATATATGAATTTGGACAATCACTTTTGTCCCCCTTGCCTTTATACAAAGGCACTATATAGGCATTCCAGCAATCCTTAGGCAACTCACCATGAAAGATACACACTGAAATTCCCAATTAAACTGTCATAACACAATCACCCACTTTCTTTAGAAATCTAACTGCGATCCCACCCATTATGGCTGCTTTGCCACACTTAATCTTATACGAGGTTTCCACTAACTCTTCTCTTCACTAAACCACTTGCTATGATTCTCACTTTGCTTACCTTAATGTCCAAAATAACCTATCATCGATCAAATTCAACAGTCCTTCAAAATACTAACTCTCTCCTCTTCATCTCATTTCTCCCAGTTACAACTTCCCCATTAGCCCCCTTCACAGCTGTTCCTATTTGTTCACTGCTTTCCTCAAATCATTAAGTGAGGAATGGGAGGTATATAGGGAAGCACTGCTTGCATATGCAAGAGAAGTGTGTAGCATGTGGAAGGGGAAGAGTGCACAGGTGAGAAAGGATAGTAAGTGGTGGAATGAGAAAGTCGAATTGTTAGTAAAAGAGAAGATAGCGTACGAGAGAGTGAAAGTGATTTGGAGATGTACAAGAGAAAGTGACAGGAGGTCAAGTGGAAGATGCAAGGGTTGCCAAAGTGGGAAGATAAGAGGTGGGGCAAGTGAGTAACAGCATACTTCAGGGAGGATACAAGGATAAACATCCTTGTATCCTCCCTGATGTATGCTGATACTCACTTGCCCCACCTCTTATTTTCCCAATTTGTCAACCCTTACACCTTCGACTTACCTCCTGTCACTCTCTCTTGTACATCTCCAAATCACAAGGATAAACATCCTTGTATCCTCCCTGAAGTATGCTGATACTCACTTACCCCACCTCTTATTTTCCCACTTTGTCAACCCTTGCACCTTCCACTTGACCTCCTGTCACTTTCTCTTGTACATCTCCAAATCACTTTCACTCTTGTACACTATCTGCTCATTCACTAACAACTCAACTTCCTCATCCCACCACTTAATATCCTTTCTCACCTGTGCACCATTCCCATTCCACATGCTACACACCTCTCTTGCATATGTAAGCAGTGCTTCCCTATATACCTCCCATTCCTCACTCATTCCCCTAGCTTCGTTTTCTCTCATCTTTTGCCATTGTAATCTTAATCTCTCCTTTCCAAACTCAATCACTTTTATCACCCTCTTCCCACCTATATCCTATCCTCTACAAACCCTCACCCTTGCCTCCAAAAAGTAATGACCAGACATCCAACCAGCTGCCCCTCACAGAACATTCAAATCCAAGAGTATCTCCAATGAATGCCTATCATTTAGTACATATTCAAATAATGCCCACTTTCCATCACTTCTATTCATCCTCTTTTTAAACCAGGTATTCCCAATTACCAGTCCCTTTTCACCACACAGCTTCACAAGCTCTTAACCATTTTCAATCACATCTATAAGCAAACTAAACAGCCATGGTGACATCACACACCCCTGCCACAAACCCACCTTCATCTTGAACCACTAGAACTCCTCTCTACCTACTTGTACCGATAATTTACTCTCCTGATGAAAACGCTGCTTCCAATGGCTTTTCTCCCACCATATCTCCAGGGTACTTTCCACAGAGCATCTCTATCAGTTGTATTGTATGCTTTATGCAGATCCATAGTTTTTTTTTTTTTTTTTTTTTTTTTTTTTTTTTTATACTTTGTCGCTGTCTCCCGCGTTTGCGAGGTAGCGCAAGGAAACAGACGAAAGAAATGGCCCAACCCCCCCCCATACACATGTACATACACACGTCCACACACGCAAATATACATACCTACACAGCTTTCCATGGTTTACCCCAGACGCTTCACATGCCTTGATTCAATCCACTGACAGCACGTCAACCCCTGTATACCACATCGCTCCAATTCACTCTATTCCTTGCCCTCCTTTCACCCTCCTGCATGTTCAGGCCCCGATCACACAAAATCTTTTTCACTCCATCTTTCCACCTCCAATTTGGTCTCCCTCTTCTCCTCGTTCCCTCCACCTCCGACACATATATCCTCTTGGTCAATCTTTCCTCACTCATTCTCTCCATGTGCCCAAACCATTTCAAAACACCCTCTTCTGCTCTCTCAACCACGCTCTTTTTATTTCCACACATCTCTCTTACCCTTACGTTACTTACTCGATCAAACCACCTCACACCACACATTTTCCTCAAACATCTCATTTCCAGCACATCCATCCTCCTGCGCACATCTCTATCCATAGCCCACGCCTCGCAACCATACAACATTGTTGGTACCACTATTCCTTCAAACATACCCATTTTTGCTTTCTGAGATAATGTTCTCGACTTCCACACATTTTTCAAGGCTCCCAAAATTTTCGCCCCCTACCCCACCCTATGATCCACTTCCGCTTCCATGGTTCCATCCGCTGACAGATCCACTCCCAGATATCTAAAACACTTCACTTCCTCCAGTTTTTCTCCATTCAAACTCACCTCCCAATTGACTTGACCCTCACCCCTACTGTACCTAATAACCTTGCTCTTATTCACATTTACTCTTAACTTTCTTCTTCCACACACTTTACCAAACTCAGTCACCAGCTTCTGCAGTTTCTCACATGAATCAGCCACCAGCGCTGTATCATCAGCGAACAACAACTGACTCACTTCCCAAGCTCTCTCATCCCCAACAGACTTCATACTTGCCCCTCTTTCCAAAACTCTTGCATTTACCTCCCTAACAACCCCATCCATAAACAAATTAAACAACCATGGAGACATCACACACCCCTGCCGCAAACCTACATTCACTGAGAACCAATCACTTTCCTCTCTTCCTACACGTACACATGCCTTACATCCTCGATAAAAACTTTTCACTGCTTCTAACAACTTGCCTCCCACACCATATATTCTTAATACCTTCCACAGAGCATCTCTATCAACTCTATCATATGCCTTCTCCAGATCCATAAATGCTACATACAAATCCATTTGCTTTTCTAAGTATTTCTCACATACATTCTTCAAAGCAAACACCTGATCCACACATCCTCTACCACTTCTGAAACCGCACTGCTCTTCCCCAATCTGATGCTCTGTACATGCCTTCACCCTCTCAATCAATACCCTCCCATATAATTTACCAGGAATACTCAACAAACTTATACCTCTGTAATTTGAGCACTCACTCTTATCCCCTTTGCCTTTGTACAATGGCACTATGCACGCATTCCGCCAATCCTCAGGCACCTCACCATGAGTCATACATACATTAAATAACCTTACCAACCAGTCAACAATACAGTCACCCCCTTTTTTAATAAATTCCACTGCAATACCATCCAAACCTGCTGCCTTGCCGGCTTTCATCTTCCGCAAAGCTTTTACTACCTCTTCTCTGTTTACCAAATCATTTTCCCTAACCCTCTCACTTTGCACACCACCTCGACCAAAACACCCTATATCTGCCACTCTGTCATCAGACACATTCAACAAACCTTCAAAATACTCATTCCATCTCCTTCTCACATCACCGCTACTTGTTATCACCTCCCCATTTACGCCCTTCACTGAAGTTCCCATTTGCTCCCTTGTCTTACGCACCCTATTTACCTCCTTCCAGAACATCTTTTTATTCTCCCTAAAATTTACTGATAGTCTCTCACCCCAACTCTCATTTGCCCTTTCTTTCACCTCTTGCACCTTTCTCTTGACCTCCTGTCTCTTTCTTTTATACTTCTCCCACTCAATTGCATTTTTTCCCTGCATACAAATCCTTCTGTTTCTCCATGTATTTCTCAAATGCATTCTTCATAGGAAACACCTGATCCATATATCCTCTACCAATCCTGAAACCTATTGTTCCTCCCCAATATGATGCTCTGTGCATGTCACCACCCTCTCAATCAATACAACTTACCTGATACACTATCTGAAATTTGAACACTCATCTTTGTCCCTTACCTTTATACAATAGCAATATACAGGCATTCTGCCAAGACTCAGGCACCTTCACTCCATTGTTTGATTTAATCCGTGTGTCTGAAAAAAGCAGGAAGCCATCCACTTCTCATTCAATTCTGAATGTGATATTTGAAACTCAACCATTCAATTCATCTAGAAATTCAGATGGATTACCATTCTCTGGCCAGAGACAAAGTATGTCATCAACATACCTAAACCACATTATATCAACATTGCAAATGGGAGGCAACATTGGGAATTTAAAACACTTTATACAAATATTTGAAATTCAGAATCTTCAATAATCCAACTCGTGTTGATAGCTTTTTTTTTTCTTTCTTTTTTTGCCGCTGTCTCCCGCGTTTGCGAGGTAGCGCAAGGAAACAGACGAAAGAAATGGCCCAACCCACCCCCATACACATGTATATACATACGTCCACACACGCAAATATACATACCTACACAGCTTTCCATGGTTTACCCCAGACGCTTCACATGCCCTGATTCAATCCACTGACAGCACGTCAACCCCGGTATACCACATCGATCCAATTCACTCTATTCCTTGCCCTCCTTTCACCCTCCTGCATGTTCAGGCCCCGATCACACAAAATCTTTTTCACTCCATCTTTCCACCTCCAATTTGGTCTCCCACTTCTCCTCATTCCCTCCACCTCCGACACATATATCCTCTTGGTCAATCTTTCCTCACTCATTCTCTCCATGTGCCCAAACCATTTCAAAACACCCTCTTCTGCTCTCTCAACCACGCTCTTTTTATTTCCACACATCTCTCTTACCCTTACGTTACGTACTCGATCAAACCACCTCACACCACACATTGTCCTCAAACATCTCATTTCCAGCACATCCATCCTCCTGCGCACAACTCTATCCATAGCCCACGCCTCGCAACCATACAACATTGTTGGAACCACTATTCCTTCAAACATACCCATTTTTGCTTTCCGAGATAATGTTCTCGACTTCCACACATTCTTCAAGGCTCCCAGGATTTTCGTCCCCTCCCCCACCTTATGATCCACTTCCACTTCCATGGTTCCATCCGCTGCCAGATCCACTCCCAGATATCTAAAACACTTTACTTCCTCCAGTTTTGCTCCATTCAAACTTACCTCCCAATTGACTTGACCCTCAACCCTACTGTACCTAGTAACCTTGCTCTTATTCACATTTACTTTTAACTTTCTTCTTTCACACACTTTACCAAACTCAGTCACGAGCTTCTGCAGTTTCTCACATGAATCAGCCACCAGCACTGTATCATCAGCGAACAACAACTGACTCACTTCCCAAGCTCTCTCATCCCCAACAGACTTCATACTTGCCCCTCTTTCCAAAACTCTTGCATTTACCTCCCTAACAACCCCATCCATAAACAAATTAAACAACCATGGAGACATCACACACCCCTGCTGCAAACCTACATTCACTGAGAACCAATCACTTTCCTCTCTTCCTACACGTACACATGCCTTACATCCTCGATAAAAACTTTTCACTGCTTCTAACAACTTGCCTCCCACACCATATATTCTTAATACCTTCCACAGAGCATCTCTATCAACTCTATCATATGCCTTCTCCAGATCCATAAATGCTACATACAAATCCATTTGCTTTTCCAAGTATTTCTCACATACATTCTTCAAAGCAAACACCTGATCCACACATCCTCTACCACTTCTGAAACCACACTGCTCTTCCCCAATCTGATGCTCTGTACATGCCTTCACCCTCTCAATCAACACCCTCCCATATAATTTACCAGGAATACTCAACAAACTTATACCTCTGTAATTTGAGCACTCACTCTTATCCCCTTTGCCTTTGTACAATGGCACTATGCACACATTCTGCCAATCCTCAGGCACCTCACCATGAGTCATACATACATTAAATAACCTTACCAACCAGTCAATAATACAGTCACCCCCTTTTTTAATAAATTCCACTGCAATACCATCCAAACCTGCTGCCTTGCCGGCTTTCATCTTCCGCAAAGCTTTTACTACCTCTTCTCTGTTTACCAAATCATTTTCCCTAACCCTCTCACTTTGCACACCACCTCGACCAAAACACCCTATATCTGCCACTCTATCATCAAACACATTCAACAAACCTTCAAAATACTCAATCCATCTCCTTCTCACATCACCACTACTTGATAGCTATATACATGTTGATAGCTTTATACATTATATTCTTCACATCACCAGAATACTTGGATGGTGATTTTGAATACATACAGTCTGTAACAAAAAACTCATATCTATCAATATTTGTGGATAAATGCCTGATTAGAGCAAAGAGAACCTCCCATACTAATACTGAAAAAAAAGTACGAAGAACATTCTAATGTTGCCATTCTACTAAGAGCTTGCAACCTTCTTAAATATTTCAAGGCCTAAATATCAATATTGTTTTCAAATATGAAACATCATAAGTCCTATTATAAAGATCATCCTTAAATAACGTTGGAAGTGTATGTAGTATTTCATACTCATGTTGTCAAGATATACATATTGGTCAAACAGGAAAGGGACTTAACCAACACAAGTACAATAATAGACCTGGGTCAGAATCTAGTGAAATCTTTTCGAATTACAAAACAATACATTATGAATCATAATGATAGAATAAATAGATTGGATGATATGTAGATTAATTCTATTTATGATGTGCCAAATATCAAAACAGCAATCTCATACCGTAGCATAAATTAAATTCACATGAAGTAGGGCTGGGCTCAAGTTCCTCAAGTGCCAGTGGGTCAGGTGCAACCTTGTTCCCTTTGGTTGTGGTGGGTTATGTTAGGTGCCCTGTTCCTTTCAGATTTGTTCACATACCTTTATGTAATATTCATTTGTTATTTACCTTCAAGAGGTCTTGGAAAATAGGGGAAAAACCTAGGTAGATGCTTTCACTTTCCTGAGTTAAGAAAATTTTGCCTATCCCATGGTGCTACTGTGGATCAACATCATTCAGATGCATATACATATCGCTATAGGTACAGTATATATTTTTTCTACATTAATCTGGTGGTATCCACTTCACTACTGTGACAACCAAACCTGCATGCCATTTTCTTGTAAGTTGAGAGTGCTGTCGCTGGGTCTTTGCCATATATTTTGGGGATCACCACTGAATGACATACTTGAGACAGGACTCTGCACTGGCAGGCCTACTCTAAATGTTGAAAGTTGCACATATATCATGAAGACAGTAGTAGATATATGGACCATGCAATCTCTTCTTGAAGCTTTCATCATCAAAAATTCAATTATTTTCCTTAAGAAAATGTATAAAATTCTAATTACTCCTAATCAAATAAAAAATATTTCTCCATGAAATTATCATGCTTGTTTAATAACACTCATAAAATCAAGGCAATAAAAGCAATTTCATAAAAGCAATATTCAGGCATTTCATTCTGATATACTTAACTATCATAATGGCGTAAATATCTAATAAATAAAAATGAAAAAACTACAGCATAAGTTTTGAAGCAGACTTGTTTCCCCCCTTTTTATTTTTCTTACTATCTCCTTCCTTCTTCTTTCTTATTTTGTTGTTTGAATTATCCTGCAGCTGCTTGAAGAATGTATGAGAGGATCTGATCACCTTGTTCTGCTCCCCCTCCAACTGTGAAGAAAATCAATATTAAAGAGATAAGTATGGTGGACAGATATGCAGGTTTGTACCTTCTGTTAAGCCTGTTGTTCTGAAACAAGATTAAAATATCTCTCCAGCACCCTACATATATGCATTAATAAAAAAACAGGTTTTTAAGAAAAAGAAAAATGTACAAACTGACAAACACCCATGCATTATTTGTGGTTGCATGGACTGCCTTGTGTATGACCATGAAAACATTTAAAATATATCATTTTTATTTATTTATTATACTTTGTCGCCGTCTCCCACATTAGCGAGGTAGCGCAAGCTAACAGACGAAAGAATGGCCCAACCCACCCACATACACATGTATATACATACATGTCCACACACACACATATACATACCTATACATCTCAATGTATACATATATATACACACACAGACATACATATATACACATGTACATAATTCGTATAGTCTGCCCTCATCCATTCCCACACCACCCCGCCACACTTGAAATGACAACCCCCTCTCCCCACATGTGTGCAAGGTATCACTAGGAAAAGACACCAAAGGCCACATTCGTTCACACTCAGTCTCTAGCTGTCATGTATAATGCACTGAAACCACAGCTCCCTTTCCACATCCAGGCCCCACAGAACTTTCCATGGTTTACCCCAGACGCTTCACATGCCCTGGTTCAATCCATTGACAGCATGTCAACCCTGGTATACCACATCATTCCAATTCACTCTATTCCTTGCACACCTTTCACCCCCCTGCATGTTCAGTCCCCAATCACTCAAAATCTTTTTCACTCCATCTTTCCACCTCCAATTTGGTCTCCTACTTCTCGTTCCCTCCACCTCCGACACATATATCCTCTTTGTCAATCTTTCCTAACTCATTCTCTCCATGTGACCAAACCATTTCAAAACACCCTCTTCTGCTCTCTCAACCACACTCTTTTTATTACAACACATCTCTCTTTCCCTTTCATTACTTGTTTATGGATGGGGTTGTTAGGGATGTGAAAGCAAGAGTTTTGGAGAGAGGGGCAAGTTATGGATGAGAAGGCTTGGAAAGTGAGTCAGTTGTTCGCTGATTGTACAGCGCTGGTGGCTGATTCGGGTGAGAAACTGCAGAAGTTGGTGACTGAGTTTGGTAAAGTGTGTGAAAGAAGAATGCTGAGAGTAAATGTGAATAAGAGCAAGGTTATCAGGTTCAGTAGGGTTGAGGGACAAGTAAATTGGGAGGTAAGTTTGAATGGAGAAAAACTGGAGGAAGTGAAGTGTTTTAAATGTCTGAGATTGGATTTAGCAGCGGATGGAACCATGGAAGCGGAAGTGAGTCACAGGGTGGGGGAGATGGCGAAGGATCTGGGAGCATTGAAAAATGTGTGGAAGGCAGGAACGTTATCTTGGAGCAAAAATGGGTATGTTTGAAGGAATAGTGGTTCCAACAATGTTATATGGTTGCAAGGCATGGGCTATAAATAGGGTTATGTGGAGGAGGGTGAATGTGTTGGAAATGAAATGTTTGAGAACAAAGTAACGAAAAGGAAAGAGAGGTGTGTGGTAATAAAGAGAGTGTGGTTGAGAGAGCAGAAGGTGTACTGAAATGTTTTGGTTACATGGAGAGAATGAGTGAAAGATTGACAAAGAAGATATATGTGTCAGAGGTGGAGGGAACAAGAAGTGAGATACCAAATTGGAGGTGGAAGGATGGAGTGAAAAGGATTTTAAGCAATCAGGGCCTGAACATACAGGAAGGTGAAAGGCATGCAAAGAGTAGAGGGAATTGGAACGATGTGGTAAACCGGGGTCGACGTGCTGTTAATGGATTGAACCATGGCATATGAAGCGTCTGGGGTAAACAATGGAAAGTTTTATGGGGCCTGGATGTGGAAAGAATGCTGTGGTTCGGTGCATTACACATGACAGCTAGAGACTGAGTGTGAACGAATGTGGCCTTTGTTGTCTTTTCCTAGTGCTACCTCGCGCATGAACAAGGGGAGGGGGTGCCATTTCATGTGTGGTGGGGTGGCAACGGGAATGGATGAAGGCAGCAAGTATGAACATGTACATGTGTATATGTCTGTGTATGTATATGTATGTATACGTTGAAATGTATAGGTATGTATATGTGCGAGTGTGGGTGTTTATGTGTATACATGTGTATATGGGTGGGTTGGGCCATTCTTTCGTCTGTTTTCTTGCACTACCTTGCTAATATGGGAGACAGCAACTAAGTACGATAAAATATTATAAGTATAATAATACCTGAGGATGAATTGTAGCACAAAATAGGCACATTATGTAAGAAACAAGCATCGTAAAGAGGTATGGTAGTAAGATCAGTCTTACTGAGAGTGCCAATCAGGCTGTGATGAAATGATTTGGGTACACAGAAATGGGTGAAGACAGACTGGCAAAGAGGATCTTTATATCCCAAATTGGAACAGAAGCCAAGCAGAGTGCTCATCTTCCTCAAAGAATAAGTATGGGGTGTCTGAATATGTGTGGATGTAACCAAGATGAGAAGAAGGGAGAGATAGTTAGCATGTTTGAGGAAAGGAACCTGGATGTTCTAGCTATGAGCAAAACAAAGATAAGGGAGAAAGGAAAAGAATGGCTCGGGGATGTCTTAGGAGTAAAGTCAGGGGTTTAACACTACTCCTATAGTAGGAGTTGTGGAAATGCATGAAAGAGTGTAAGGACTTACGTCCTAGATTGATAAGGGTGACTATTAATGCTCAAGCACCAGCAATTAAGAAGCCTAACATAGAGAGGCAGGTTTTTGAGAGAAACAAGTGTCAGTAGTTTTGATGCAAGAGTTCTAGTATTAGTATTCTAGTATTAGTAATGTGACAGTAAGGGTATAACTGGAAGGCATGGGGGTATCCAGTGCTGTGAATGATAACGGTAAACAGTGATGTGTGCAAATCATTTTTTTCATACTTGTTCCTCATTTCCCTTGATAGTGAGATAACACAAGGAACAGATGAAGAGTGGCTTCATTCACTCACATTCTCTCTCTACCTCCCATGTATAATGCAGAAGAATAAGAGCCCCATACCAACAACAAGGTGCTACAGCCCTTTCCTTGGTTTCCCAGACTGCTTCATGCGCCCTTCATCAGCCCACTGAGAGCACATCAACCCCTATATATCACAATTCGCTCTATCCCACACACACCGCATACACTCCTGCATGTTCAGATCCCCTAAACACTTAAAAGCCTGTTTCTCATCATTCCATCTCTTCAATTTTCTCATTCTATTTGTTCCCTCTACTTATGACATACATATCCTCTTAGTCATCCTCTCCTCACTCATCCTATATATGTTGAAATCATTTCAGCACACCATCTTCAGCTCTTACATATTCCTCTTACTAGCACACCTCTCTTATCCTATCATTTCTTATTCAATCCACCCTCTTCACACCATGCATTGTATTAAAACATTTCATTTCCAACACATTCACTTGTTTATCTAGGGCCCATGTCTCACAGCCATGTAACATCATCCGAACTTCTATACCATCAAACACAACCATCTTTGCCCTCACCAAAAGTGACCTCTCTCTCTCTACACATCTCGCAATGCACCCATGTCTTCCACTTCAGCTTACATGTCCCTAACAAACAAAAACTGACTCACCCCCCAGGCCCTTCTCTCAACAGGCTGAATATCTACCCTTCTCTCCAAGATCTTTGAACTCACCTCCCTCACCTCATCTCTGCCACTCATCTTCCTCTCTTCCTACCAACATAATTGCCTTACTGTCTTGATAATACTCTTCTTTACTTACTGCAGTGTTCCTCTCACACCATATAATTGCTAAACCTCCAACAGAGCATCTCTATCAAATTATAGAAGATAGGGATGTTTCATTTCCTCAAAAAAGTAACATTCTACAATGTTTAAAAAACAATCAAGTTACTATCTCCATAATTCCTCTAATATTGCACTCAAAGTAAACATGAAAATTTTACCACTCCTTACTGCTTTCAGGCCTGTAAAAAATTCTTCAACTTTCCTTCCTTTTCTGTACCTGATAGGTTACATTTCAACATCTGCCTTCCTGAATTTACCATTCATCTCTTCAAAGCTTAATAAAGAAAGACCATATTTCATATACTTAATGTTTATATGATATTTACTTACCAGTTTCACTTGTCCTGTCTTAACAGCCTTTTCTATAAACTTTACTGAGGACTTAGCATCAAGTCTTCCATTTGGTCCAACCTTTTTCAGCTTCTCTTGCAGTTTCTTATCCTGCATCTTTGCCTTCTGCTTTTGGTGGGCTTTCTTCTGCCGCCGTTCACGCTTTCTATCAGTACTTGTGCATTCAGTTTTCCCTCGTAGTTCCCCTCGTAAAGGTTCTTTAATGACAATTATATGTGGAGAAAAAAGAGCAAGCTTAGATTTGCAATATGCAGTAAGTTACAAATTGATGAATTATACTAAGTATGAAAAAGTCATTCAAGTGCTCTGATTTCCATGGCCCATGACAAACTTTACTACTGTTACAATCTTTGGTGAACCTGTCACTGCCCCTGTAATTAAAATAACCTAATTACATCCCTTTAATAAAGAGACTAACTCTTCTGACTGCAAGGCACAACATGATACAAGCAAGATTTAATACAAATTATGAAACAAGTTCCTTTCTTGTTTGAAAAATAAACACAGAAATTCTCCTGCTACATGTGATGAACTTATCACTGGTACTTTAGATGAAATAGGCTATCCTAAAGTGTTCTTAACTGGGGCTTGGTTTGGTTGTGCTATGTTAGCAAAATTAAATGTAGAGCATCAATATATGTTATTCAACTGTCCTCTCCCACTTTAGTAAGGTAGTTTCTGGAACAAATGAAAACAACTGCTTCATTTGCATATAACCTCTTTTAAGCTGTAATATAAAGGGCTCAGACTGGGGTGTCTAAATCTGTGTGGATGTAACCAAGATGTGAAAAAAGGAGAGATAGGTAGTATGTTTGAGGAAAGGAACCTGGATGTTTTGGCTCTGAGTGAAACGAAGCTCAAGGGTAAAGGGGTAGAGTGGTTTGGGAATGTCTTGGGAGTAAAGTCAGGGGTTAGTGAGAGGACAAGAGCAAGGGAAGGAGTAGCAGTACTCCTGAAACAGGAGTTGTGGGAGTATGTGATAGAATGTAAGAAAGTAAATTCTCGATTAATATGGGTAAAACTGAAAGTTGATGGAGAGAGAGGGGTGATTAGTGGTGCATATGCACCTGGGCATGAGAAGAAAGATCATGAGAGGCAAGTGTTTTGGGAGCAGCTGAATGAGTGTGTTAGTGGTTTTGATGCACGAGACCGGGTTATAGTGATGGGTGATTTGAATGCAAAGGTGAGTAATGTGGCAATTGAGGGAATAATTGGTATACATGGGGTGTCCAGTGTTGTAAATGGAAATGGTGAAGAGCTTGTAGATTTATGTGCTGAAAAAGGACTGGTGATTGGGAATACCTGGTTTAAAAAGCGAGATATACATAAGTATACGTATGTAAGTAGGAGAGATGGCCAGAGAGCGTTATTGGATTACATGTTAATTGACAGGCGCACGAAAGAGAGACTTTTGGATGTTAATGTGCTGAGAGGTGCAACTGGAGAGATGTCTGATCATTATCTTGTGGAGGCTAAGGTGAGGATTTGTATGGGTTTTCAGAAAAGAAGAGTGAATGTTGGGGTGAAGAGGGTGGTGAGAGTAAGTGAGCTTGGGAAGGAGAATTGTGTGAGGAAGTACCAGGAGAGACTGAGTACAGAATGGAAAAAGGTGAGAACAATGGAAGTAAGGGGCGTGGGGGAGGAATAGGATGTATTTAGGGAATCAGTGATGGATTGCGCAAAAGATGCTTGTGGCATGAGAAGAGTGGGAGGTGGGTTGATTAGAAAGGGTAGTGAGTGGTGGGATGAAGAAGTAAGATTATTAGTGAAAGAGAAGAGAGAGGCATTGGGACGATTTTTGCAGGGAAAAAATGCAATTGAGTGGGAGATGTATAAAAGAAAGAGATAGGAGGTCAAGAGAAAGGTGCAAGAGGTGAAAAAGAGGGCAAATGAGAGTTGGGGTGAGAGAGTATCATCAAATTTTAGGGAGAATAAAAAGATGTTCTGGAAGGAGGTAAATAAAGTGCGTAAGACAAGGGAGCAAATGGGAACTTCAGTGAAGGGCGCAAATGGGGAGGTGATAACAAGTAGTGGTGATGTGAGAAGGAGATGGAGTGAGTATTTTGAAGGTTTGTTGAATGTGTTTGATGATAGAGTGGCAGATATAGGGTGTTTTGGTCGAGGTGGTGTGCAAAGTGAGAGGGTTAGGGAAAATGATTTGGTAAACAGAGAAGAGGTAGTAAAAGCTTTGCAGAAGATGAAAGCCGGCAAGGCAGCAGGTTTGGATGGTATTGCAGTGGAATTTATTAAAAAAGGGGGTGACTGTATTATTGACTGGTTGGTAAGGTTATTTAATGTATGTATGACTCATGGTGAGGTGCCTGAGGATTGGCAGAATGCGTGCATAGTGCCATTGTACAAAGGCAAAGGGGATAAGAGTGAGTGCTCAAATTACAGAGGTATAAGTTTGTTGAGTATTCCTGGTAAATTATGTGGGAGGGTATTGATTGAAAGGGTGAAGGCATGTACAGAGCATTAGATTGGGGAAGAGCAGTGTGGTTTCAGAAGTGGTAGAGGATGTGTGGATCAGGTGTTTCCTTTGAAGAATGTATATGAGAAATACTTAGAAAAGCAAATGGATTTGTATGTAGCATTTATGGATCTGGAGAAGGCATATGATAGAGTTGATAGAGATGCTCTGTGGAAGGTATTAAGAATATATGGTGTGGGAGGCAAGTTGTTAGAAGCAGTGAAAAGTTTTTATCGAGGATGTAAGGCATGTGTACGTGTAGGAAGAGAGGAAAGTGATTGGTTCTCAGTGAATGTAGGTTTGCGGCAGGGGTGTGTGATGTCTCCATGGTTGTTTAATTTGTTTATGGATGGGGTTGTTAGGGAGGTGAATGCAAGAGTTTTGGAAAGAGGGGCAAGTATGAAGTCTGTTGTGGATGAGAGAGCTTGGGAAGTGAGTCAGTTGTTGTTCGCTGATGATACAGCGCTGGTGGCTGATTCATGTGAGAAACTGCAGAAGCTGGTGACTGAGTTTGGTAAAGTGTGTGAAAGAAGAAAGTTAAGAGTAAATGTGAATAAGAGCAAGGTTATTAGGTACAGTAGGGTTGAGGGTCAAGTCAATTGGGAGGTAAGTTTGAATGGAGAAAAACTGGAGGAAGTAAAGTGTTTTAGATATCTGGGAGTGGATCTGGCAGCGGATGGAACCATGGAAGCGGAAGTGAATCATAGGGTGGGGGAGGGGGCGAAAATCCTGGGAGCCTTGAAGAATGTGTGGAAGTCAAGAACATTATCTCAGAAAGCAAAAATGGCTATGTTTGAAGGAATAGTGGTTCCAACAACGTTGTATGGTTGCGAGGCATGGGCTATGGATAGAGTTGTGTGCAGGAGGGTGGATGTGCTGGAAATGAGATGTTTGAGGACAATGTGTGGTGTGAGGTGGTTTGATCGAGTAAGTAATGTAAGGGTAAGAGAGATGTGTGGAAATAAAAAGAGCGTGGTTGAGAGAGAGCAGAAGAGGGTGTTTTGAAATGGTTTGGGCACATGGAGAGAATGAGTGAGGAAAGATTGACCAAGAGGATATATGTGTCGGAGGTGGAGGGAACGTGGAGAAGTGGGAGACCAAATTGGAGGTGGAAAGATGGAGTGAAAAAGATTTTGTGTGATCGGGGCCTGAACATGCAGGAGGGTGAAAGGAGGGCAAGGAATAGAGTGAATTGGATCGATGTGGTATACCGGGGTTGACGTGCTGTCAGTGGATTGAATCAGGGCATGTGAAGCGTCTGGGGTAACCCATGGAAAGTTGTGCGGGGCCTGGATGTGGAAAGGGAGCTGATGTTTCGGGCATTATTGCATGACACCTAGAGACTGAGTGTGAATGAATGGGGCTTTTGTTGTCTTTTCCTAGTGCTACCTCGCACACATGAGGGGGGGGGGATGGTATTCCATGTGGGGCGAGGTGGCGGTGGGAATGAATAAAGGCAGACAGTGTGAATTGTGTGCATGGGTATATATGTATGTGTCTGTGTGTGTATATATATGTGTACAATGAGATGTATAGGTATGTATATTTGCGTGTGTGGACGTGTATGTATATACATTGTGTATGGGGGTGGGTTGGGCCATTTCTTTCGTCTGTTTCCTTGCGCTACCTCGCAAACGCGGGAGACAGCGACAAAGCAAAATAATAAATAAATAATAATACCAAAACCAGTGCCTATCATCTAGACCTATGCCCCCATTACTGTGCCATGGCTTATTTTGACTATTTCATATGCTCTAGTTCAGCTAATGACAGAAAACTGCCCATGTATATCACATCATTTCTATCCACAGTAAGCCTCACACCTCATCATTCAAGCCCTAGTAACCAAAAGCCTCCTTTATTCCATCCTTCCATCTCCTTGTAGGTCTCCTCTCCATCCCTACCTTCACTTCTGACACATACATCCTTTTAGTCAATCTCTTTGTTTATCCTCTTTATTCTCTTGAACCATTTCAACATACCTTAGTCAACCCTCTCAATCAGAATGTACTTACAACCACACCTCTATCTAATTCTGTCATTCCTTACATGATGAACCTTCCTCATATCACAATATCATCCCCTGCCATTTTGTTTCCATCTCTTCCTTTTTTTGCATTCACATCACAACATTCATTTTTAAATACCTGCTGAAACAATGTTTAAATATAAAATTAAGAAAAAATGTTCTATAAATTTCAAGATAAAGAATGTGGTGGCAACTTGATAAATCACTGCATAACAAAGGTATGAAAAAAAATATTCTCACCTAAGAGAAAATGGATTTAGGTTCAGTGACTGTTCAGTTCTTAACAACTAGATAGCTTTTACCATTCAAGAAAGGTGAATGGAAAAATATACTAGCAACAAGAGGATGGCATTAGCAAGAGAAACAATGCCTGTAGAAAGATAATTCCAATGAGTTTCACCTTTCTGTACAAAATCTGAGTTACTTCACTTTAAAATATGCTACTGAATGTAATGCAACAGACATTAAAAGTAAGTACAAAGATTTCTGCATTCAAATTGACTTAAGATCTAATAAAATGCTAACTAACCCAAGATCTCTTGAGGTGCAAGCAGTGAAGCATCAGTCGCTGTTATAGGTGTGGCTTCCTCCATACGGATGGCTGGCAGATTACTCTTTATCTTTATATCAGCATTGGTCTGTAAAGTACATTCCACTTATACACAGAAATGTCTTGAAAAATGAAAAATAGCCAAGTATATGTGATACCTGTTACTAAATGAATCCATATAAGGCACATACAGTATCAGTTTTCCTATCATAACAATATATCTTTTTCATTTTAGCAAGTTAGCATCAGGAACAGACAGATAATAGCACATTTGTACTTATCCATACTATGTACAAGGTGCTGAAACCAGAGACTACCATAAACAGCCAAGTCCCACAAACTACTCTACGGTCTACCATGAATGTTTCATGCCCTGGTTCAGTCCACGGACAGCACATTGCCTTATATGTACTATACTGCCCCAATTCATCTCATCCAATGCAATCATCTCACCCTCCTGAGGGTTGAGGCCCTGATGCCTCAGCGCCTCCTTACTCCATTTTTTTCATCTCTTCATCTCAAACCCAGAGTAGTGGATATACAAAAGAGAATTAAGTGATGAAATAGTAAAACAAAATGGTACAAAACAATGAAGATGAAATCTCAGTAAGCAATAAAATTGCAAAGGACAAGAGAAAGAAAAAGCAATATTCTGAAAAGAATTACCGCAACAGAAAATGAACTTGCATATCTTTGTAAAACAATCACCAATTTAACAGCAATTCATAGTAAAGATAAAGGAGTAACTAATACAGTAAAATGTTAGGAACATGGTAGCAAGCTGATAATTAAGGATAAAAGAACAAAATAACTAACCAAATGACTACAATTGTTCTGTATATTGTCTATGGCTTTTATAAATCCCAGACACAGTTATCCGTAAGGTAAAGTATTCCTTTATTCAGAGGAACTGCAATAACCTCTCCTCTTCATCCACTGAAAGGTCTCTCTGGTCTTTAACTAAGAGTAACGCTAACAACTTCTGTCCCTCTACTTTTTCTTCATTTTACCAATGACAGAACTATAGCTATCTCTCCCATTCCTTCACCTGTGATGCTCCTCTTACTAATCCTATGCCCCTCCTCATAATCTCTTTTCAGACTGTCTGAAAAGCACTTCTCTCTCTCGACACAAGCATCCATCCCATATACTGAAAGAGTATGCCTCTGAACCTGCACCTGCGCTTGCTTGTCTATTTCGTTTTTGTTTAAAAACCAGAATTCTTGCTTCTTCTTGGCAGCGAGCATTGGTACATCTCATTCCCAAGAAGAGTGACTACTCTAAGCTAACTATCATCCTCTTGCTTAGATATCAACCATTTCCAAAGTCTATGAATCTCTCCTCAACTCCTATATCTTTAGACTTCTTGAATCTCACAGTCTTCTCTCTGATCACCAGTGTGGCTTCTGTAAGATGAGATCCACTAGTGATATTATTTCCTATCTTACTAATGTATGGTCATCATCCCTGAAATATTTTGAGTCCTATATATCTACCCGTGACATATCCAAAGCTTTCAACAGGGTGAGGCATTGGGGTCTCATCTCTACTCTAACATGTTCTCTCATATCCAGCTTCTCTCTGGCCAAGCTATATCCATAAGAATTGATGGAGCAACCTTTCCCTCCTTTCTCCACCAACAATGGTGTCCATTAATGCTCTGTCCTGTCCCCTACAATTTTTTCTCTATTTTATAAATGATTTCCTCTCTTCCATAAATAACCAAGTGCACTCATAACCTGATGACTCAACACTGCATTCCTCCACATCCTTCAATTCTGCTCTTTCTTCTCTCACATATGTATCTTGTCTCAACACAACTTCCCCAATAAACTCTAAATTGAACAGGATATTTCAGTGGGGAAGGCAAAAATCTGATTAAGTTTAATGCCTCTAAGACCCAGTTTCTACCCATCTCTGTCAAAAACACCTCATAACTTCTCAGGCTGCTTAAATACTTTAATGTAAATGTTGCAACCAGGATCTCACCAGAAAGTTCTGCAGGCTGTGTTTATTACCATGTAGAAACTGTGATATGTATTATGTTGGGCAGACTGGTAAGGATCTTTCCGTTAGACTTAACATATATAGTATGAGAACAGGACAAGAATCAAATACCTTGTTTAATCATGTTGAATATTATGATCACTGTACTGAATGGAGCAATGCCATCTCAGTTATTAACTTTAACCCATTTACCATGAGAAATAGCACTGAATCTTCTATCTATAAACACACAAAGAACTGTAACATTAATATTAGTTAAGGTCTATACAAATTGGATAGCTTTATTATTCATAAAATTTCTAAACAATTCCCTTTCTAGTCCACATCATAAAGCTTATGATAAGCATGTTGTAAGATTTGAATATACCTAACCTCCATTTGGGTGGTGATTGTTTACCAACTGGCTTCCTAGCTACATCTCTTCCTTCAATATCAACTGAGTGTTATATTTCTTTCATGTATCTCCCTTGATATTGCCATCATCACACGAAAGTGTTATATGGTTGCGAGGTGTGGGCTGTAGATAGAGTTGTGCGGAGGAGGGTGGATGTGTTGGAAAAGAGATGTTTGAGGACAATATGTGATGTGAGGTGGTTTGATTGAGTAAGTAATGAAAGGGTGAGAGAGATGTGTGGTAATAAAAAGAGTGTGGTTGAGAGAGCAGAAGAGGGTGTTTTGAAATGGTTTGGTCACATGGAGAGAATGAGTGAGGAAAGATTGACAAAGAGGATATATGTGTCAGAGGTGGAGGGAACAAGAAGTGGGAGACCAAACTGGGGGTGGAAAGATGCAGTGAAAAAGATTTTGAGCGATAGGGGCCTGAACATGCAGGAGGGTGAAAGGCATGCAAGGAATACAGTGAATTGGAATGATGTGGTATAACGGGGTCAATGTGCTGTCAATGGATTGAACCAGGGCATGTGAAGCGTCTGGGGTAAACCATGGAAAGTTCTGTGGGGCCTGAATGTGGAAAGGGAGCTGTGGTTTCAGTGCATTATACATGACAGTTAGAGACTGAGTGTGAAGAAATGTGGCCTTTGTTGTCTTTCCTATTGCTACCTCGCACACATGCGGGGGGGAAGGGGGTTTTCATTTCATGTGTGGCTGGGTGGCGATGGGAATGAATAGGGGCAAACAGTATGAATTATGGACATGTGTATATATGTATATGTCTGTGTGAGTATACATATGTATACGTTGAGATGTATAGGTATGTATATGTGCGTATGGTCGTGTATGTATATACATGTGTATGTGGGTGGGTTGGGCCATTCTTTCATCTGTTTCCTTGCGCTACCTCCTTGCGCTACCTCGCTAACGCGGGAGACAGCGACAAAGTATAATAAGTGATTGGAAATACCTGGTTTAAAAAGAGATATACATAAGTTTACGTATGTAAGTAGGAGAGATGGCCAGAGAGCATTATTGGATTACGTATTAATTGATAGGCGCGCGAAAGAGAGACTTTTCGATGTTATTGTGCTCAGAGGTGCAACTGAAGGGATGTCTGATCATTATCTTGTGGAGGCAAAGGTGAAGATTTGTAGAGGTTTTCAGAAAAGAAGAGAGAATGTTGGGGTGAAAAGAGTGGTGAGAATAAGTGAGCTTGGGAATGAGACTTGTGTGAGGAAGTACCAGGAGAGACTGAGTACAGAATGGAAAAAGGTGAGAACAAAGGACATAAGGGGAGTGGGGGAGGAATGGGATGTATCTAGGGAAGTAGTGATGGCTTGCACAAAAGATACTTGTGACATGAGAAGCGTGGGAGGTGGCCAGATTAGAAAGGGTAGTGAGTGGTGGGATGAAGAAGTAAAATTATTACTGAAAGAGAAGAGAGAGGCATTTGGACGATTTTTGCAAGGAAATAATGCAAATGAGTGGGAGATGTATAAAAAAAAAGAGGCAGGAGGTCAAGAGAAAGGTGCAAGAGGTGAAAAAGAGGGCAAATGAGAGTTGGGGTGAGAGAGTATCACTAAATTTTAGGGAGAATAAAAAGATGTTTTGAAAGGAGGTAAATAAAATGCGTAAGACAAGGGAACAAATGGGAACGTCAGTGAAGGGGGCTAATGGGAAGGTGATAACAAGTAGTGGTGATGTGAGAAAGAGATGAAGTGAGTATTTTGAAGGTTTGTTGAATGTGTTTGATGACAGAGTGGCAGATATAGGGTGTTTTGGTCGAGGTGGTGTGCAAAGTGAGAGAGTTAGGGAAAATGATTTGGTAAACAGAGAAAAGGTAGTAAAAGCTTTGCGGAACATGAAAGCCGGCAAGGCAGCAGGGTTTGGATGGTATTGCAGTGAAATTTATTAAAAAAGGGGGTGACTGTATTGTTGACTGGTTGGTAAGGTTATTTAATGTATGTATGATTCATGGTGAGGTGCCTGAGGATTTGGGGAATGCTTGCATAGTGCCATTGTACAAAGGCAAAGGGGATAAAAGTGAGTGCCCATATTACAGAGGTATAAATTGGTTGAGTATTCCTGGGAAATTATATGGGAGGGTATTCATTAAGAGGGTGAAGGCATGTACAGAGCATTAGATTGGGGAAGAGCAGTGTGGTTTCAGAAGTGGTAGAGAATGTGTGGATCAGATGTTTGCTTTGAAGAATGTATGTGAGAAATACTTTGAAAAGCAAATGGATTTGTATGTAGCATTTATGGATATGGAGAAGGCATATGATAGAGTTGATAGAGATGCTCTGTGGAAGGTATTAAGAGTATATGGTGTGGGAGGCAAGTTGTTAGAAGCAGTGAAAGTTTTTATCGAGGATGTAAAGCATATGTACGTATAGAAGGAGACGAAAGTGATTGGTTCTCAGTGAATGTAGGTCTGCGGCAGGGGTGTGTGATGTCTCCATGGTTGTTTAATTTGTTTATAGATGGGGCTGTGAGGGAGGTGAATGCAAGAGTTTTGGAAAGAGGGGCAAGTATGCAGTCTGTTGTGGATGAAAGAGCTTGGGAAGTGAGTCAGTTGTTGTTTGCTGATGATACAGCGCTGGTGGCTGATTCATGTGAGAAACTGCGGAAGCTGGTGACTGAGTTTGGTAAAGTGTGTGAAAGAAGAAAGCTGAGAGTAAATGTGAATAAGAGCAAGGTTATTAGGTACAGTTGGATTGAGGGACAAGTCAACTGGGAGGTAAGTTTGAATGGAGAAAAACTTGAGGAAGTGAAGTGTTTTAGATATCTCGGAGTGCATTTGTCAGTGGATGGAACCATGGGAGCAGAGTTGAATCATAGGGAGGGGGAGGGGGCAAAAGTTCTGGGAGCCTTGAAGAGTGTGTGGAAGTCGAGAACATTATTTTGGAAAGCAAAAATGGGTATGTTTGAAGGAATAGTGGTTCCAACAATGTTATATGGTTGTGAGACGTGGACTATGGATAGAGTTGTGCGCAGGAGGGTGGATGTGTTGGAAATGAGATGTTTGAGGACAATATGTGGTGTGAGGTAGTTTGATTGAGTAAGTAATAATAGGGTAAGAGAGATGTGTGGTAATAAGAAGAGTGTGGTTGAGAGAGCAGAAGAGGGTGTTTTGAAATGGTTTGGTCACATGGAGAGAATGAGTGAGGAAAGATTGACCAAGAGTACATATGTGTCAGAGGTGGAGGGAACGAGGAGAAGTGGGAGACCAAATTGGAGGTGGAAAGATGGAGTGAAAAAGATTTTGAGTAATCGGGGCCTGAACATGCAGGAGGGTGAAAGGCGTGCAAGGAATAGAGTGAATTGGAACGATGTGGTATACGAGGGTCGGCGTGCTGTCAATGGATTGAATCAGGGCATGTGAAGCAGTTTTTCTCCATTCAAACTTACCTCCCAATTGACTTGACCCTCAACCCTACTGTACCTAATAACCTTACTCTTATTCACATTTACTCTTAACTTTCTTCTTTCACACACTTTACCAAACTCAGTCACCAGCTTCTGCAGTTTCTCACATGAATCAGCCACCAGCGCTGTATCATCAGCGAACAACAACTGACTCACTTCCCAAGCTCTCTCATCCACAACAGACTTCATACTTGCCCCTCTTTCCAAAACTCTTGCATTCACCTCCCTAACAACCCCGTCCATAAACAAATTAAACAACCATGGAGACATCACACACCCCTGCCGCAAACCTACATTCACTGAGAACCAATCACTTTCCTCTCTTCCTACACGTACACATGCCTTACATCCTCGATAAAAACTTTTCACTGCTTCTAACAACTTGCCTCCCACACCATATATTCTTAATACCTTCCACAGAGCATCTCTATCAACTCTATCATATGCCTTCTCCAGATCCATAAATGCTACATACAAATCCATTTGCTTTTCTAAGTATTTCTCAAATACATTCTTCAAAGCAAACACCTGATCCACACATCCTCTACCACTTCTGAAACCACACTGCTCTTCCCCAATCTAATGCTCTGTACATGCCTTCACCCTCTCAATCAATACCCTCCCATATAATTTACCAGGAATACTCAACAAACTTTTTTTTTTTTTTTTTTTTTTGCTTTGTCGGTCTCCCGCGTTTGCGAGGTAGCGCAAGGAAACAGACGAAAGAAATGGCCCAACCCACCCCCATACACATGTATATACATACGTCCACACACGCAAATATACATACCTACACAGCTTTCCATGGTTTACCCCAGACGCCTCACATGCCTTGATTCAATCCACTGACAGCATGTCAACCCCGGTATACCACATCACTCCAATTCACTCTATTCCTTGCCCTCCTTTCACCCTCCTGCATGTTCAGGCCCCGATCACACAAAATCTTTTTCACTCCATCTTTCCACCTCCAATTTGAGCACTCACTCTTATCCCCTTTGCCTTTGTACAATGGCACTATGCACGCATTCTGCCAATCCTCAGGCACCTCACCATGAGTCATACATACATTAAATAGCCTTACCAACCAGTCAATAATACAGTCACCCCCTTTTTTAATAAATTCCACTGCAATACCATCCAAACCTGCTGCCTTGCTGGCTTTCATCTTCTGCAAAGCTTTTACTACCTCTTCTCTGTTTACCAAATCATTTTCCCTAACCCTCTCACTTTGCACACCACCTCGACCAAAACACCCTATATCTGCCACTCTATCATCAAACACATTCAACAAACCTTCAAAATACTCACTCCATCTCCTTCTCACATCACCACTACTTGTTATCACCTCCCCATTTGCGCCCTTCACTGAAGTTCCCATTTGCTCCCTTGTCTTACGCACTTTATTTACCTCCTTCCAGAACATCTTTTTATTCTCCCTAAAATTTAATGATACTCTCTCACCCCAACTCTCATTTGCCCTCTTTTTTCACCTCTTGCACCTTTCTCTTGACCTCCTGTCTCTTTCTTTTATACATCTCCCACTCAATTGCATTTTTTCCCTGCAAAAATTGTCCAAATGCCTCTCTCTTCTCTTTCACTAATACTCTTACTTCTTCATCCCACCACTCACTACTCTTTCTAATCAATCCACCTCCCACTCTTCTCATGCCACAAGCATCTTTTGCGCAATCCATCACTGATTCCCTAAATACATCCCATTCCTCCCCCACTCCCCTTACTTCCATTGTTCTCACCTTTTTCCATTCTGCACTCAGTCTCTCCTGGTACTTCCTCACACAAGTCTCCTTCCCAAGCTCACTTACTCTCACCACCTTCTTCACCCCAACATTCACTCTTCTTTTCTGAAAACCCATACAAATCTTCACCTTAGCCTCCACAAGATAATGATCAGACATCCCTCCAGTTGCACCTCTCAGCACATTAACATCCAAAAGTCTCTCTTTCGTGCGCCTGTCAATTAACACGTAATCCAATAACGCTCTCTGGCCATCTCTCCTACTTACATACATATACTTATGTATATCTCGCTTTTTATACCAGGTATTCCCAATCACCAGTCCTTTTTCAGCACATAAATCTACAAGCTCTTCACCATTTCCATTTACAACACTGAACACCCCATGTATACCAATTATTCCCTCAACTGCCACATTACTCACCTTTGCATTCAAATCACCCATCACTATAACCCGGTCTCGTGCATCAAAACCACTAACACACTCATTCAGCTGCTCCCAAAACACTTGCCTCTCATGATCTTTCTTCTCATGCCCAGGTGCATATGCACCAATAATCACCCATCTCTCTCCATCAACTTTCAGTTTTACCCATATTAATCGAGAATTTACTTTCTTACATTCTATCACATACACCCACAACTCCTGTTTCAGGAGTACTGCTACTCCTTCCCTTGCTCTTGTCCTCTCACTAACCCCTGACTTTACTCCCAAGACATTCCCAAACCACTCTTCCCCTTTACCCTTGAGCTTCGTTTCGCTCAGAGCCAAAACATCCAGGTTCCTTTCCTCAAACATACTACCTATCTCTCCCTTTTTCACATCTTGGTTACATCCACACACATTTAGACACCCCAGTCTGAGCCTCTATATATATATATATATATATATATATATATATATATATATATATATATATATATATATATATATATATATATTTTTTTTTTTTTTTCAAACTATTCGCCATTTCCCGCGTTAGCGAGGTAGCGTTAAGAACAGAGGACTGGGCCTTAGAGGGAATATCCTCACCTGGCCCCCTTCTCTGTTCCTTCTTTTTTGGAAAAAAAGAGAAAAAAAAAAAAAAAAAAAAAGAGGGGAGGATTTCCAGCCCCCCGCTCCCTCCCCTTTTAGTCGCCTTCTACGACACGCAGGGAATACGTGGGAAGTATTCTTTCTCCCCTATCCCCAGGGATATATATATATATATATATATATATATATATATATATATATATATATATATATATATATATATATATATATAGTTTAAAAGAAAAAGAAAGATATATATATATATCTTTCTTTCTTCTTTCAAACTATTCGCCATTTCCCGCGTTAGCGAGGTAGCGTTAGGAACAGAGGACTGGGCCATTTTTGGAATATCCTCACCTGGCCCCCTCTGTTCCTTCTTTTGGAAAATTAAAAAAAAACGAGAGGAGAGGATTTCCAGCCCCCCGCTCCCTTCCCTTTTAGTCGCCTTCTACGACACGCAGGGAATACGTGGGAAGTATTCTTTCTCCCCTATCCCCAGGGATTAATATATATATATATATATATATATATATATATATATATATATATATATATATATATATAAGTGTGTGTGTGTGTGTGTGAATAGATGGCTTTTTCTAAGTATAATAATAATCAAAGTACTAAGTATTTCAAAACATTCACCAACATATACTAAACTATGCTACTAAGATAAGATCAACTGCAAGTGGAAAATCTATTACAGAAATATCTAACAAGTAAAAATGCTATGAACTATGTACCACCATAACAAAAACAGCGACTGTGAGATCATCATACAACATTAATTTTGTAAGATAATAATTCCTTTGGGTATATCCAGTATCAGAGACTTATGGCTCTAAAGTCCTACACTCGTAAACAGTACTAGAAACCACCTTCCAAACAATTTTCTTATTCACCTTTAAGTCTATTCATACTTTCTCAGTATAACTCTCATTCACCCTCTTATTCAGCTCCGTTCTCTTGTAAACTTCCCAATCACTTGCACTCCTTTCCTGCAGAAATAATTCATAAACCACTCTTTCTTTCTTTCTTTCTTTCACTACCAATCTAACTTTCTCATCTCATCAATCAAAATACCTTTTCAAACACCCACATCCCCCTTCCACAAGCCATATGCTTCAATTGCTTATGTAACTATTACTTCCCTAAATACTTCCCACTCCTCCCTAAACCCCTTGTTTCATTTGCTCTTATTCTATATTACCCTCCACTTAATTTCTCATGGGATCAGAGCACACAAGCCTCTTTTCCAAGCTCAATAGCTTTCACCACATCTTTTATACATCATTTGATCTTTTCCTAAAACCATTCCAAACTTTCAAGCCCATCTCCAACAAGAAATGATGATACATTCCAACTGCTGCCACTCTCAACATATTTATATCCAACAACTTCTCCTTTGCATGCCTGTCAATTAGCACATAATCCAATAATATCCAGTGAACCCAACCCAAACTCATCCATTAAACTTATGAATGCATGTTTTTCTATATTTAAACTAAGACTTCCTAACCACCAATCCTTTTTCAGCACTCAACTAGATAAGCTGTTCCCCCATTTCTATCTACAATGAGTATCCCAGCTGCTACACCATCAAATCTTCCTTTTCATATCCCCTACCACTACATTGCCTTCTCTTTCCTCCTTACAAAAAAAAAAAGCACCACATACTTCATTCCTGACTACCAGGTGCACACACACTAACAATCACCCACCTCTACTTTTATTCTAACCCCTATCACCCACAAAATCTCTTTATTACACTCTTTAGCATAGTCCCATTAGAACTTCAACCCATCCTTCACTCTTGCCTTCAAACTAATTCCAAACCTTATCCTGGCTGAACATTCTTAAACTGCATCCCTTTGTTCTTTCATTCAATGTCGTTCAGAACCAAAACATTTAGATTCCTGTAAACAAACATAGTTCCTATATAGGTTCCTCTAAACAAACATAGCTCCTGTTTATGTACCTCTAAACAAACATAGCTCATTTCTCTCATTTCTCTCCCTTCTCTTCCTTGTTATATCCTCACACATTTAGAAACCTCAGCCTCAATTTTCAAGCAGAAAACCGTATTTGGGCAGCTAGGCTAAGCATACTCACCCTGATTGGCCAACTCTGTTTAGTATGCATCTTACATGCTCAAGCAAGTGCACATACGTCAAGGGAATAACAAAATAAAAAGTACCTGTCTTGGCGTGTAATGGTAGTTGGCAAGAGCATCTAGCTTCATGAACAAACTATCCATTCTCTTTCCTATTTCTTTATGTTCTTCTAATTCCTCCTCACCCTCTTTCAACTCCTTCTGATGCTTCAGGTACTCCTGTAAGAGGACGCAAATGTACATATAACACCTATATATTCGTAGATTTATTAATATACAGTACACCTATTTATTTTACTTGTTTGCAATTTCTGTGTTAGCAAAGAAGTGACAAGAACAGACAAAGAATAGCCTAATCCACTCAAACCCACTCACATGTTATCAAGTACAATGCCCTAAACCAAAGCCCCTAAGGCTAAGGGGCAAGTTAATTGGGAGGTAAGTTTGAATGGAGAAAAACTGGAGGAAGTGAAGTGTTTTATATATCTGGGAGTGGACCTAGCAGCAGATGGAACCACAAATGCAGAGGTGAGTCACAGGGTGGGAGAGGGGAGGCAAACATACTAGGAGCGTAGAAAAATGTGTAGAAGGCAAGAATGTTATCTTGGAGAGGAAAATTGGGCATGTTTAAAGTAAAAGTGGTTCCAACAATGTTATATGGTTGCGAGGCATAGGCTATAAACAGGGTTGTGTGGAGGAGGGTGGATATGTGTTGGAAATGAGAGGTTTGAGGGCACTATGTGGTGTGAGGCGGTTTGATCAAGTAAGTAATGAAAGGGTTAGAAAGATGTGTGGTAATGAAAAGAGTGTGGTTGAGAGAGCGGAAGAGGGTGTCTTGAAATGGTTTGGACACATGGAAAGAATGAGTGAGGAAAGATTGACAAGGAGGATATGTCTGTTAGAGGTGAAGGGAAGAAGGAGAAGCAGGAGACCCAAACTGGAGGTATAAGGATGGAGTGAAAAAGATTTTGAGTGAACAGGGGTCTGAAAATGCAGGAGGGTGAAAAGCATGCAAGGAATAGAGTGAATTGGAACAATGTGGTATACCAGGGTGGACATACTGGCAGTGGATTGAACCAAGTCATGTGAAGCATCTGGGTAAATCATGGAAAGTTTTGTGGGGCCCGCATGTGGAAAGGGAGCTGTGGTTTTGGTGCCTTACACATGACAGCTGGAGACTGAGTGTGAACAAATGTGGCCTTTGTTGTCTTTTTCTAGCACTACTTCGCATGCGTGTGGTGTGAGTGTGTGTTATCTCACATGTGGTGGGGTGTCGAAGATAATGGATGAAGGCAGCATGCATGAATATGTATATGTGTATATATGTGCATGTCTCTGTACGTATATGTGCATGTGTGGGCATTTATGTATGTACATTTGTATGTGGGTGGGTTAAGCCATTCTTTTCTCTGTTTCCTTGTGCTACCTCACTATTTCATGAGTGGCAGGGTAGCGATGAGAATGGATGAAGGCAGCAAGTATGAATATGTATATGAGTATGTCTGCATATGTCTGTGCATTTATATATATATATATATATATATATATATATATATGAGTATTTTGAAGGTTTGTTGAATGTGTTTGATGATAGAGTGGCAGATATAGGGTGTTTTGGTCGAGGTGGTGTGCAAAGTGAGAGGGTTAGGGAAAATGATTTGGTAAACAGAGAAGAGGTAGTGAAAGCTTTGCGGAAGATGAAAGCCGGCAAGGCAGCAGGCTTGGATGGTATTGCAGTGGAATTTATTAAAAAAGGGGGTGACTGTATTGTTGACTGGTTGGTAAGGTTATTTAATGTATGTATGACTCATGGTGAGGTGCCTGAGGATTGGCGGAATGCGTGCATAGTGCCATTGTACAAAGGCAAAGGGGATAAGAGTGAATGCTCAAATTACAGAGGTATAAGTTTGTTGAGTATTCCTGGTAAATTATATGGGAGGGTACTGATTGAGAGGGTGAAGGCATGTACAGAGCATCAGATTGGGGAAGAGCAGTGTGGTTTCAGAAGTGGTAGAGGATGTGTGGATCAGGTGTTTGCTTTGAAGAATGTATGTGAGAAATACTTAGAAAAGCAAATGGATTTGTATGTAGCATTTATGGATCTGGAGAAGGCATATGATAGAGCTGATAGAGATGCTCTGTGGAAGGTATTGAGAATATATGGTGTGGGAGGAAAGTTGTTAGAAGCAGTGAAAAGTTTTTATCGAGGATGTAAGGCATGTGTACGTGTAGGAAGAGAGGAAAGTGATTGGTTCTCAGTGAATGTAGGTTTGCGGCAGGGGTGTGTGATGTCTCCATGGTTGTTTAATTTGTTTATGGATGGGGTTGTTAGGGAGGTAAATGCAAGAGTCTTGGAAAGAGGGGCAAGTATGAAGTCTGTTGGGGATGAGAGAGCTTGGGAAGTGAGTCAGTTGTTGTTCGCTGATGATACAGCGCTGGTGGCTGATTCATGTGAGAAACTGCAGAAGCTGGTGACTGAGTTTGGTAAAGTGTGTGGAAGAAGAAAGTTAAGAGTAAATGTGAATAAGAGCAAGGTTATTAGGTACAGTAGGGTTGAGGGTCAAGTCAATTGGGAGGTGAGTTTGAATGGAGAAAAACTGGAGGAAGTGAAGTGTTTTAGATATCTGGGAGTGGATCTGGCAGCGGATGGAACCATGGAAGCGGAAGTGGATCATAGGGTGGGGGAGGGGGCGAAAATTCTGGGGGCCTTGAAGAATGTGTGGAAGTCGAGAACATTATCTCGGAAAGCAAAAATGGGTATGTTTGAAGGAATGGTGGTTCCAACAATGTTGTATGGTTGCGAGGCGTGGGCTATGGATAGAGTTGTGCGCAGGAGGATGGATGTGCTGGAAATGAGATGTTTGAGGACAATGTGTGATGTGAGGTGGTTTGATCGAGTGAGTAACGCAAGGGTAAGAGAGATGTGTGGAAATAAAAAGAGCGTGGTTGAGAGAGCAGAAGAGGGTGTTTTGAAGTGGTTTGGGCACATGGAGAGGATGAGTGAGGAAAGATTGACCAAGAGAATATATGTGTCGGAGGTGGAGGGAGCAAGGAGAAGAGGGAGACCAAATTGGAGGTGGAAAGATGGAGTGAAAAAGATTTTGTGTGATTGGGGCCTGAACATGCAGGAGGGTGAAAGGAGGGCAAGGAATACAGTGAATTGGAGCGATGTGGTATACCGGGGTTGACGTGCTGTCAGTGGATTGAATCAAGGCATGTGAAGCGTCTGGGGTAAACCATGGAAAGCTGTGTAGGTATGTATATTTGCGTGTGTGGACGTATGTATATACATGTGTATGGGGGGGGGTTGGGCCATTTCTTTCGTCTGTTTCCTTGCGCTACCTCGCAAACACGGGAGACAGCGAGAAAAAAAAAAAAAAAAAAAAAAAAAAAAAAAATATATATATATATATATATATATATATATATATATATATATTTTTTTTCAACTTTTCATACTATTCGCTATTTCCCGCAATAGCGAGGTAGCGTTAAGAACAGAGGACTGGGCCTTTGAGGGAATATCCTCACCTGGACCTCTTCTCTGTTCCTTCTTTTGGAAAATTAAAAAAAAAAAAAAAAAAAAAAAACGAGAGGGGAGGATTTCCAGCCCTCCGCTCCCTTCCCTTTAAGTCGCCTTCTACGACATGCAGGGAATACGTGGGAAGTATTCTTTCTCCCCTCTATATATATACATATATTTTTTTTTTTTTTTTTTCATACTATTCGCCATTTCCCGCATTAGCGAGGTAGCGCTAAGAACAGAGGACTGGGCCTTTGAGGGAATATCCTCACCTGGCCCCCTTCTCTGTTCCTTCTTTTGGAAAAAAAAAAAAAAACGAGAGGGGAGGATTTCCAGCCCCCCGCTCCCTTCCCTTTTAGTCGCCTTCTACGACACGCAGGGAATACGTGGGAAGTATTCTTTCTCCCCTATCCCCAGGGATAATATATATATATATATATATATATATATATATATATATATATATATATATATATATATATATACACATATATTTTTTTTTTTGCTTTGTCGCTGTCTCCCGCGCTTGCGAGGCAGCGCAAGGAAACACGAAAGAAAGAAAGTATATATATATATATATATATATATATATATATATATATATATATATATATATATATATATATATATATAACAGAGAAGGGGGCCAGGTGAGGATATTCCCTCAAAGGCCCAGTCCTCTGTTCTTAGCGCTACCTCAATAATGCGGGAAATAGCGAATAGTATGAAAAAAAAAAAAACGCGGGAGACAGCGACAAAGTATAATAAAATAATAAATAAAATATAATATATATATATATATATATATATATATATATATATATATATATATATATATATATATATATATATATATATATAAAGAGAGAGGCATTTGGACGATTTTTGTAGGGAAAAAATGAAATTGAGTGGGAGATGTATAAAAGAAAGAGTTAGGAGGTCAAGAGAAAGGTGCA
Source organism: Panulirus ornatus (assembly GCF_036320965.1). Classification (NCBI taxonomy): domain Eukaryota; kingdom Metazoa; phylum Arthropoda; class Malacostraca; order Decapoda; family Palinuridae; genus Panulirus; species Panulirus ornatus. The sequence continues at coordinate 12,450,935 of NC_092260.1, read as the reverse complement.
AGAGGTGAAAAAGAGGGCAAATGAGAGTTGGGGTGAGAGAGTATCATTAAATTTTAGGGAGAATAAAAAGATGTTCTGGAAGGAGGTAAATAAAGTGCGTAAGACAAGGGAGCAAATGGGAACTTCAGTGAAGGGCGCAAATGGGGAGGTTATAACAAGTAGTGGTGATGTGAGAAGGAGATGGAGTGAGTATTTTGAAGGTTTGTTGAATGTGTTTGATGATAGAGTGGCAGATATAGGGTGTTTTGGTCGAGGTGGTGTGCAAAGTGAGAGGGTGAGGGAAAATGATTTGGTGAACAGAGAAGAGGTAGTAAAAGCTTTGCGGAAGATGAAAGCCGGCAAGGCAGCAGGTTTGGATGGTAATGCAGTGGAATTTATTAAAAAAGGGGGTGACTGTATTATTGACTGGTTGGTAAGGTTATTTAATGTATGTATGACTCATGGTGAGGTGCCTGAGGATTGGCGGAATGCGTGCATAGTGCCATTGTACAAAGGCAAAGGGGATAAGAGTGAGTGCTCAAATTACAGAGGTATAAGTCTGTTGAGTATTCCTGGTAAATTATATGGGAGGGTATTGATTGAGAGGGTGAAGGCAGGTACAGAGCATCAGATTAGGGAAGAGCAGTGTGGTTTCAGAAGTAGTAGAGGATGTGTGGATCAGGTGTTTGCTTTGAAGAATGTATGTGAGAAATACTTAGAAAAGCAAATGGATTTGTATGTAGCATTTATGGATCTCGAGAGGGCATATGATAGAGTTGATAGAGATGCTCTGTGGAAGGTATTAAGAATATATGGTGTGGGAGGCAAGTTGTTAGAAGCAGTGAAAAGTTTTTATCGAGGATGTAAGGTATGTGTACGTGTAGGAAGAGAGGAAAGTCATTGGTTCTCAGTGAATGTAGGTTTGCGGCAGGGGTGTGTGACGTCTCCATGGTTGTTTAATTTGTTTATGGATGGGGTTGTTAGGGAGGTGAATGCAAGAGTTTTGGAAAGAGGGGCAAGTATGAAGTCTGTTGGGGATGAGAGAGCTTGGGAAGTGAGTCAGTTGTTGTTTCGCTGATGATACAGCGCTGGTGGCTGATTCATGTGAGAAACTGCAGAAGCTGGTGACTGAGTTTGGTAAAGTGTGTGAAAGAAGAAAGTTAAGAGTAAAGGTGAATAAGAGCAAGGTTATTAGGTACAGTAGGGTTGAGGGTCAAGTCAATTGGGAGGTAAGTTTGAATGGAGAAAAACTGGAGGAAGTAAAGTGTTTTAGATATCTGGGAGTGGATCTGGCAGTGGATGGAACCATGGAAGCGAAAGTGGATCATAGGTTGGGGGAAGGGGCGAAAATTCTGGGAGCCTTGAAGAATGTGTGGAAGTCGAGAACATTATCTCAGAAAGCAAAAATGGCTATGTTTGAAGGAATAGTGGTTCCAACAATGTTGTATGGTTGCGAGGCATGGGCTATGGATAGAGTTGTGCGCAGGAGGATGGATGTGCTGGAAATGAGATGTTTGAGGACAATGTGTGGTGTGAGGTGGTTTGATCGAGTAAGTAACGTAAGGGTAAGAGAGATGTGTGGAAATAAAAAGAGCGTGGTTGAGAGAGCAGAAGAGGGTGTTTTGAAATGGTTTGGGCACATGGAGAGAATGAGTGAGGAAAGATTGACCAAGAGGATATATGTGTCGGAGGTGGAGGGAACGAGGAGAAGAGGGAGACCAAATTGGAGGTGGAAAGATGGAGTGAAAAAGATTTTGTGTGATCGGGGCCTGAACATGCAGGAGGGTGAAAGGAGGGCAAGGAATAGAGTGAATTGGATCGATGTGGTATACCGGGGTTGACATGCTGTTAGTGGATTGAATCAGGGCATGTGAAGCATCTGGGGTAAACCATGGAAAGCTGTGTAGGTATGTATATTTGCGTGTGTGACGTATGTATATACATGTGTATAGGGGTGGGTTGGGCCATTTCTTTCGTCTGTTTCCTTGCGCTACCTCGCAAACGTGGGAGACAGCAGGAAAAAAAAACAAAAAATTATATACATTTTATTTCTTTATTTTTATTTTGCTTTGTCGCTGTCTCCTGCGTTTGCGAGGTAGCGCAAGTAAACAGACGAAAGAAATGGCCCAACCCACCCCCATACACAATTTATATACATACACGTCCACACACGCAAATATACATACCTATACATCTCAATGTACACATATATATATTATTATTTTTTTTTTTTTCTTTGTCGCTGTCTCCCGCGTTTGGTTATATATAAGTAAATTTATCTATTTATTTATTTTTTATTTTGCTTTGTCGCTGTCTCCTGCGTTAGCGAGGTAGCGCAAGGAAACAAACGAAAGAATGGCCCAACCCACCCATACACATGTATATACATACACGTCCACACATGCAAATATACATACCTATACATCTCAACGTATATACACATGTACATAATTCATACTGTCTGCCTCTAATTCATTCCCATCGCCATCTCGCCACACATGAAATAACAACCCCCTTCCCCCTCGTGTGTGCGAGGTAGCGCTAGGAAAAGACAACAAAGGCCACATTCGTTCACACTCAGTCTCTAGCTGTCATGTAATAACGCACCAAAACCACAGCTCCCTTTCCACATCGAGGCCCCACACAACTTTCCATGGTTTACCCCAGATGCTTCACATGCCCTGGTTCAATCCAGTGACACCACATCGACACCCGGAATACCACATCGTTCCAATTCACTCTATTCCTTGCACGCCTTTCACCCTCCTGCATGTTCAGGCCCTGACCACTTAAAATATTTTTCACTCCACCTTTCCGCCTCCAATTTGGTCTCCCACTTCTCCTCGTTCCCTCCACCTCTGACATATATATCCTCTTGGTCAATCTTTCCTCACTCATTCTCTCCATGTGCCCAAACCACTTCAAAACACCCTCTTCTGCTCTCTCAACCACACTCTTTTTATTTCCACACATCTCTCTTACCCTTACATTACTTACTCGATCAAACCACCTCACACCACACATTGTCCTCAAACATCTCATTTCCAGCACATCCACCCTCCTGCACACAACTCTATCCATAGCCCACGCCTCGCAACCATACAACATTGTTGGAACCACGATTCCTTCAAAAATACCCATTTTTGCTTTCCGAGGTAATGTTCTCGACTTCCACACATTCTTCAACGCTCCCAGAATTTTCGCCCCCTCCTCCACCCTATGATTCACTTCCGCTTCCATGGGTCCATCTGCTGCCAGACCCACTCCCAGATATCTAAACACTTTACTTCCTCCAGTTTTTCTCCATTCAAACTTACCTCCCAAATGACTTGACCCTCAACCCTACTGTACCTAATAACCTTGCTCTTATTCACATTTACTCTCAGCTTTCTTCTTTCACACACTTTACCAAACTCAGTCACCAGCTTCTGCAGTTTCTCACATAAATCAGCCACCAGCGCTGTATCATCAGCGAACAACAACTGACTCACTTCCTAAGATCTCTCATCCACAACAGACTGCATACTTGCCCCTCTTTCCAAAACTCTTGCATTCACCTCCCTAACAACCCCATCCATAAACAAATTAAACAACCATGGAGACATCACATACCCCTGCCGCAAACCTACATTCACTGAGAAACAATCACTTTCCTCTCTTCCTACACATACACATGCCTTACATCCTCGATAAAAACTTTTCACTGCTTCTAACAACTTGCCTCCCTTACCATATATTCTTAATACCTTCCACAGGGCATCTCTATCAACTCTATCATATGCCTTCTCCAGATCCATAAATGCTACATACAAATCCATTTGCTTTTCTAAGTATTTCTCACATACATTCTTCAAAGCAAACACCTGATCCACACATCCTCTACCACTTCTGAAACCACACTGCTCCTCCCCAGTCTGATGCTCTGTACATGCCTTCACCCTCTCAATCAATACCCTCCCATATATTTTCCCAGGAATACTTAACAAACTTATACCTCTGTAATTTGAGCACTCACTCTTATCCCCTTTGCCTTTGTGCAATGGCACTATGCACGCATTCCACCAATCCTCAGGCACCTTACCATGAATCATACATACATTAAATAACCTTACCAACCAGTCAACAATACAGTCACCCACTTTTTAAATAAATTCCACTGCAATACCATCCAAACCCGCTGCCTTGCCGGCTTTCATCTTTTGCAAAGCTTTCACTACCTCTTCTCTGTTTACCAAATCATTCTCCCTAACCCTCTCACTTTGCACACCACCTCAACCAAAACACCCTATATCTGCCACTCTATCATCAAACACATTCAATAAACCTTCAAAATACTCACTCCATCTCCTTCTCATATCACCACTACTTGTTATCACCTCCCCATTAGCCCCCTTCACTGACGTTCCCATTTGTTCCCTTGTCTCAAGCACTTTATTTACCTCCTTCCAAAACATCTTTTTATTCTTCCTAAAATTTAATGATACTCTCTCACCCCAACTCTCATTTGCCCTCTTTTTCACCTGTTGCACCTTTCGTTTGACCTCCTGCCACTTTCTTTTATACATCTCCCACTCATTTGCATTATTTCCCTACAAAAATCGTCCCAATGCCTCTCTCTTCTCTTTCACTAATAATCTTACTTCTTCATCCCACCACTCCCTACCCTTTCTAATCTGCCCACCTCCCACAATTCTCATGCCACAAGCATCTTTTGCACAAGCCATCACTGCTTACCTAAATACATCCCATTCCTCCCCCACTCCCCTTACCTCATTTGTTCTCACCTTTTTCCATTCTGTACTCAGTCTCTCCTGGTACTTCCTCACACAAGTTTCCTTCCCAAGCTCACTTACTCTCACCACTCTCTTCACCCCAACATTCTTCTTTTCTGAAAACCTCAACAAATATTCACCTTCGCCTCCACAAGATAATGATCAGACATCCCTCCAGTTGCACCTTTCAGCACATTAACATCCAAAAGTCTCTCTTTCGTGCGCCTATCGATTAACACGAAATCCAATAACACTCTCTGGCCAACTCTCCTACTTACATACGTATAATTATGTATATCTCTCTTTTTAAACCAGGTATTCCCAATCACCAGTCCTTTTTCAGCACCTAAATCTACAAGCTCTTCACCATTTCTATTTACAACACTGAACACCCCATGTACACCAATTATTCCATCAACTGCCACATTACTCACCTTTGCATTCAAATCACCCATCATTATAACCTGGTCTCGTGCATCAAAACTACTAACACACTCACTCAGCTGCCCCCAAAACACTTGCCTCTCATGATCTTTCTTCTCATGCCCAGGTGCATATGCACCAATAATCACCCATCTCTCTCCATCAACTTTCAGTTTTACCCATACCAATCTAGAGTTTACTTTCTCACACTCTATCACATACTCCCACCACTCTTGTTTCAGGAGTAGTGCTACTCATTCCCTTGTTCTTGTCCTGTCACTAACCCCTGACTTTACTCCCAAGACATTCCCATACCACTCTTCCCCTTTACCCTTGAGCTTCGTTTCACTCGGAGCCAAAACATCCAGGTTCCTTTCCTCAACATACTACCTATCTCTCCTTTTTTCTCATCTTGGTTACATCCACACACATTTATACACCCCAATCTGAGCCTTCGAGAAGAAGTATCTCTTTTTATTGTGAAGGTACGGCATGTTAACGGTTGCTAAGTAGCATGCAAAGTTTGAAATCATAGGTGCATTTTATAGTAAATGATTCTGCACTGTGAGCCCTTTACATCATTCAGTTTTCATTAATATCAAAAATATATAATCAAAAGACATCTGATTTAAAGAGAAACATTTCTTTAATTTTTTCAAACATACATGAGGTGAGTGTCCAACCTACAGAGGTATAAGTTTGTTGAATGTAACTGGTAAGCTGTATGGAAGAGTAATAACTGAGAGGATTAAGGCAAGACAGAGCATCAGCTTTGGGAGGAACAATTTGGATACAGCAGCGGTAGAGGATGTATGGATCAGGTGCTTGCTTTAAAGAATGCACATGAGAAACACTTAAGAGAAACAGAGTGATCTGCATGTGACAATTATGAATCTGGAGAAAGCATATGACATGCATGCTAAAGATACGTAGTTGATGTTCTTACAAACATATGGTGTAAAAGTAAAGCTATTGGAAGACGGGAGACTTTTTATCAAGATTGTAAAGTATGTATGTGAGAAGGTGGAGAAGGTAAGTGTCTGCAAGTGAAGTTGGGTGTGCAGCAGGGGTGTGTAATTTCACCTTAACTTGTTTAATTTATATATGGTTGGGGTGGGAAGATAGGTAATGCAAGGGTCTTGGAGTGAAGGGGGCCTGGAAATGAGTTAGTTGTTATTTGCTGATGACTCAGTATTGGTGGCAGATTTGAGTGACAATCTAGTGTCTAGTGTCTAAGTTTATGAGTGTGGAAAAGGAGGAAGTTGAGAGTAAATGTGAATAAAAGTAAGGTTACTTAGTTTAGAGGTGCGAAGGAACATGTAAATTAGGATCCAAAGTTGAATGTAGAAAATTTGGAGGTAGCTGAGTGCTTTAGTTACCTGAGAGTTGATATGGCAGCAAGTGGAACCTTGTAAGCAGAAGTTAGTCACAGAGTTGGTGATAGGGAACAGGTTCTGGGAGCAATGAGGAATGTGTGGGAAGAAAGGTTGTTACCTGGTTGGAAAAAATGGGTCTGATTGAAGGTATAGTAGTCCCAATGATGTTGCATGGACGTGAAGCAAGGGATGCAGCAGAGAATGTACAAAGGAAAGTGGATATGCTGAAAATGAAATTTTTGGGGACAGCATATTGTGTGAGGTAGTTAAATCAAGGAAATAATAAAAAGGTAAGAGAGAGGTGCAGTAATAACTAGAGTGTGGCTGAGGGAGCTGAAGACAGTGTGCTGAAATGGTCTGAAAATATGGTGAGAATGAATGAGGAGAGGCTGACGATGAGGATATATGTGTCAGAAGTGGAAGGGACAAGGAGAAGGAGGAGACCAAATCGGGAAAGGATTGATGAAGCAAAAGATTCTGAGTGCTTGGGGCCTGAAAATACAGAAGGGTGAAAAGTATGTGCAGGATAAAGTGACCTAGAATGATGTGGCATACAGGAGGCAATGTGCTGTCTATAGACTGAACCAGAGAATACAAAGCAGTGGGAGGAAACCACAGGGCCTGGATGTGGTTAAGGTAATGTGGTTTCAATGCATTAAACATGACAGCTAAAGAATGGTCGAGAGCTAATGAAGCCTTTCTTCATTTGTTCCTGAGGCTTCCTCACAAATGCAGGAACTGATGAACAAGTATGAAAAAAATTTGTACTTGCTTTTCACTTCTTCCTTACCCAATGTCTTCACATGTCTAATGCCACTGCAACACTGTAGCTACTACTTTATAGATAATTTCTCACCTCCTCATAAATTTCTGCTAAACTTTTCTTGCTCTTTTCTTGATCAAGCAACAACTTCTTCTTGTATTCATGAGGATCCAATGTTGGTTTCACTTTCCGCTCAACATCATCCCAAGCTTTGATACGGATGCGGTTCATGATGATCTTTTCTACTAAAGATGTTGTATCTTCAGTAATCACTGGTTCTGCAAGAGAAAAATATGCCTTACACAATTAATTTCACTTGAATCTGCCACCAGCAACAAGTCATCAGCAAACAACAGCTGACTCAGCTCCCAAGTATCCCTACCTGTATACCTCTCTCTCCCTCTAAGACCCCTGCATTTGTTTCCCTCACCATCTCTTTCTCTCATCATCTCATCTGAAACAGTTTAAAGAGACCATATGGTGACATCACACACTTCTGGAAACCCAACTTCACTTAGAATCATTAACCCTCCTCTCTACCTACTCTCACACACGCCTTACTCTTTTCATGTAAAGTCCACACTGCTTCTAATAGCTTTCCTCACACACCAAGTATTTGTAATACCTTCTGCAAAGCTTCTCTATTAACCCTATTGTATACTTATTTCAAAGAATCAGCAAACTTCAGGAAGAATAAGAAAGTGCTTTGAAAGGTAACCAACAATGCCAGATAAAAAAGAGGACAAATGGTAGCAGCTGTGATGGGGGTACTGGGAAAGAGGTAACAAGCTGAGATGAGGTGAAGAAGAGATGGTGTGGCCGGTACTGCAGTTGACTTTCTTGAGAAAGAGACTGACTGTACTGTTGATTCATAAGTTAGGATTTTCAACATATGCATGGACCATGGTGAAGTACCTGAAGATTATCATAATGCATGTGTAGTGCCACTGCATAACACTGCAAGGGGGACAAAGGTGAGTGTTTGAATTACAGTGGTATTAGTTTGTTGAGTGTGCCCAGTATGCTGTATGGGCAAGTGGCGACTGAAAGGATGGTGACATGCACAGAGCATCAGACTGGGGAGGAAAACTATAGCTTCAGGAGTGGTAGAGGATGCGTAGATCTGAAGTTTGCTTTGAAGAATGTATGCGAGAAATACTAGGTAAAATACAAGGAGACCAAATTGGAAATGGAAGGATGGAGTGAAAAAGTTTTTGAGCGATCAGGGCCTCAATATGCAGGAGGGTGAAAGGCATGCAAGAAACAGAGTAAATTGGAAAGATGAGGTATACCGGGTCGACATGCTGTAAATGGATTGAAGCGTCTGGGGTAAACCATGGAAAGTTTTGTGGGGCCTGGATGTGGAAAAAGGAGCTGTGGTTTCAGTGCATTATACATGACAACTAGAGACTGAGTACGAAAGAATGTGGCCTTTGTTGTCTTTTTCTCGCGCTACCTCGCATGCATGCGGGGGGAGGGGGGTGTCATTTCATGTGTGGCGGGGTGGCGACAGGAATGAATGAAGGCATCAAGTATGAATTATGTACATGTGTATCTATGCAATGTCTACATTGAAATGTATAGGTATGTATATGTGTGTGTGTGGACGTGTATGTATATACATGTGTATGTGGGTGGGTTGGGCCATTCTTTCGTCTGTTTCCTTGCACTATTTTGCTAATGCTGGAGACAGCGACAAAGTATAATAATAAAAAAAATAGAAGGATTATCATATAGCATTGGTGGTGCTGGAGAAAGCATATGATCTAAAGCAGTGCTGTCCAAACATTTTTGCCTATTGTACCCCTTGTTACCTTCTTCTACCATTAAGTACCCCAATGAGTGATTAAACTCATTATTTGGATAGAGGAGAAAGAATACTTCCCACATATTCCTGTGTGTTGTACAAGGCGACTAAAGGGGCAAGAGCGGGGGGGGGATAGAAACCCTCACCTCCTTGTATTTAACATTCTAAAAGGTAAAACAGAAGAAGGAGTCATGCGGGGAGTGCTCATCCTCCTCGAAGGTTCAGACTGGGATGTCTAAATGTGTGTGGATGTAACAAGGATGAGAAAAAAGGAGAGATACGTAGTATATTTGAGGATAGGAACCTGGATGTTTTGGCTCTGAGTGAAACGAAGCTCAAGGGTAAAGGGGAAGAGTGGTCTGGGAATGTTTTGGGAGTAAAGTCAGGGGTTAGTGAGAGCAAGAGCAAAGGAAGGAGTAGCACTCCTCCTGAAGCAGGAGTTGTGGGAATATGTGATAGAGTGTAAGAAAGTAAACTCTAGATAGATACGGGCAAAACTGAAAGTGGATGGAGAGAGATGGGTGATTATTGGTGCCTATGCACCTAGGCATGAGAAGAAAGATCATGAGAGGCAAGTGTTTTGGGAGCAGCTAAGTGAGTGTGTTAGCAGCTTTGATGCACAATACCAGGTTATAGTGATGGGTGCTTTGAATGCAAAGGTGAGTAATGTGGCAGCTGTGGGTATAATTGGTGTATATGGGGTGTTCAGTGTTGTAAATGGATATGGTGAAGAGCTTGTGGTTTTGTGTGCTGAAAAAGGAATGGTGATTGGGAATATCTGGTTTAAAAAGAGAAATATACATAAGTATACATATGTGAGTAAGAGATGGCCATGGGCGTTACGGAATTACGTGTTAAGTGATAGGTGTATGAAAGAGAGACTTTTGGATGTTAATATGCTAAGAGGGGCAACAGGAGGGATGTGTGATCACTATCTTATGGAGGCGAAGGTGAAGATGAAGGTGAAGGTTTTTCAGAAAAAAGAGAGAATGCTGGGAAGAAGTGTGAGGGTAAGTGAGCTTGGAAAGGAGGCTTGTGTAAGGAAGTACCAGGAGAGATTGAGTGCAGAATGGCAAAAGGTGAGAGCAAATGACATGAGGGGAGTGGGGGAGGAGTGGGATGTATTTAGGGAAGCAGTGATGGTTTGCGATAAAGATGCATGTGGTATGAGAAAAGTGGGAGGCAGGCAGATTAGAAAGGGTAGGGAGTGGTGGGATGAAGAAGTAAAATTGTTAGTGAAAGAGAAGAGAGAGGCGTTTGGACGACCTTTGCAGAGAAGTAGTGCAAATGACTAGGATATGTACAAAAGAAAGTGGCAAGAAGTTAAGAGAAAGGTGCAAGAGGTGAGAAAGAAGGCAAATGAGAGTTGGGGTGAGAGAGTATCATCGAACTTTAAGGAGAATAAAAAGATGTTTTGGAAGGAGGTGAATAAAGCATCTGGGGTAAACCATGGAAAGTTCTGTGGGGCCTGGATGTGGAAAGGGAGCTGTGGTTTCGGTGCATTATTACATGACAGTTAGAGACTGAACGTGAACGAAAGTGGCCTTTGTTGCCTTTTCCTAGCGCTACCTCTTGCACATTTGGGGTGAGGTGGTGGTTATTTCCATGTGTGAGGGGTGGAGATGGGAATGAATAAAGGCAGACAGTATGAATTATGTGCATGTGTATATATGTATAAGTCTGTGTGTATATATATATATATATGCTTTGAATGTATAGGTATGTATATATTGCGTGTGTGGATGTGTATGTATATACATGTGTATATACATGTGTATGTGGGTGGGTCGGGCAATTCTTTTGTCTGTTTCCTTGCTCTACCTCTCTAACGAGGGAATCAGTGATGGATTGCGCAAAAGATGCTTGTGGCATGAGAAGAGTGGGAGGTGGGTTGATTAGAAAGGGTAGTGAGTGGTGGGATGAAGAAGTAAGAGTATTAGTGAAAGAGAAGAGAGAGGCATTTGGACGATTTTTGCAGGGAGGGAAAAAATGCAATTGAGTGGGAGATGTATAAAAGAAAGAGACAGGAGGTCAAGAGAAAGGTGCAAGAGGTGAAAAAAAGGGCAAATGAGAGTTGGGGTGAGAGAGTATCATCAAATTTTAGGGAGAATAAAAAGATGTTCTGGAAGGAGGTAAATAAAGTGCGTAAGACAAGGGAGCAAATGGGAACTTCAGTGAAGGGCGCAAATGGGGAGGTGATAACAAGTAGTGGTGATGTGAGGAGATGGAGTGAGTATTTTGAAGGTTTGTTGAATGTGTTTGATGACAGAGTGGCAGATATAGGGTGTTTTGGTCGAGGTGCTGTGCAAAGTGAGAGGGTTAGGGAAAATGATTTGGTAAACATAGAAGAGGTAGTGAAAGCTTTGCGGAAGATGAAAGCCGGCAAGGCAGCAGGTTTGGATGGTAATGCAGTGGAATTTATTAAAAAAGGGGGTGACTGTATTATTGACTGGTTGGTAAGGTTATTTAATGTATGTATGACTCATGGCGAGGTGCCTGAGGATTGGCGGAATGCTTGCATAGTGCCATTGTACAAAGGCAAAGGGGATAAGAGTGAGTGCTCAAATTACAGAGGTATAAGTTTGTTGAGTATTCCTGGTAAATTATATGGGAGGGTATTGATTGAGAGGGTGAAGGCATGTACAGAGCATCAGATTGGGGAAGAGCAGTGTGGTTTCAGAAGTGGTAGAGGATGTGTGGATCAGGTGTTTGCTTTGAAGAATGTATGTGAGAAATACTTAGAAAAGCAAATGGATTTGTATGTAGCATTTATGGATCTGGAGAAGGCATATGATAGAGTTGATAGAGATGCTCTGTGGAAGGTATTAAGAATATATGGTGTAGGAGGAAAGTTGTTAGAAGCAGTGAAAAGTTTTTATTGAGGATGTAAGGCATGTGTACGTGTAGGAAGAGAGGAAAGTGATTGGTTCTCAGTGAATGTAGGTTTGCGGCAGGGGTGTGTGATGTCTCCATGGTTGTTTAATTTGTTTATGGATGGGGTTGTCAGGGAGGTAAATGCAAGAGTTTTGGAAAGAGGGGCAAGTATGAAGTCTGTTGGGGATGAGAGAGCTTGGGAAGTGAGTCAGTTGTTGTTCGCTGATGATACAGCGCTGGTGGCTGATTCATGTGAGAAACTGCAGAAGCTGGTGACTGAGTTTGGTAAAGTGTGTGGAAGAAGAAAGTTAAGAGTAAATGTGAATAAGAGCAAGGTTATTAGGTACAGTAGGGTTGAGGGTCAAGTCAATTGGGAGGTGAGTTTGAATGGAGAAAAACTGGAGGAAGTGAAGTGTTTTAGATATCTGGGAGTGGATCTGGCAGCGGATGGAACCATGGAAGCAGAAGTGGATCATAGGGTGGGGGAGGGAGCGAAAATTCTGGGGGCCTTGAAGAATGTGTGGAAGTCGAGAACATTATCTCGGAAAGCAAAAATGGGTATGTTTGAAGGAATAGTGGTTCCAACAATGTTGTATGGTTGCGAGGCGTGGGCTATGGATGGAGTTGTGCGCAGGAGGATGGATGTGCTGGAAATGAGATGTTTGAGGACAATGTGTGGTGTGAGGTGGTTTGATCGAGTGAGTAACGTAAGGGTAAGAGAGATGTATGGAAATAAAAAGAGCGTGGTTGAGAGAGCAGAAGAGGGTGTTTTGAAGTGGTTTGGGCACATGGAGAGAATGAGTGAGGAAAGATTGACCAAGAGGATATATATGTCGGAGGTGGAGGGAACGAGGAGAAGAGGGAGACCAAATTGGAGGTGGAAAGATGGAGTGAAAAGGATTTTGTGTGATCGGGGCCTGAACATGCAGGAGGGTGAAAGGAGGGCAAGGAATAGAGTGAATTGGAGCGATGTGGTATACCGGGGTTGACGTGCTGTCAGTGGATTGAATCAAGGCATGTGAAGCGTCTGGGGTAAACCATGGAAAGCTGTGTAGGTATGTATATTTGCGTGTGTGGACGTATGTATATACATGTGTATGGGGGGGGGGTTGGGCCATTTCTTTCGTCTGTTTCCTTGCGCTACCTCGCAAACGCGGGAGACAGCGACAAAGTATAATAAAAAAAAATATATAAAAAATAATGTTATATCTATTTCATTTTGCTTTGTCGCTGTCTCCCGTGTTAGTGAGGTAGCGCAAGGAAACAGACGAAAGAATGGCCCAACCCACCCACATACACATGTATATACATACACATCCACACATGCAAATATACATACCTATACATCTCAATGTATACATATATATACATACACAGACATGTACATATATACACATGTACATAATTCATACTGTCTGCCTTTATTCATTCCCATCGCCACCTCGCCACACATGGAATAACAATCCCCTCCCCCCTCATGTGTGCAAGGTAGCGCTTTTCAAAACACCCTCTTCTGCTCTCTCAACCACACTCTTTTTATTACCAAGCATTTCTCTTACCCTATTATTACTTACTTGATCAAACCACCTCACACCACATATTGTCCTCAAACATCTCATTTCCAGCACATCCACCATCCTGCGCACAACTCTATCCATAGCCCACACCTCGCAATCATACAACATTGTTGGAAAAACTATTCCTTCAAACATACCCATTTTTGCTTTTCGAGATAATGTTCTCGACTTCCACACATTCTTCAAGGCTCCCAGAATTTTCGCCGCCTCCCCCACCCTATGATTCACTTCTCCTTCCTTTGTTCCATCCACTGCCAAATCCACTCCCAGATATTTAAAACTAGTCACTTCCTCCAGTTTTTCTCCATTCAAACTTACCTCCCAATTGACTTGACCCTCAACCCTACTGTACCTAATAACCTTGCTCTTATTCACATTTACTCTTAACTTTCTTCTTTCACACACTTTACCAAACTCAGTCACCAGCTTCTGCAGTTTCTCACACGAATCAGCTACCAGCGCCGTATCATCAGCGAACAATAACTGACTCACTTCCCAAGCTCTCTCTCATCCACAACAGACTTCATACTTGCCCCTCTTTCCAAAACTCTTGCATTCACCTCCCTAACAACCCCATCCATAAACAAATTAAACAACCATGGAGACATCACACACCCCTGTCGCAAACCTACATTCACTGAGAACCAATCACTTTTCTCTCTTCCTACACGTACACATGCCTTACATCCTTGATATAAACTTTTCACTGCTTCTAACAACTTGCCTCCCACACCATATATTCTTAATACCTTCCACAGGGCATCTCTATCAACTCTATCATATGCCTTCTCCAGATCCAGAAATGCTACATACAAATCCATTTGCTTTTCTAAGTATTTCTCACATACATTCTTCAAAGCAAACACCTGATCCACACATCCTCTACCACTTCTGAAACCACACTGCTCTTCCCCAATCTGATGCTCTGTACATGCCTTCACCCTCTCAATCAATGCCCTCCCATATAATTTCCCGGGAATACTCAACAAACTTATACCTCTGTAATTAGAGCACTCATTTTTATGCCCTTTGCCTTTGTACAATGGCACTATGCAAGCATTCTGCCAATAATAACTGACTCACTTCCCAAGCTCTCTCTCATCCACAACAGACTGCATACTTGCCCCTCTTTCCAAAACCCTTGCATTCACCTCCCTAACAACCCCATCCATAAACAAATTAAACAACCATGGAGACATCACACATCCCTGCCGCAAACCTACATTCACTGAGAACCAATCACTTTTCCCTCTTCCTACACGTACACATACCTTACATCCTCGATATAAACTTTTCACTGCTTCTAACAACTTGCCTCCCACACCATATATTCTTCATACCTTCCACAGGGCATCTCTATCAACTCTATCATATGCCTTCTCCACATCCATAAATGCTACATACAAATCCATTTGCTTTCCTAAGTATTTCTCACATACATTCTTCAAAGCAAACACCTGATCCACACATCCTCTACCACTTCTGAAACCACACTGCTCTTCCCCAATCTGATGCTCTATACATGCCTTCACCCTCTCAATCAATACCCTCCCATATAATTTCCCAGGAATACTCAACAAACTTATACCTCTGTAATTAGAGCACTCATTTTTATGCCCTTTGCCTTTGCACAATGGCACTATGCAAGCATTCTGCCAATCCTCAGGCACCTCACCATGAGTCATACTTACATTAAATAACCTTACCAACCAGTTAACAATACAGTCACCCACTTTTTTAATAAATTCCACTGCAATACCATCCAAACCCGCTGCCTTGCCGACCTTCATCTTTTGCAAAGCATTTACTATCTCTTCTCTGTTTACCAAAGCATTTTCCCTAACCCTCTCACTTTGCACACCACCTCGACCAAAACACCCTATATCTGCCACACTATCATCAAACACATGCAACAAACCTCCAAAATACTCACTCCATCTCCTTCTCACATCACCACTACTTGTTATCACCTCCCCACTTGCCCCTTCACTGATGTTCCCATTTGTTCCCTTGTCTTACGCACTTTATTTACCTCCTTCAAACCTTTTTTTTATTCTCCCTAAAATTTAATGATACTCTCTCACCCCAACTCTCATTTGCCCTCTTTTTCACCTCTTGCACCTTTCTCTTGACCTCCTGCCTCTTTCTTTAATACATCTACCACTCATCTGCATTATTTCCTTACAAAAATTGGCCAAATGCCTCTCTCTTCTCTTTCACTAATAATCTTACTTCTTCATCCCACCACTCACTACCCTTTCTAATCTGCCCACCTCCCACGCTTCTCATGCCACAAGCATCTTTTGCGCAAGCCATCACTGCTTACCTAAATACATCCCATTCCTCCCCCACTCTCCTTTCGACCTTTGTTCTCACCTTTTTCCATTCTGTACTCAGTCTCTCCTGGTACTTCCTCACACAAGTCTCCTTCCCTAGTTCAATTACTCTCACCACTCTTATCACTCCCAACATTCTCTCATCTTTTTTGAAAATCTCTACAAATCTTCACCTTAGCCTCCACAAGATAATGATCAGACATCCCTCCAGTTGCACCTCTCAGCACACTAACCTCCAAAAGTCTCTCTTTCGCGCGCCTATCAATTAACACGTAATCCAATAACGCTCTCTGGCCATCTCTCCTACTTACATACGTATACTTATGTATATCCCTCTTTTTAAACCAGGTATTCCCAATCACCAGTCCTTTTTTCAGCACAGAAATCTACAAGCTCTTCACCATTTCCATTTACAACACTGAACACCCCATATACACCACTTATTCCATCAACTGCGACATTACTCACCCTTGCATTCAAATCACCAATCACTATAACCCAGTCTCATGCATCAAAACTACTAACACATTCACTCAGCTGCTCCCAAAACACTTGCCTCTCATGATCTTTCTTCTCATTGACCAGGTGCATATGCACCAATAATCACCCATCTCTCTCCATCCACTTTCAGTTTTACCCATATCCATCTAGAGTTTACTTTCTTACACTCTATCAAATACTCCCACCACTCCTGTTCCAGGAGTAGTGTTACTCCTTCCCTTGCTCTTGTCCTCTTACTAACCCCTGACTTTACCCCCAAGACATTCCCAAACCACTGTTCCCCTTTACCCTCGAGCTTTGTTTCACCCAGAGCCAAAACATCCAGGTTCCTTTCCTCAAACATACTACCTATCTCTCCTTTTTTCACATCTTGGTTACATCCACACACATTTAGACACCCCAATCTGAGCCTTCGAGGAGGATGAGCACTGCCCACGTGACTCCCTCTTCTGTTCCCCTTTTAGAAAGTTAAAATACAAGGAGGGGAGGGTTTCCAGCCCCCTGCTCCTGTCCCCTTTAGTTGCCTTCTACGACATGTGAGGAATGTGTGGGAAGTATTCTTTCTCTCCTATCCTCAGGAGACTTGTGTGAGGAAGCACCAGGAGAGACTGAGTACAGAATGGAAAAAGGTGAGAACAAAGGAGGTAAGGGGAGTGGGGGAGGAATGGGATGTATTTAGGGAAGCAGTGATGGCTTACGCAAAAGATGCTTGTGGCATTAGAAGCGTGGGAGGTGGGCAGATTAGAAAGGGTAATGAGTGGTGGGATGAAGTAGTAAGATTATTACTGAAAGAGAAGAGAGAGGCATTGGGACGATTTTTGCAGGGAAATAATGCAAATGACTGGGATATATATAAAAGAAAGAGGCAGGAGGTCAAGAGAAAGGTGCAAGAGGTGAAAAAGAGGGCAAATGAGAGTTGGGGTGACAGAGTATCATTAAATTTTTAGGAGAATAAAAAGAGTTTTGGAAGGTGGTAAATCAAGTGCGTAAGACAAGGGAACAAATGGGAACTCCAGTGAAGGGGGATAATGGGGAGGTGATAACAAGTAGTGGTGATGTGAGAAGGAGATGGAGTGAGTATCTTGAAGGTTTATTGAATGTGTTTGATGATAGAGTGGCAGATATAGGGTGTTTTGGTTGAGGTGGTGTGCAAAGTGAGAGGGTTAGGGAGAATGATTTGGTAAACAAAAAAGAGGTGGTAAAAGCTTTGCAGAAGATGAAAGCCAGCAAGGTGGCGGGTTTGGATGGTATTGCAGCGGAATTTATTAGAAAAGAGGGTGACTGTATTGTTGACTGGTTGGTAAGGTTATTTAATGTATGTATGTCTCATGGTGAGGTGCCTGAGGATTGGTGGAATGCTTGCATAGTGCCATTGTACAAAGGCAAAGGGGATAAGAGTGAGTGCTCTAATTACAGAGGTATGTTTGTTGAGTATTCCTGGTAAATTATATGGGAGGGTATTGATTGAGAGGGTGAAGGCATGTACAAAGCATCAGATTGGGGAAGAGCAGTGTGGTTTCAGAAGTGGTAGAGGATGTGTGGATCAGGTGTTTGCTTTGAAGAATGTATGTGAGAAATACTTAGAAAAGCAAATGGATTTGTATGTAGCATTTATGGATCTGGAGAAGGCATATGATAGAGTTGATAGAGATGCTCTGTGGAAGGTATTAAGAATATATGGTGTGGGAGGCAAGTTGTTAGAAGGAGTGAAAAGTTTATATCGAGGAAGGAAGAGAGAAAAGTGATTGTTTCTCAGTGAATGTAGGTTTGTGGCAGGGGTGTGTGATGTCTCCATGGTTGTTTAATTTGTTATAGATGGGGTTGTTAGGGAGGTGAATGCAAGAGTTTTGGAAAGGGGCAAGTATGCAGTCTGTTGTGGATGAGAGAGAGCTTGGGAAGTGGGTCAGTTATTGTTCGCTGATGATACAGCGCTGGTAGCTGATTCATGTGAGAAACTGGAGAAGCTGGTGACTGAGTTTGGTAAACTGTGTGAAAGAAGAAAGCTGAGAATAAATGTGAATAAGAGCAAGGTTATTAGGTACAGTAGGGTTGAGGGATAAGTCAATTGGAAGGTAAGTTTGAATGGAGAAAAACTGGAGGAAGTGAAGTGTTTTAGATATCTGGGAGTGCATTTGGCAGTGGATGGAACCATGGAAGCGGAAGTGAATCATAGGGTGGGGAAGAAGGCAAAAGTTCTGGGAGCCTTGAAGAATGTGTGGAAGTCGAGAACATTATCTCTGAAAGCAAAAATGGGTATGTTTAAAGGAATAGTGGTTTCAACAATGTTATATGGTTGTGAGGCGTGGACTATAGATAGAGTTGTGCAGAGGAGGGTGGATGTGCTGGAAATGAGATGTTTGAGGACAATATGTGGTGTGAAGTGGTTTGATCGAGTAAGTAATAATAGGGTAAGAGAGATGTGTGGTAATAAAAAGAGTGCGGTTGAGAGAGCAGAAGAGGATGTTTTGAAATGGTTTGGTCACATGGAGAGAATGAGTGAGGAAAGATTGACCAAGAGGATATACGTGTCAGAGGTGGAGGGAACGAGGAGAAGTGGGAGACCAAACTGGAGGTGCAAAGATGGAGTGAAAAAGATTTTGAGTGATCGGGGCCTGAACATGCAGCAGGGTGAAAGGCGTGCAAGGAATAGAGTGAATTGGAACGATGTGGTATACCGGGGTTGACATGCTGTCAATGAATTGAACCAGGGCATGTGAAGTGTCAGGGATAAACCATTGAAAGTTTTGTGGGGCCTGGATGTGGAAAGGGAGCTGTGATTTCGGGCATTATTGAATGACAGCTAGAGACTGACTGTGAACGAATGGGGCCTTTGTAGTCTTTCCTAGCGCTACCTCACACACATGAGGGGGGAGGGGGTTGGTTATTCCATGTGTGGCGAGGTGACGATGGGAGTGAATAAAGGCAGACAGTATGAATCATGTACATGTGTATAAATGTATATGTTTGTGTGTGTATATATATGTGTACATTGAGATGTATAGGTATGTATATTTGCGTGTGTGGACGTGTATGTATATACATTGTGTATGGGGTGGGTTGGGCCATTACTTTCGTCTGTTTCCTTGCGCTACCTCACAAACGCGGGAGACAGCGACAAAGCAAAATAAAATAAATAATATAAATTTTTTTTTTTATTTTGCTTTGTCGCTGTCACCCGCGTTAGCGAGGTAGCGCAAGGAAACAGACGAAAGAATGGCCCAACCCGCCCACATACACATGTCTATACATACATGTCCACACACGCACAATATACATACCTATACATCTCAATGTACACATATAAATACACACACAGACATATACATATATACACATGTACATAATTCATACTGTCTGCCTTTATTTGTTCCCATTGCCACCTCGCCACACATGGAATAACAACCCCCTTCCCCCTCATGTGTGCGAGGTAGCGCTAGGAAAAACACCAAAGGCCCCATTCGTTAACACTCAGTCTCTAGCTGTCATGTAATAATGCACCGAAACCACAGCTCCCTTTCCACATCCAGGCCCCACACACTTCGCATGGTTTACCCCAGACGCTTCACATGCCCTGGTTCAATCCATTGACAGCACGTCGACCCCGGTATACCACATCGTTCTAATTCGCTCTATTCCTTGCACGCCTTTCACCCTCCTGCATGTTCAGGCCCCGATCACACAAAATCTTTTTCACTCCATCTTTCCACCTCCAATTTGGTCTCCCACTTCTCCACGTTCCCTCCACCTCTGACACATATATCCTCTTGGTCAATCTTTCCCCACTCATTCTCTCCATGTGACCAAACCATTTTAAAACACCCTCTTCTGCTCTCTCAACCACACTCTTTTTATTTCCACACATCTCTCTTACCCTTAGATTACTTACTCGATCAAACCACCTCACACCACATATTGTCCTCAAACATCTCATTTCCAGCATATCCACCCTCCTGCACACAACTCTATCCATAGCCCATGCCTCGCAACCATACAACATTGTTGGAGCCACTATTCCTTCAAACATACCCATTTTTGCTTTCAGAGATAATGTTCTCGACTTCCAAACATTCTTCAAGGCTCCCAGAATTTTCGCCCCCTCCCCCACCCTATGATTCACTTCCGCTTCCATGGTTCCATCCGCTGCCAGATCCACTCCCAGATATCTAAAACACTTCACTTCCTCCAGTTTTTCTCCATTCAAACTTACCTCCCAATTCACTTGACCCTCAACCCTACTGTACCTAATAACCTTGCTCTTATTCACATTTACTCTTAACTTTCTTCCTTCACACACTTTACCAAACTCAGTCACCAGCTTCTGCAGTTTCTCACATGAATCAGCCACCAGCGCTGTATCATCAGCAAACAACAACTGACTCACTTCCCAAGCTCTCTCATCCACAACAGACTGCATACTTGCCCCTCTTTCCAAAACTCTTGCATTCACCTCCCTAACAACCCCATCCATAAACAAATTAAACAACCATGGAGACATCACACACCCCTGCCGCAAACCTACATTCACTGAGAACCAATCACTTTCCTCTCTTCCTACACGTACACATGCCTTACATCCTTGATAAAAGCTTTTCACTGCTTCTAACAACTTGCCTCCCACACCATATATTCTTAAAACCTTCCACAGAGCATCTCTATCAACTCTATCATATGCCTTCTCCAGATCCAGAAATGCTACATACAAATCCATTTGTTTCTCTAAGTATTTCTCGCATACATTCTTCAAAGCAAACACCTGATCCACACATCCTCTACCACTTCTGAAACCACACTGCTCTTCCCCAATCTGATGCTCTGTACATGCCTTCACCCTCTCAATCAATACCCTCCCATATAATTTACCAGGAATACTCAACAAACTTATACCTCTGTAATTTGAGCACTCACTCTTATCCCCTTTGCCTTTGTACAATGGCACTATGCAAGCATTCCGCCAATCCTCAGGCACCTCACCATGAATCATACATACATTAAATAACCTTACCAACCAGTCAACAATACAGTCATCCCCTTTTTTAATAAATTCCACTGCAATACCATCCAAACCTGCTGCTTTGCCGGCTTTCATCTTCCGTAAAGCTTTTACTACCTCTTCTCTATTTACCAAATCATTTTCCCTAACCCTCTCACTTTGCACACCACCTCGACCAAGACACCCCACATCTGCCACTCTATCATCAAACACATTCAACAAACCTTCAAAATACTCACACCATCTCCTTCTCACATCACCACTACTTGTTATCACCTCCCCATTAGCGCCCTTCACTGAAGTTCCCATTTGCTCCCTTGTCTTACGCACTTTATTTACCTCCTTTCAAAACATCTTTTTATTCTCCCTGAAATTTAATGATACTCTCTCACCCCAACTCTCATTTGCCCTCTTTTTCACCTCTTGCACCTTTCTCTTGACCTCCTGCCTCTTTCTTTTATACCTCTCCCACTCATTTGCATTTTTTCCCTGCAAAAATCGTTCAAATGCCTCTCTCTTCTCTTTCACTAATAATCTTACTTCTTCATTCCACCACTCACTACCTTTTCTAATCAACCCACCTCCCACGCTTCTCATGCCACAAGCATCTTTTGCGCAAGCCATCATTGCTTCCCTAAATACATCCCATTCCTCCCCCACTCCCCTTACCTCCTTTGTTCTCACCTTTTTCCATTCTGTACTCAGTCTCTCCAGGTGCTTCCTCACACAAGTCTCCTTCCCAAGCTCACTTACTCTTACCACTCTCTTCACCCCAACATTCTCTCTTCTTTTCTGAAAACCCCCACAAATCTTCACCTTCGCTTCCACAAGATAATGATCAGACATCCCTCCAGTTGCACCTCTCAGCACATTAACATCCAAAAGTCTCTCTTTTGTGCGTCTATCAATTAACACGTAATCCAATAGCGCTCTCTGGCCATCTCTCCTATATATATATTTTTTTTTTTTTTTGCTTTGTCGCTGTCTCCTGCGTTTGCGAGGTAGCGCAAGGAAACAGACGAAAGAAATGGCCCAACCCACCCCCATACACATGTATATACATACGTCCACACACGCAAATATACATACCTACACAGCTTTCCATGGTTTACCCCAGACGCTGATTCAATCCACTGACAGCATGTCAACCCCGGTATACCACATCGATCCAATTCACTCTATTCCTTGCCCTCCTTTCACCCTCCTGCATGTTCAGGCCCCGATCACACAAAATCTTTTTCACTCCATCTTTCCACCTCCAATTTGGTCTCCCACTTCTCCTCGTTCCCTCCACCTCCGACACATATATCCTCTTGGTCAATCTTTCCTCACTCATTCTCTCCGTGTGACCAAACCATTTCAAAACACCCTCTTCTGCTCTCTCAACCACGCTCTTTTTATTTCCACACATCTCTCTTACCCTTACGTTACTTACTCGATCAAACCACCTCACACCACACATTGTCCTCAAACATCTCATTTCCAGCACCTCCATCCTCCTGCGCACAACTCTATCCACAGCCCACGCCTCGCAACCATACAACATTGTTGGAACCACTATTCCTTCAAACATACCCATTTTTGCTTTCCGAGATAATGTTCTCGACTTCCACACATTCTTCAAGGCTCCCAGGATTTTCGCCCCCTCCCCGACCCTATGATCCACTTCCGCTTTCATGGTTCCATCCGCTGCCGGATCCACTTCCAGATATCTAAAACACTTTACTTCCTCCAGTTTTTCTCCATTCAAACTTACCTCCCAATTGACTTGACCCTCAACCCTATATATATATATATATATATATATATATATATATATATTTTTTTTTTTCAAACTATTCGCCATTTCCCGCATTAGCAAGGTAGCGTTAAGAACAGAGGATTGGGCCTCTGAGGGAATATCCTCACCTGGCCCCCTTCTCTGTTCCTTCTCTTGGAAAGTTGAAAAAAAAAACAAGAGGGGAGGATTTCCAGCCCACCGCTCCCTCCCTTTTAGTCGCCTTCTACGACACGCAGGGAATACGTGGGAAGTATTCTTTCTCCCCTATCCCCATACATACATATATATACATGTATGTATTCGTGCTTGCTTGCCTTCATCCATTCCCGACGCTACCCTGCCCCACAGGAAACAGCATCACCACCCCGTTTCAGTGAGGCAGCGCCAGAAAAACAGACAAAAAAGACCACATTTGATCACATTCAGTCTCTAGCTGTCATGTGTAATGCACTGAAACCACAGCTCCCTATCCACATCTAGGCCCCAAAGACCTTTCCATGGTTTACCCCAGATGTTTCACATGTCCTGGTTCAGTTCACTGACAGCAAATCGACCCCAGTATACTGCATCATTCCAATTCACACTATTTCTTGCACACCTCTCACCCTCCTGTATGTTCAGGCCCAAATCACTCAAAATCTTTTTCACTCAATCCTTCCACCTCCAATTTGGTCTCCCACTTCTTGTTCCCACCACCTCTAACAAATATATCCTCTCTGTCAATCTTACCTCATTCATTCTCTCCATATGTCCAAACCAATTCAACACACCCTCTTCTGCTCTCTTAATCACACTCTTTATATTTCCACACATCTCTCTTACCCTTTCATTACTTACTTGATCAAACAACATACTGACCTTGAACATTTCATTTCCAAGTTTGTGAAACCCACATATTTTCCTCAAACATTTCATTTCCAAGTTACAGAGACAAGTTTGCTGGGATGTAAGTTGGAATGGGGAAAAATTGGAGGAAGTGAAGTGTTCTTAATATCTGGGAGTGGACTTGGCAAACAATAGACCCATGAAAACGGAAGTGAGCCTTAGGGTGTGGGAGGGGACAAAGGCTCTGGGAGCAATGAAAAATGTGTGGAAAGAGGAAATATTATCTTGGAGAGCAAATATGGGTATGTTTGAAGGCTTAGTAGTTCCAACAATATCACATGGTCGCAAGGCATGGGGCATAGATAGTGTTGTACAGAGGAGGATGCATGTGTTGAAAAAGGAAAGTCTGATGACAATATATGGTGTGAGGTGGGTTGATCGAGTAAGTAATGAGAGTTAGATAAAAGAGACGTGTGGTAATAAAAAGAGCGTGGTTGAGAAAGCAGAAGAGGGTGTGTTGAAGTGGTTTGGACATTTGGAAAAAATGAGTGGGGAGAGGTTGACAAAGAGGATATATGTGTCTGAGGTGGAAGGAAGAAGGAGAAACAGGAAACCAAACTGGAGGTGGAAAGATGGAGTGATAAAGATTTTGAACAATCTGGACCTGAACATGCAGGAGGGTGAAAGGCGTGCATGGAATAGAGTGAATTGGAATGATGTGGTATACTGGGGTTGATGTACTGTAAATGGACTGAACCACAGCATGTGAAGCATCTGGGGGTAAACCATGGAAAAGTCTGTGGGGCTTGGATATGGATAGGGAGCTGTGGTTTCAGTGCATTATGCATGACAGTTACAGAATGAGTGTGAGCGGATGTGGCCTTTTTTCTTGTTTCCTGGCACTACCTTGCTGACGCAGGGAAGTGGCGATACTGCAATACCATCAACTCCAGCCACCTTGCCACATTTCATTTTCCATAAGATTTTCACCACCTCTTCTCTCTTCACCAAACCACTATCCATGACTCTCCTTCCCATACCTCCCCAACCTAAATACCCTACATCTGCCACCCTATCATTCAACACATTCAACAATGCTTCAAAATATTCACTACATCTCAACTCATCACTCCCTGTTACCACACCCCAATTAACCCCTTTCATTGATGTTCCCATTTGTTCTTTTTTCCTCTCTATTAACTTCCTACCAAAACATTTTATTCTCCCTAAAGTTTACTGACATTTGCTCACACTTGCTCTCATTTGCCTTCCTTTTCAACACCTGCACCTTCCTCTTAACCTGCAGCCAACTGAAAGATTTTGCAAAGGTTGTATGTTCCTGATCTATGCCCTGGAATTGCAAAGGGAGTGACAGTGTTACATATATGATTATGGTGTGCAAAATTCAGTGATAACTGTTTAACTTAATGTATTCTCATTAGTACTGTGCCTTCATTGTCATGATGACTGATTACCGAAATTACATTACATGTCTGTCTTACTCTCCTATCTATATACTGTACCTATCTTCTTTTATGTCTATTCATTTATTTTCACAAAGATTTCAGGGGCCTAGTCACTGATAGCTTTAAAAGAGTCAAAAGATGTAACAGTCAGTGCTGTTTCCCAAACATTCATTGTGGAGACCTGTCACACAATGACTGATTATCATAAAATCTTTCCCTGAACACCATGCAGAGTCAGAACAAAATACAAAGACACATCACAATGACCTGAACAACACTGAGCAACCCCCTCCCAACAATGGCTTAAACATCACTCCATCAGACACACATCCATCTGAAATGAAGCTCCCAAAGCATGTGCAAATAATCCTCTCATATGCATTCAGGACAACACCCATCTCCTCAACACTACAAATACAGATTTAACATATCACAAGCCCCCTCATGCCTTAGATGCAGCTTCTATACTGATGCAGCACACTTACTCCTCCATTTGTCTTGAGCTCATCCCAATAAAAACACACACATAACCACATTTTTTGACCTATGGATGCAGATGTGGTCACCCTCTTCAACAATGTGAGCCCTACAGAAAGGGATACTGGAATAGGAAAGAAAAATCTTAAAGGTATCTAAACCCTGCAACAATTCTCTGCCCATTAAGTATAGTTCTGCAAAGTTCTTAGTGCTCCACACTTGTTCTAGTTCTTATCTCAAAAATGAAGGAAAGCTGCAGTATTCTGCAACTGAATCTACACCAGATAAAAGGCATATTGATATATACTGTATCATGAACCTGACCTCTAAAGATAAACTCACTTTGTCTGACAGCTATATCATATTCCATATGTTCTTGTAAAGCAGAATTTTCTGGACGATCAACAGACACTACTTCTCCACGCAAGTACCATGGTTTTTCAGAAATATTTGCGTCCTCAAGAGTTGCCATCACTTTCAGTGCCTTCTCTTGTTCCTTCTCAAATGTTGACTTAGCCTGTGAAAAGAGAATTTCACATTTAGGAAAGACAGACATATAACATTCTTATAGAAGCACTACAATATATGCAAGAAGTTTATAAACCCCTTATAATTTTACTTTGTTACTCACTATAAGAGGACACTTTTGGCTTATTAGAGTCCATATTCCCTTAAGGAATTTACCCTAATAGGCACAGGCATGCATGTCCATCAAAATACATGGTATACATAAACTTCAAAAATTTCCACCCATGAAAGATGGGAAAAACTCAACACAGGTAGCATCAAAGACTCAAAGCAGTCTGACAGGACACCTACAAGATAATGGAGCATATACTGATACTGAAGAATCAATAAACTGTAACCACATTAAGTCATTTTTCCATTAAATATTTCCAATGGACTGAAACTGATCAGGACTGGAGTAACAGGAAAGACTGCAATAAGCAAGCCCTTGATACCTTCAGAATTCCCTCCTCAGGTAAAGCACTTTTTATTAACAGCTGTGTGATTCATGGCACAGGTCAATTCCCTAAATGTCTTCAAGCTGAAATGAAATCCTAATTACATTCCTACAAGGAAAGGAGACTTGAATCAGCCATTTACTCACTGCCTGCAAATACACAACAATAGAAAACATAAATCTACAGAAGAGGAAAATGTTTCCTACTTATTTCTAACATGCTTTCATCCATCTTTCTGTAAACTTCCTCTACCTACCTCTGTGCAGAATTCAAAAATTCCATGCTGAGGGGAATAACCACCCTGTTACACTTAATGTTTCTAAACTCTCATTTCATACACTTTTATAAAAAACAGATAGCCTTCATGATTTCTAACATAAAGGCTTTTAAGAATATTCAGGTCTTTTATGCACACCATATAAAATCAAAACTTCCAAAAGAGCTTTCCTCTTCACATTATCATATGGTTTCTAAATTCCTAAATGATATAAACACCTTTTTCTCTGTTACTCTCGCCACTACTTATCTAAGTGCAAAAACTTATCTACAAATTCTCTTCCTTTCCTTCACTCACCTTGTTCACCAACAATGGGTTCACAGATCTTTTTATAGTGGTCAATAATTATCAACTATGCTAAGACAGCTTATTCCTCTATAAATCTTGACACTCACTTTTGCCTTGTTTTCTTTCATACAGTGCAACAATCACTACCTTTGCCCAGTCGTCAGGAACCTGACCAATCTTCCATATCTACCATAAACCTATTCCAAAGCAATTTCACCTGCACTCTATCTATACCTGTAGCTTTTCAATTCCTAAAGAGTATCACTGATCTTCTTACATCTTTTGTAATGTCTTCCTCCCCCATAAACCTACTTCTCTTCTTAAAGATCCTCATTTGTCTTCTTTCTACAGATGTATATCATCCTTTTAACTCTTCTATTCATGGCTTTCTATTCTGCATTCCCTGCCCTCCATTCATCCCTATTTTCAGGCAAACAGCTTCCAAACTCTTCTTTTACTTTCTGTCTACTCTGTAAAATTTTCATTCCACAATCTGATTCAGAAAAAGAGTACGAAGTTTTGAGCCACTGCTCAGTGCACATCACAGAAGAAACTTGGTTTGGAGGTTTACAAACAACTGCATAGAGGCTATTTAACACGTACAACTGCTCTAATCCTTCTGCTTACAATGGCTAGGTATCAAAAAGGGAAAAGGAACAGATTTTTGTCAGTGACTATAAACATAATCTAATGGCATTTACATGTGCAGCGAAGGTACATCTGCCCTCTCAGGTTTAGTAGCTGTAACCCCTATGATCTCAAAGATAACCAGCTTGTATAAATGGTAAAATATCAGCTGCATAATCATGTCAGTGTTGTTGTATATACCTCTCATCACAATTAGTGAGCAAAGAATATGAATTGGAAAGTTTGGAAATGTTAAACATCATAAAGGCTAAGTATAGAACAGTTTGGAAAATGAAATATCATAATGTTAAAGTGTACACAACACTCACTATTAAACACACAATATGCTAACTTTAATCAGGTGTTGTAAAGCTTATCGTCTATCATTTTCTAAACCTTCCATGTGCAGTATAACCAAACCAAAATCAAATAAACATAGCTATTTCCTTATGTCTTTAAAAAACAGGAAACATAACAGAAGAAGCAAGTCAGGAATGACAGTCAACTAAATACTTTCTACGATATGGAAGACTACCATCTAAAACAGAATTACACATAATCAACATCTCAGAGTAAACAGAGTATATAACAGAATCAGTATTCCTCACCCACCTCCTTTTTCTGGACACCCAAGAGCTGATTAAAATTCCCCTTTTCTTCATATTCTGAAGTGTCCAACTTTTCATCTTTTACATTGCTTTTACTTTCATACTCATTTGAGCCCTCCTCCTCACCCTCTTTATCTTCCATTTCATCTTCATCCAAAAGGTCTGACTGCTTCTTTGATTCTGACTGCTTCTTTGCTTTGTTTTCCACAACTTCATCTCTGGGCACATCAAAAAAAGCATCATACATAGCAGCTGCCTGTATGGGAAAGCAAAATACACACTAAATGAAAGATAAACTGGAAAGATGGACAGTAATATTCAATATCTTGCATAATTACATGGTGTATACAGTAATCAAATCAGGATGTACATTTGAAATTATTCCCCAAACACTTAAGTAACTGACTTTTATGCCTACCTAGATCATAAGCATAGATGAATGCACTTAATCCACCCAATGTAAATGGAAACGTAGTTAGATGATCTTAATAAATATATACCTAATTGAAAGTGAAGATTTGAAGAGGTTTTCAGAAAAGAAGAGAGAATGTTGGGGTGAAGAGAGTGGTGAGAGTAAGTGAGCTTGGGAAGGAGACTTGTGTGAGGAAGTACCAGGAGAGACTGAGTACAGAATGGAAAAAGGTGAGAACAAAGGGCGTAAGGGGAGTGGGGGAGGAATGGGATGTATTTAGGGAAGCAGTGATGGCTTGTGCAAAAGATGCTTGTGGCATGAGAAGTGTGAGCGGTGGGCAGATTAGAAAGGGTAGTGAGTGGTGGGATGAAGAAGTTAGATTATTAGTGAGAGAAGAGAGAGGCATTTGGACGATTTTTGCAGGGAAATAATGCAAATGACGTAATCTTTTCTTCCGACACCCAAAAGGAGTTCCTTGACCAGGCTGAAAATCTCAAGCCAGTGCAAGACAATTATTTCCCCAGTATAAAGAGTGGAGCATTCACTGTATTGGGCCTCAAATTTTAAACCCGAGGAGTAGAAATGGCTGCCTTATTTGCAAGGCATAAACAAGCTTCAGACATAACTGGACTCCACCTGCTTGAGGTACCACAAATGAACAGTCATATTTGGTGAGGCTGCATCATTGTCAGCTGAATAAACACTGTGCTAGAGTTGCCCTCTGCCAAAGGTCTGTTAAGAGAGAGGCACTAAAGGCTAAGAAGCATCACCAGATTTTTACTTTTCCAAAAGAAGGATCAGAGAAGGGGGCCATGAGAGAATTTTCCCTCTTAGGCCCAGTTCTTTGATCTTAATGCTACCTTTCTAACACAGGAAATGGCGAATATGTATGAAAAAAAATGTATAATGTTTGGGGAAAGAATATGCATGTACAATCCTGCTTTGAAAGAAGGAACCAACATATATGATAAAAGCTATCCACCTCTTCCTCACTTCCATCAGATACATCTGCCATTAAATCTATATCTTCAGAATCTAAATCATAGTTCTTGCCAATAGCATCATTGTCAGCCACCCATTCACTTTCTCGAAGTTTAAAGAATTTTGTGTCAACCACAGTTTTTCCAAATTTATGAGAAGTTTCTACTTTCTTTGCATTATGATTTTCAACATTTTCATTATCATTATCCTCATCTTCATCTGACTCTTTTCCTTCTGGGGCAATCAGTTCATCAAAATTGTCCTCTTCATTATCACTGTCATCATCAAATTCACAGTTCAATCCTGTTTCCTCAGAATCTTTTGGTTCTTCAAAGAGATCTTTCTCATAAGTAGCTTCATCTATTCCGGGTTCCTCTTCATCACCTGAACCACCCATATCCAAATCCTTAACATCTTCTGCCTCCATGTTACTATGTTCGTCCTCATCACTGCTTCCTCCAATACCTTCATCCCCTTCTGCGTCAAACTCCTCACTTTTTGCACTTTGTTCCAGAGTCAGTTTGTCATACTTGAATAAACTACAGAGTCTGGCCACCATAAAACATAGATTTCTGTTGTCTAGTTTCTTGATATTATTTGGAGCAGCCAAGAGAGGTTTATTTTGTAGTTCAACCAACTGCCAGATCTGAAAGAAAAACCAGACAGCATTGAAACCAGTTATAATACACAATATTCAGAGTACTGTAATTAAGTATACCAATATCTTGAGCACAGACCAACTGGCATCAGCTGCCCACAGGAAACATTACCATACATAGAAAACTGAAATAGTTATCCCTTCTCCTAGTAAGTTCATTTCTTTAGCAGCAACTTAGTAAACTGCCACATAATCTCAGACTCTATACTGCTTTTCCCATCTTTTTTTCTCTATGTGTAAGTCTCATACTTCTTTTATTTTTTTCCATCCTCATTAGGCATATCTAGAGAAAAAATAGGAGAAAGCAAACACTGAATAATATGAATAATATACAATAAAGATGGCACTGGAAAAGCAGAAATTCAGAGATGAGTATTTTGAGGAAGATTAATTAAAGGTGCTCTCAGAACTTGGGAGAAAGAGAAAAGTTGACAATGGCTTGTCATCAGACCTTCATGAAAGAAGGTTGTTTACATCCTGCAGATTCTTCTATATGGATGGAATGCCTAGTTATGTCATGTATGAGCAAATAAAAACAAACAGCATGGAAGAGATGAACAGCCTACATTTAGAATCATAAATTAAGAAAACAGGATACAGGTTGTGGCAGAAGGTAGTTTCATCATTACCACAATAGCTCAACTTGGGACCAAGTTGTATTGTTGTTCTATGGACTGGCAAGGCTGTTCTTAGAAAATCCAAATACCAGCATGGAAACCAAACAGACCAAATACATTTCATACATATTCATTAAAAGCATATTTATTTCATGGTATAATCCACAGCATTTCTGAAGTCTGCAGATACTGAGGCAAGCAACCCCAGGCCACAAATGTTGACATTATTCTGTCTAACTGGACTTTAAAAATACTCTTACTTTTCACTGATATTATTGTGAAGTTTCCCATATAACACTCTTACTTTTCACTGATATTATTGTGAAGTTTCCCATATCTATCACACTAGAATCATATAATTTTTCTGAGTACATTGGGAGAGAGCCTTCCAGTATTCTTCTTGTGCATATCCATATCTATCACCCCAGAATCATATAATTTTTTGTGTAAATAGGGAGAAAGCCTTCCAGTAGTCTTCTTGTGCATATCGTCAATTAGTATTCACAGGAGTAGACTTAACAAGACTTTATATTCATTACACTAGAATCAAATTATTTCACATGAGAATAAAGCATCATGGTCAACAAGCATTACTGGACTACTACTGACTGAAAGGCACACAGAGGAGACACTTGGATGTAAATGTGCTGAAAGGGGCAGCTGATGAGATGGCTAATCACTTCCTGAAAAGCACGTGTGAAAGTCTGTAGTAGCTTTAGAAAAACATGAAATAACACAGGTGGGAAGAAGTTGGTGAAAGTGAGTGATCTTAGGAATAGGCTCATGTGTGAAGATACCAAGATGTGTTGGGTGAAGAATGACAGATTTAGGGAAGCACTGTTTACATAACTAGGTAGAGAGCATGACTTGAGGATGATGGGATACAGGCATTTGAGAAAGGACAATGAGTGGTGATATAAGGAAGTTCTTAATGAAAGACAAAAGATAGGTGTATGAGCAATATCTGTGGAGGAGTGTGAATGATTTGGAGAAGTAAATTGAAAACAGGAGGTAAAAAGGGAGGTAGAGGGGCTGAAATAGAAGGTAAATGAGAGATGGGGCAAGACAGTACCAGTAAACTTCAGGGAAAGTAAGATACTGTTCTTGAGAAGGTGAACTGGGTAAGGGGGAACAAGAGAACAAATGGGAAGGGCATCAGTGAGAGGAATGAAAGGGAAGTGGAAAGAGCAATGGGGGAGAGATGGAGTGAGTATTCTGAAGGTCTGCTGGATGTGTTAGATCACAGGATAGCAGATGAGGGATATCTGGTGTACTGAGGTATCATGGTGCAAAGAAAAGAAGTTATGAAAGCTCTACATACAATTAAATGTGGTAAAGTGGCAGGAGTGGATAGGACTGCACCTGAAATCATCAAGAAAGAAAGTGACTGTTGTTGATAGGTTAGATAGGATTTTCTGTGAATGTGTGGCTCAAGGTGAAGTGCCTTACGATTGAATACATGCCAGTACAGTGCCATTATGTAAAGGCTATGGATAGAAAAATGAATGCTCAAGTAAGAGAGGTATAAGTCTGCTGAGTTTACTTTATAAACTGTATGAGAGGGTGACGACAGGCACAGAGCATTAGAATGAGAAAGAGATCTGTATTTGGCATTCATGGTTTGACAGAGATGCTCTGTGGATTATGTAACAAACATTGTTTGGTGGGGGAGGAAAGCTACGAGAAGTAGTGAGTTTCTATCAAAAGTAATGATGCATGAGTTAGTAAAAATGAGGAAGGTGAGTGTTTAAAGGTGAACCTGGGTCTACATTAAGGGTGTGCTACGTCAATATGGAAGGGTCTAAAGAGTGAATGGCCTGTAAAGAGGGATGAAGGTGAGAAGTCCCAGGAGAAAGTGGGTCTGCAAAAGGGTGTGTGATGTCACTATGGTTGTTTAACCTGTTTATGGATGGCGAGGGAGGTACTTGGGAGGGTCTCCAAGTGAATGACAGATCTGCAGTCTGATAGGGTAGGGTAGCCTGGGAAATGAATCAATTGCTATCTGCAGATATCACAGTTCTGGTTGCAGATGCAAATGAGAAACTGCATAATCTGGTATCTAGGTTTGGAAGAATGGGTAAAGGGAAGAATTTGAGAGATAATGTAAATAAAAGCAAGGTTATAAGGTTTACCTGGGGAGAAAGACAGGTTGGTCTGAGTGTGAGTTTGAATGGATAGAACCAGGAGGAAGTGGAGTGTTTCAGATAAATGAGAAAGGACACGGTAACAGAATGAACTATGGGAGCTGAAGAGAAACATAAGCGGGGGAATGAGTAAAGATCATGGTTACACTGAGGAGTGTGTGAAAAGAAAGGTCACTGTCTGTGCAAATAAAGATGGGTATATCTAATGGTACAGCATTCCAGATTGAGCTGTCTGGTCACGTCATTAGCTCTAAATACAAAAGTACAGAAAAGGGTAGATGTACTAGAAGTGAAGTGCCTGAGGATGATATGTGGTGTTAGAAAGGTTTATTGGGTAAGGAATGACAAGGTATGAGAGGTACAGTAGTAAGCAGAGTATGTCTAAGATAGCTGAACAGGGTGTACTGAAATGATTTGCAAATATGGATAAAATGAGTGAGGAGGGACAGAGTAAAAGGATACACATGCCAAAATCAAGGAATAAAAGGACGACAATGAGAGTGAGGATGAGATGGAAGGATGTAATAAAACCTACTTTGAATCACAGAGGCTTGAACAGGAAGGTGTGAAGTATGCAAGGAATAGAGATAACCAGAGCAATGTGGTGTACAAGGGTGATATGCCGTCAGTTGGCTGAACCAGGGTATATGAGGCAGTAAGGGGACACCTTGGAAAGGCCTGAGACTAGAATGTGGATAAGGGACTCTGGTTTTGGGGCATTATACATGACAGCTTGAGAGTGGATGTGAGCTAAAGAGGCAATGCTTCATTAATTCCTGGCACTACCTCTTAAAAAGGGAAACAAAGAACAGGTACAATAAAAAAATATCAGGATATATTTCCCCCATATCTATTTCAAGGAGCAGAATATAAAGGCTTTCAGATATTTCTTGTAATTCTGCTTTTGACAGATTCAATGAAGGCTGTTCAGGTTCTGAGCACAATGACTACATTGACAATAACCATAAACAGTGTCTGAAAAAGCAGAAATTCTCTCTCCAATAAAAAAGAACTTCACTGACACTCACCTGTTCAGCATCAAGTCCATCTGTGTAAAGCTGAGGAAGTGCATCATCTGGTGCAGGAAGGTTGTGTCTACCTTCTTCTTCCTTTATAAAATCGTACACAGCTTTTGTCTGTTCTAACCACGCTTCTTGAAGTTTACCATTAGGCCTGAAACAGTAATATTGTGTTTTAAGTCAAACTATCAAAGCATGCAAGGATTCAGATACATGTAAAGTATTGATAAAAATGCTTTCAGAAAATCAAAATACATCCAGCTGTTTCAAAACTGATAAGTTAATAACAATTAATATACCATAACTGAACATACATTTTATATAATCTGTTTTAGGTGGTTACTGTGAATGAGTGCATGTCCCTCTTAACCTTACTCTAGCAATTTCATTTCTTGATACATACATCATCTGTTCATATCTGATGGCACACACAGCAATCTCAATTATTGATTTTGATATACATAAAGTGAATTATGAAGAAAAATGACAGTTATTCTCTAAAGTGGCATTCTACAAGATTCCAGTGAATCTCTACAACCCCTAAAGGTGAAAAACCATAACCCCTTTCCCTTCTGGTGAGGTATATGCTTCTCACCTCTCACTAACAACTTATTCATTTGCTGCAGCCACTAATTCAGTCTTGATCAGCCCTTTCAATCTTTAACATTCACTAACTGACAACATAAGTCTCACTGGTCATTGTGCTCATCACCCATAATTCCTGGAACACGGACATCACTCTATATGGTTTTTCATTCTTCATAACACATCCTCCAAGGTGGAAAACCCAGTGTTATACAAGATTTTATTTTACTATGGAGGCTCCAGTCATGGACAAAAGTCCACAAAAAGGCCATGCCTTAACTGAAATATAAAGAGGTTAAAGAAAGGAAAAGAGAAGTGACCAGGAAATGTATCTACAAATTTTGAAGGGAGTGAAAAACCTGTCTTTGAAAAAGGTGCCAGGTCATTGTTATTGGGAAAAACAAGAGAGAGTAAAGAGTTCTAATGCAGACAAAGTCGTGGCAATGGGTTTTCCAGCAAAAGTGGAAGCACTGTTGCCTGTGCCCACCTGACCTCGACTGGCATGTCCAGTAACTTTACAGCCCATCTAACACTGACTGGCATGGCCAGTAATTTTACAAACTTTTATAGTTGTGTTATGAAAAAAATATCAGTGAATGACACTGATTATAGCAAGAGGAGAATTATCTATACAACATAATAATAATCAGTAACAGCCTCTTAATGTAAGTAAATTAAGAGATAAAACATGCTCAATGACAATTCATTCGACACTCAAGCCTTTTCAGTGCATTGTTCTCAAATTCTACAAAATGTCTACACATTATTAGTGAAAATAATGGAAGAAAAATACTCATGAAGTTTTTTCCAATGTTATATGATTACCTTTGATTCTGTAAGGTTAAAGACATTTCTGAAACAACCTGAAAATATGGATTTTGAAGGTTCAAATGGATAGCCTACTTGGATGTTAAGTGGTTAATTGTCCTCTCTCTGACTGCATCTACTGCCTCCTCAATGGTCCTACACAATATTTCATTTTGCATATCTGTTTCAAAATTACAAGCCTTGTGTACTTCATTTATCTCAATTACTTCTGTAGGACAGTCATCCTTCACTCCAAAATCCTCTTTTTTCCACCCTTTCCTACCTCTATCTATATATCTGATACATGTTCCCTTCTGAAACTCCCTCAGTGCCATTTCTTAGTCTCTAGTGCCCCACCCTTAACAGGCCACTGGCCTAGGGCAAGTCTAGGGCAGTGTTTGTTGAAGCTCCTACTGACTACTTCTACCTAATGCTCCTGCCCAATGTAAGAAGGTCTTAAGACAGAATGAATGTGAGGAAAAAAATAATTTCTTTGAAAGTTAAGAATAATCTCAAGGAATTCTTCAAATACATAAGTCAAATGAAGAAAGTAAAAGAAGGACTTGGACCATTACAAAATGAACATCACACACTAACTACTGATGACAAGGAGACGGCTGCCATACTAAATTATCCCATTAACTCCATATTCACAACTGAAGAAACATCTCGAAAACTGCAACAAATGAAAATGTTTCAAGGATCTGATGAAAAAGAGTTGAAGGTTAGAAAAATAAAGAGCACTGAAGTACTTAAACACCCAGGACCAATTAAGCCCTAACAAATCCAACAGGCCCACATAACTTAGCTCCAAGATTTTCAAAAAAGGTCTGGAGCTAGCTGATACAACCCATACCAAAAATATTCATTAAATCTCTATTGGATGGTTAGGTGCCAACTGACTGGAAGTTAGCAAATGTTACTCCTATCTATCAAAAAGGAGACCAAAAAAATGTGCATTGAAATACCTCCCAATTAGCCTTACATCAGTGTTAGATAAAACAATGGAAGATATATCACGAGATAAAGCTGTCACATTTCTAAATCACAAAATTATATCGGACAACCAACACAGTTTCCACAATAAAAGATCCTGACCGACAAATCTGCTGGAAATTTTCAAAGTTATTTATCAGCTTTGGGATGAAAAAGTACCATCTAATATAGTATATTTAGATTTCCTTAAGGCCTTTGATAAAGTATCTCTCAAGAGACTTTTACATAAACTCAAAGCACACGGAATCGGTGAAGAACTCTGTACATGGATCAGAGACTGGCTTACCGGAAGAAAGCAGCATGTAGTATTAAACAGCAAAGCCTCTGCTTGGCTAGACATAATGAGTGATGTGCCACAGGGGTCAGTCCTAAGCCAAATTCTTTTCATAATAGACATTATTGACCCAGCCTCGGTCTCATACCTAAGATCTCCAAATCTGCTGACGATACTAAAGTAGGAGGTAAAGCTGTAAACAGGCAGGACTGCAAGATGATTCAAAGAGATCTTAACTTACTATCAGAGTGGTCAGACCAATGGCAAATGAAGTTTAATGTTGACAAGTGTAAAGTTATGCACTTTGGAAACAAGAATATACATTATGACTACAAACTATTCTGAAAACCTCTAACTAAAGTAAATGAAGAAAATGACCTTAGAGTTTTCATGAGCAACAATCTGAAGTACACTAAACGGTGTCAAGCAGCAAGCAAAAAAAGGCAAATGTCAGGTTTCATAGCCAGGAACATAAATTGTAAGACGCCAGAAACAGTTCTCACGTTTTATAATTCTCTTGTAAGACCATACCTTGAATATGCAGTCCAGTTTGGGTCCCCATACTACAAAAAAATACAAAGAAAAATTACAGCAAGTACAAAGATGTTTGAAAAAATAAATCCCATCCCTTAGAAATCTAGCATACAAAGAGAGGCCAAAATGATTGGATCCCTTCTCCCTATAAAAACAAAGACTTTGCAGACACTCAATCCAAGCCTTCAAAATTCTGAACAAGTTTGATAAAGTAAATCATGAGCATCTTTTCGAAATACAAAAAAATATGGTTAACAGGACAAATGGAATAAAACTCAAAGCTAAAAGATGTAGTATGGAGGTGGCACAAAAGCTTCTTTTCCTATTGGTGTGTTGAGCAATAATGATATTCTTACTGGGCCCTAAAAATGTCTGGAATAGTGGTTTAAGAGCCATTTTCATCGAAATCATTAAAATGATCCAGACATGCTCCCATTTGATATTTGTTGGTTGAAACAAGAATATTAGCATAAATATGGTCAACTTATTTTCCGCTTTTCTCCTTAGGTACAATCAGGTCTCACATTACATTCCTTTTATGCCACTCTCGTTTCATAAAGAAAGTAGTTTTTCACTTTACTGTAATATTTTGGTAATCAAAATGCATTTTGTTGTTTTGGGAGGCCAATTTGGTAATCCAGATGACACCGTGTTATTCAGATATGTTTCATCAACTTTTGACATATCTTAGAGTTTTGTATACCAAAAACAGGGTCTTCCTAAATAGAAATACACCTTAAATACAAGATATACAAGGAAATACATGTGGAATGCTTTAGGTTTGGGGAAATTTACCTGTGATGGTACAACATAAACAATCTACTACTTGAAACGATATCATTAATGAGACCATTTTGCTTATCTATTTATATTTTGAGAGTTTTATTGGACAGTCATGCCAAACGCATGTCACACTGCCACTGTACATAGTTCAGCTACAATCAACAGGTACTGCAACAATAACATATCACTATAATTCAATGGATGTCTTACAGGTCTAAGAAGTAATTAACTAGATTTACTGATACAGAACTGCATATATAAGACACCAAGCAAATACTGCATGATGATACAACTCCCTGGGGAATCTTTATAAAATACAAAGTATAGTGTCATCTCTAGAATCGAGATTGTGAAACAAGATCATTGAAATACATACTGAAAAAGCAATAAATTGCAAATAAAGACAAATTCTATTAGTCGACTGGGTCTTCTATGGTATTACACATGTATTTTGCCAAAACTAAACCAATCCTCAAGTCTACCTGTAGATGAGTTGTACATCAGTGTTTATGGATACCAGCAGATTATACACCAACATCAAATTCATCTGATGCTGGGGATCACAAGGTTACTCATTATGCTGACATCCAGCACCATTTCGCAAGTGCTTAATAATGTACGTGACATACATTTCAACTAGAATATTCAATATTCAATGATACAAATGAAAATATAAATAAAACTAAGGAGGTAACAAGAGGCTTTCATAAGTTCAGTTGATTCGTCATAAGAGTACTGCCTAATTTCATGGCACTGTAATGTATCAGTTTATTCTGCATCATAAACAGAAGTGGTTATTTCTGTTTCTGGTGCCATAACTGGTTTCATTTAATTACAGAGATAATGGTGGAGCATTATCTGAAATATCAAATTTTCAAAACAGTATCAAACACTTTGATATAAGTAATAAAATTACCATTTCAGATATCCATCTGTTTGGGAGTTGAAATTATGTTTTTCCATGTTTTTGATGTGTTTTGCAAGATTCTGACCTTCATTTCTACCACAGATCAGTACCTTATAAAATACCACCCACTTTATCCAATGATAATGGGGGATTCACGGTGGGAACTGGGGTTTTGAGTGGGGCAAATCACAAAAATTTTTGATTTCCTATAAAATGAAGGTCAGAAACATTCAAAAGTCATCAAAAACCATTGGAAACACAATTTCAACCAAACCAAACCTAACCTAACAAACCTATCCTAACAACACTAACCTAACCAGGGCTTAATATGTCATAACCTATGCACAATGTACTTACGTTACTTAAACTCAGAAGACTCAGAGTTGTGATCTGCTGAATGCTTGTCACATACAAAATGGATTTAGAAAATACAATGATCTTTTGAAAAAAGCATTGTAATTTCCTAGGAAAGTAATCATTCGCAGGAGATATGGTATAAAAGAAAAGGGTCTTAAAAGTGTCTAAACTACTGATTCGAAGACTTAAAATCCCAAAATTCGCTGGATGTCCGAAACAGTAATAATGCAGACATATCTATGGACCATGTTCTGGAGTATTGTACTTTATTGTTAGTTAAGGAGACAGTGGGTATACACTTGCAAAATATTAATGAAACCGATAAACACCACACATAACGTCAAACAGTTATCAAAATATTAGAAATACACCATCATATTACCTCCTGTGTCATTTGTTTGCTGACATGTTGGTTTTGCATTTACACAAAGGGGACTAGCATATGTCAACTAAAGCACTAAAGACCAAGATAACTCTTGTCTGCTAAAAAAAGTCATGAGAGATTTTCATAGGATCTGTTGATTTTCCAGAAGTCCATTACTTACATTCACTTTAACCTATTTTTCAAGATATTCTGCTACTGTTGCTTTATGTAATAATAAACTACAACACTCTAAAACATGGTCTGCTGATATTCATGTAATCATAATGATACATATAAGGGAAATTATATGGGAGGGTATTGATTGAGAGGGTGAAAGCATGTACAGAGCATCAGATTATGGAAGAGCAGTGTGGTTTCAGAAGTGGTAGAGGATGTGTGGATCAGGTGTTTGCTTTGAAGAATGAGTGAGAAATACATAGAAAAGCATATGGATTTGTATGTAGCATTTATGGATCTGGAGAAGGCATATGATAGAGTTGATAGAGATACTCTGTGGAAGGCATTAAGAATATATGGTGTGGGAAGAGAGTTGCTAGAAGCAGTGAAAAGTTTTATCGAGGAAGTAAGGTATGTGTACAAGTAGGAAGAGAGGAAAGTGATTGGTTCCCAGTGAATGTCAGTTTGCGGTAGGGGTGCATGATGTCTCCATGGTTGTTTAATTTGTCTATGGATGGGGTTGTTTGGGAGGTGAATGCAAGAGTTTTGGAAAGAGGGGCAAGTATGCAGTCTGCTGTGGATGAGAGAGCTTGGGAAGCGAGTCAGTTGTTTTTTGCTGATGATACAGTGCTGGTGGCTGATTCGGGTGAGAAACTGCAGAAGCTGGTGACTGAGTTTGGTAAAGTGTATGAAAGAAGAAAGCTGAGAGTAAATGTGAATAAGAGCAAGGTTATTAGGTACAGTAGGGTTGAGGGACAAGTCAATTGGAAGGTAAGTTTGAATGGAGAAAAACTGGAGGAAGTGAAGCGTTCTATATATCTGGGAGTGTATTTGGCAGCGGATGGAACCATGGAAGCGGAGGTGAATCACAGGGTGAGGGAGGGGGCAAAATGGTTTGGCCACATGAAGAGAATGAGTGAGGAAAGATTGACCAGGAGGATATATGTGTCAGAGGTAGAGGGAACGAGGAGAAGTGGGAGACCAGACTGGAAGTGGGAGACCAAATTGGAGGTGGAAGGATGGAGTGAAAAACATTTTGAGTAATCGCGGCCTGAACATGCAGGAGGGTGAAAGGCGTGAAAGGAGTAGAGTGAATTGGAATGATGTGGTATACCAGGGTCGATGGGCTGTCAATGGATTGAACCAGGGCAAGTGAAGCATATGGGGTAAACCATGGAAAGTTTTGTGGGGCCTGGATGTGTAAAGGGAGCTGTGGTTTTGGTGCATTACACATGACAGCTAGGGACTGAGTGTGAAGGAATGTGGTCTTTGTTGTCCTTTCCTAGTGCTACCTCTTGTGTGCGCGCAAGGGGAGGGGGGTGCCATTTTCATGTGTGGCGGGGTGGTGACAGGAATGGATGAAGGCAGCAAGTATGGATGTGTACATGAGTATATATTTATATGTCTGTGTATGTATATGAAATGTATAGGTATGTATGTGTGTGTGTGTGGGCGTTTATGTATATACATGTGTGTGAGTAGGGCCATTCTTTCGTCTGTTTCCTTGCGCTACCTCGCTAACGTGGGAGAAAGCGACTAAGTATAATAAACAAAAATAATATATATATATATATATATATATATATATATATATATATATATATATATATATATATGTATATATATATATATATATATATATATATATATATATATATATATATATATAGATATATATATATATATGGTTTGATCGAGTGAGTAACGTAAGGGTAAGAGAGATGTGTGGAAATAAAAAGAGCGTGGTTGAGAGAGCAGAAGAGGGTGTTTTGAAGTGGTTTGGGCACATGGAGAGGATGAGTCAGGAAAGATTGACCAAGAGGATATATGTGTCGGAGGTGGAGGGAACAAGGAGAAGAGGGAGACCAAATTGGAGGTGGAAAGATGGAGTGAAAAAGATTTTGTGTGATCGGGGCCTGAACATGCAGGAGGGTGAAAGGAGGGCAAGGAATAGAGTGAATTGGAGCGATGTGGTATACCGGGGTTGACGTGCTGTCAGTGGATTGAAGCAAGGCATGTGAAGCGTCTGGGGTAAACCATGGAAAGCTGTGTAGGTATGTATATTTGCGTGTGTGGACATATGTATATACATGTGTATGGGGGGGGTTGGGCCATTTCTTTCGTCTGTTTCCTTGCGCTACCTCGCAAACGCGGGAGACAGCGACAAAGTATAATAAAAAAATATAAAAAAATAATATATAATATATACATATATTTTTCTTTTTTTGTCGCTGTCTCCTGCATTTGCAAGGTAGCGCAAGGAAACAGACGAAAGAAATGGCCCAACCCACCCCCATACACATGTATATACATACGTCCACACACGCAAATATACATACCTACACAGCTTTCCATGGTTTACCCCAGACGCTTCACATGCCTTGATTCAATCCACTGACAGCACGTCAACCCCGGTATACCACATCGCTCCATTTCACTCTATTCCTTGCCCTCCTTTCACCCTCCTGCATGTTCAGGCCCCGATTACACAAAATCTTTTTCACTCCATCTTTCCACCTCCAATTTGGTCTCCCTCTTCTCCTCGTTCCCTCCACCTCCAACACATATATCCTCTTGGTCAATCTTTCCTCACTCATTCTCTCCATGTGACCAAACCATTTCAAAACACCCTCTTCTGCTCTCTCAACCACGCTCTTTTTATTTCCACACATCTCTCTTACCCTTACGTTACTTACTCGATCAAACCACCTCACACCACACATTGTCCTCAAACATCTCATTTCCAGCACATCCATCCTCCTGCGCACAACTCTATCCATAGTCCACACCTCGCAACCATACAACATTGTTGGAACCACTATTCCTTCAAACATACCCATTTTTGCTTTCAGAGATAATGTTCTCGACTTCCACACATTCTTCACGGCTCCCAGAATTTTCGCTCCCTCCCCCACCCTATGATCCACTTCCGCTTCCATGTTTCCCATCCACTGCCAGATCCACTCCCAGATATCTAAAACACTTCACTTCCTCCAGTTTTTCTCCATTCAAACTCACCTCCCAATTGACTTGACCCTCAACCCTACTGTACCTAATAACCTTGCTCTTATTCACATTTACTCTTAACTTTCTTCTTTCACACACTTTACCAAACTCAGTCACCAGCTTCTGCAGTTTCTCACATGAATCAGCCACCAGCGCTGTATCATCAGCGAACAACAACTGACTCACTTCCCAAGCTCTCTCATCCCCAACAGACTTCATCCTTGCCCCTCTTTCCAAAAGTCTTGCATTCACCTCCCTAACAACCCCATCCATAAACAAATTAAACAACCATGGAGACATCACACACCCCTGCCGCAAACCTACATTCACTGAGAACCAATCACTTTCCTCTCTTCCTACACGTACACATGCCTTACATCCTCGATAAAAACTTTTCACTGCTTCTAACAACTTGCCTCCCACACCATATATTCTTAATACCTTCCACAGAGCATCTCTATCAACTCTATCATATGCCCTCTCCAGATCCATAAATGCTACATACAAATCCATTTGCTTTTCTAAGTATTTCTCACATACATTCTTCAAAGCAAACAACTGATCCACACATCCTCTACCACTTCTGAAACCACACTGCTCTTCCCCAATCTGATGCTCTGTACATGCCTTCACCCTCTCAATCAATACCCTCCCATACAATTTGCCAGGAATACTCAACAAACTTATACCTCTGTAATTTGAGCACTCACTCTTATCCCCTTTGCCTTTGTACAATGGCACTATGCACGCATTCCGCCAATCCTCAGGCACCTCACCATGAGTCATACATACATTAAATAACCTTACCAACCAGTCAACAATACAGACTTTTGGATGTTAATGTGCTGAGAGGTGCAACCGGAGGGATGTCTGATCATTATTTTGTGGAGGCTAAGGTGAAGATTTGTATGGGTTTTCAGAAACGAAGGTGAATGTTGGGGTGAAGAGGGTGGTGAGAGTAAGTGAGCTTGGGAAGGAGACTTGTGTGAGGAAGTACCAGGAGAGACTGAGTACAGAATGGAAAAAGGTGAGAACAATGGAAGTAAGGGGAGTGGGGAGGAATGGGATGTATTTAGGGAATCAGTGATGGATTGTGCAAAAGATGCTTGTGGCATGAGAAGAGTGGGAGGTGGGTTAATTAGAAAGGGTAGTGAGTGGTGGGATGAAGAAGTAAGATTATTAGTGAAAGAGAAGAGAGAGGCATTTGGACGATTTTTGCAAGGAAAAAATGCAATTGAGTGGGAGATGTATAAAAGAAAGAGACAGGAGGTCAAGAGAAAGGTGCAAGAGGTGAAAAAGAGGGCAAATGAGAGTTGGGGTGAGAGGATATCATTAAATTTTAGGGAGAATAAAAAGATGCTCTGGAAGGAGGTAAATAAAGTGCGTAAGACAAGGGAGCAAATGGGAACTTTAGTGAAGGGCGCAAATGGGGAGGTGATAACAAGTAGTGGTGATGTGAGAAGGAGATGGAGTGAGTATTTTGAAGGTTTGTTGAATGTGCTTGATGATAGAGTGGCAGATATAGGGTGTTTTGGTCGAGGTGGTGTGCAAAGTGAGAGGGTTAGGGAAAATGATTTGGTAAACAGAGAAGAGGTAGTAAAAGCTTTGCGGAAGATGAAAGCCGGCAAGGTAGCAGGTTTGGATGGTAT
Source organism: Panulirus ornatus (assembly GCF_036320965.1). Lineage (NCBI taxonomy): Eukaryota > Metazoa > Arthropoda > Malacostraca > Decapoda > Palinuridae > Panulirus > Panulirus ornatus. The sequence goes on along the minus strand of NC_092260.1, from coordinate 12,405,954 downwards.
TGCAGTGGAATTTACTAAAAAAGGGGGTGACTGTATTATTGACTGGTTGGTAAGGTTATTTAATGTATGTATGACTCATGGTGAGGTGCCTGAGGATTGGCGGAATGCGTGCATAGTGCCATTGTACAAAGGCAAAGGGGATAAGAGTGAGTGCTCAAATTACAGAGGTATAAGTTTGTTGAGTATTCCTGGTAAATTATATGGGAGGGTATTGATTGAGAGGGTGAAGGCATGTACAGAGCATCAGATTGGGGAAGAGCAGTGTGGTTTCAGAAGTGGTAGAGGATGTGTGGATCAGGTGTTTGCTTTGAAGAATGTATGTGAGAAATACTTAGAAAAGCAGATGGATTTGTATGTAGCATTTATGGATCTGGAGAAGGCATATGATAGAGTTGATAGAGATGCTCTGTGGAAGGTATTAAGAGTATATGGTGTGGGAGGCAAGTTGTTAGAAGCAGTGAAAAGTTTTTATCGAGGATGTAAGGCATGTGTACGTGTAGGAAGAGAGGAAAGTGATTGGTTCTCAGTGAATGTAGGTTTGCGGCAGGGGTGTGTGATGTCTCCATGGTTGTTTAATTTGTTTATGGATGGGGTTGTTAGGGAGGTGAATGCAAGAGTTTTGGAAAGAGGGGCAAGTATGAAGTCTGTTGGGGATGAGAGAGCTTGGGAAGTGAGTCAGTTGTTGTTCGCTGATGATACAGCGCTGGTGGCTGATTCATGTGAGAAACTGCAGAAGCTGGTGACTGAGTTTGGTAAAGTGTGTGAAAGAAGAAAGTTAAGAGTAAATGTGAATAAGAGCAAGGTTATTAGGTACAGTAGGGTTGAGGGTCAAGTCAGTTGGGAGGTAAGTTTGAATGGAGAAAAACTGGAGGAAGTAAAGCGTTTTAGATATCTGGGAGTGGATCTGGCAGCGGATGGAACCATGGAAGCGGAAGTGGATCATAGGGTGGGGGAGGGGGCGAAAATTCTGGGAGCCTTGAAGAATGTGTGGAAGTCGAGAACATTATCTCGGAAAGCAAAAATGGGTATGTTTGAAGGAATAGTGGTTCCAACAATGTTGTATGGTTGCGAGGCGTGGGCTATGGATAGAGTTGTGCGCAGGAGGATGGATGTGCTGGAAATGAGATGTTTGAGGACAATGTGTGGTGTGAGGTGGTTTGATCGAGTAAGTAACGTAAGGGTAAGAGAGATGTGTGGAAATAAAAAGAGCGTGGTTGAGAGAGCAGAAGAGGGTGTTTTGAAGTGGTTTGGGCACATGGAGACGATGAGTGAGGAAAGATTGACCAAGAGGATATATGTGTCGGAGGTGGAGGGAGCAAGGAGAAGAGGGAGACCAAATTGGAGGTGGAAAGATGGAGTGAAAAAGATTTTGTGTGATCGGGGCCTGAACATGCAGGAGGGTGAAAGGAGGGCAAGGAATAGAGTGAATTGGAGCGATGTGGTATACCGGGGTTGACGTGCTGTCAGTGGATTGAATCAAGGCATGTGAAGCGTCTGGGGTAAACCATGGAAAGCTGTGTAGGTATGTATATTTGCGTGTGTGGACGTATGTATATACATGTGTATGGGGGGGGTTGGGCCATTTCTTTCGTCTGTTTCCTTGCGCTACCTCGCAAAGCGCGGGAGACAGCGACAAAGTATAAAAAAAAAAAAAAAATATATATATATATATATATATATATATATATATATATATATATATATATATATATATATACATATATCTTTCTTTCATACTATTCGCCATTTCCCGCCTCAGCGAGGTAGCGTTAAGAACAAAGGACTGGGCCTCTGAGGAAACATCCTCACCCGGCCCCCTTCTCTGTTCCTTCCTTTGGTAATTTGAAAAAAAAAAAGAATAAAGGGGAAGATTTCCAGCACCCCGCTCCCTTCCCTTTTAGTCGCCTTCTACGACACGCAGGGAATACGTGGAAAGTATTCTTTCTCCCCTATCCCCAGGGATATATATATATATATATATATATATATATATATATATATATATATATATATATATCATATATATATATATATATATATATATATATATATATATATATATATATATATATATATATACGTACATAAAACAGGTATTTATGAATCAATGCTAGTTTCAATATACAGCCAAACCGATAATTATCCATCTTAATCCCACAGTATCCCTCATTATATTACTATCTCCTTCCTTAAATTAGCTTAGTAAAATACAATGCTGCAAATCATGTTTTGCAAGTGTTATCTATTCACTAAACATTACAGTTTAATCAAATAAAATCAGTATCACTCAGAGGAGATACCATTGTAGACCTCAATTAAATTATTACCACTTCATAGTCTCTGAAGTTACAACTTTTATTAAGAGACGGTGAGCTCGAGCTAAGAATCTATATGTAATACTCCATGCTCATACCTTAAGTAGTCCTCCGGTCTCTTTAGTAAATCTGTGACTCCTTCGCATATCTTCTCCATTCTCGTAAACTTATTTTCTGTCTTACATGCAGTTTCAACCAAACTTCACAGTACTTAACACTGTAGAACATAGAGTACTCAAATCTCACGAAACATGCTGCCCATGTTTACACATGTGACTTATATGCCAAGGTAATATTGAAATATCGGAAATAACAATTTTAGCATATTAGAATGCCAGATAAAGAAAAATTAAAGACATTATTTTTCTACTGTTCAATTCTATGAAATGATAAAAAAAGATGAGGAATTTAATAGTCATGCACTGAAGCAGAATCTGGTAGAATTATTGAGAACAACCAGAAACCACCAATTTCTTTCTAATTCGGTAAAGATCAATCTTTTTTACTATTGAGAGAATAAAAGACAACTTTGAAAATGTGTAGTTCTCAAAAAATGGATTTAATCATTTGGGCGTTTATATTTCTGCAGATATCATGGAGGCTAAGGAGCGATATAACATTTAACGCGCGATTACATTTTTTTTTTTTGTGCTGTTAGAATAAATAGAATACAAGCGTATTGGGCAAACATTGAAACATATGTCCACACTAATATTTTCTCATATGTTTACGTCATCATTTAAAGATTTTTTTTTTTGTTAGTTTGTAGCGAATGTGTTGTGTTCGTTTGCGATTCGTCTGTAAGTTGCCGGACGCCATGGAGGTCAGTTGTGTCATCTTATGCTTCCTTTAATCAAGAAAGTCTACTTGTTACTAGTAATAGTTATGATTGATAGAAAGAGACTCTGCTGGGTATTTAATGAGGGGAATGTCAAAAAATGAACATCGGACGGATTAGAATCAATCCTCGATTTTTTATTATTTTGATTAAGGGATTGTCAGTAATGGATGTGATTACTGTATTTCGACTAGATTATTGAACATTGAGATTAAATCTTCAATACTTGGTATTTTAGTTGAGGTATCATAGGTTCTCGTCGTAGCAGTTTATCAAATTAGCTCGGCATCGATATTACATTTGAATATTGAGTAATCTTTCCTGCTGTGAGTTTATATTGGCAAAATTATGGACCGTCAAGAAATTTATATATGGCAGCACATAGAGTACATATGAAATGCTTATTTCCATTTTGGCCCACATCATATAGACAAATTGAGTGATGACACAGAGTAATATGTACATGTGTATATATGTATGTCTGTGTATGTATATGTATGTATCCGTTGAAATGTATAAGTATGTATATTTGAGTGTGTGGACGTGTATGTATATTCATGTGTATGTGGGTGGGTTGGGCCATTCTTTCGTCTGTTTCCTTGCGCTACCTCGCTATCGCGGGAGACAGCAACATAGTATAATAAATGGAAATAAAATATATATTTTTTTATTCCGCATCCACATAACTGTCTTGCTTTTATTTTATACTTCTTGCCTCGGTAGTTGCTTCTCTCCTTATTAAGCTTCTGTAGCACTCAAGAAGCTGCCCATGTCCACTGGCTGAGACCATAGGTCTTAAATTGTTGTGATGTTTCATGTGGATCTGTTTGCTTAAAGTGCTGGCATTTGAGTAGTAAGTTCATAGGGTCTTTTTGGTAGTTGCATTGTGGGTATGAACTGCCCATGGGAGATGTTGGAACTGCCTTTAGTAATGATGGGGGATGTTCAGAGCATAAGTAAAAGAGTGACTTGTGTGTGTGGGAATGTGGTTTCTGATGAGTTTATGTATAGTTGGTTGGGAGGTCAGTTGTTTTGTGCTTGTCTGGTTATTTCAGTGTGTACTGATTGGTCATTGGTGTATTTGCTGTGGGTGGGGAGATCTGTAAGTAGAGGTTAGTGAAATGTGAGGTAGTGTTAAGCTTTTTATATCTATGTGGGAATTGATTGAATATTTAGTTTTATATGTATGTGTTGTTAATGCATGTACATAGTATTTAACCTGGCTGGCTTTAGATATGTCAGTCAGAATATTATCATTTTCTTTTTTATGAATACTAATAACGTAAAGATTTCTTTTAATCTGGAAATGGCTTCACACAACACACTTTTGTGTAAACCTGGCATCACACCAAATTGATGCATGTATTCTACATAACAGTCTGTTGATGACCGAGATACATGGTATATCTCCAGTATTGGCCATCAATGTAAACTACTTCCATGTGGATGCTTCTAGAGGCAGGCAATATTAAACAAAAGCATGAAAAAATTGTCCTTTGTCAGGCATTGCAGTCATGTATGCTCGTGTTCATTGACATGCATTGTATGTATAGTAGTGTCAGAAAATCCTTAGAAATCATAAGTTTTCTTAAGAATGTCTCTTTATTGGAAATATTTAGTGAATATTATGTATTACAAAATAATTTCTCTTCCTGACACAGATTGAAAAGTTGGACATCTATAATGCCAAGAGTGGCAAATTTGCCACTTCATTGTATGGGGTGGTAAGTAAATCTAGTATATCTTTTTAATACTTTTATACCTAAGCTTGGTCTGTTTTTCCATTCCCTTCAGCCAGGAGGATTTTTTGAAGACTAAAAAAAGAATTAAGAAGGGAAATTTACCATGTGAAATACTAGTGATTCAACATCTTAAGACATAAAAGATAAAGGAAAAATTTTGTCAGTAACTGTAATCTTTTGTAATTTCCTTTGTAGTAGGATAATATGTAAGTGTGTTTTCACTTCTTAACTGTCAGCAGTATTGAATTAAAATGGGGCAGGAAACATCAGCATGTATCTCAAGTATATGTAGGACTGTGGTCCTAGGGTCCCAGATATACCAAGTATATGTGTTAGCAGAGTAGTTCTTTTTCATCATCATAGGTCAAAACTTTTGTTTGGTCATGAAAGGTTGGCTTTTTTTTTCTAATCATAGGCCACAATATTTGTTTTGTCATGGATATAATGCATATGTTAGTTTAGCAAAGATTTTTGTGGCCAAGTTGAAAACAGGAGATGGTGAGAAGTCCTGTGTTTTCTCAAGATTATCTTGAATAGCATGATAATGTGTCAGGGTTATCGTATTGATAAAGGTTTGGGATGTTGAGATAAGAAGACTTTATCTTTGTTTCCTTTATCATGAATATTCTTAGTAACTCAGAGATTGTAGGTTAAGTACTTTTTGTTACCATAAATCACGTACAGCTATCCATGTATTCATGTACACACCAACATAAGTGAAAAGTCTTTCCACATTGTTCACTTATATTAGCATATATGATAAGGACTAATACAAAGGATTAACATCATTAGGCTTTTGTTTTAAAGAAATTTCATTGGATTACATATGGAAAATTATCGTCATCATAGAGTTGTCACCAGGTCATCCAGAAAGAAATTGGATAAAAATTTAGAATGTTTTGAAAGGAGAAGAAATTATATAGATTAGAATTGAAGATCATGAGAGGCAAGTGTTTTGGGAGCAGCTGAATGAGTGTGTTAGCGGTTTTGATGCACGAGACCGGGTTATAGTGATGGGTGATTTGAATGCAAAGGTGAGTAATGTGGCAGTTGAGGGAATAATTGGTATGCATGGGGTGTTCAGTGTTGTAAATGGAAATGGTGAAGAGCTTGTAGATTTATGTGCTGAAAAAGGACTGATGATTGGGAATACCTGGTTTAAAAAGCGAGATATACATAAGTATACTTATGTAAGCAGGAGAGATGGCCAGAGAGCGTTATTGGATTACGTGTTAATTGACAGGCGTGCGAAAGAGAGACTTTTGGATGTTAATGTGCTGAGAGGTGCAACTGGAGGGATGTCTGATCATTATCTTGTGGAGGCTAAGGTGAAGATTAGTATGGGTTTTCAGAAAAGAGGAGTGAATGTTGGGGTGAAGAAGGTGGTGAGAGTAAGTGAGCTTGGGAAGGAGACCTGTGTGGGGAAGTACCAGGAGAGACTGTGTACAGAATGGAAAAAGGTGAGAACAATGGAAGTAAGGGGAGTGGGGGAGGAATGGGATGTATTTAGGGAATCAGTGATGGATTGCGCAAAAGATGCTTGTGGCATGAGAAGAGTGGGAGGTGGGCTGTTTAGAAAGGGTAGTGAGTGGTGGGATGAAGAAGTAAGAGTATTAGTGAAAGAGAAGAGAGAGGCATTTGGACGATTTTTGCAGGGAAAAAATGCAATTGAGTGGGAGAAGTATAAAAGAAAGAGACAGGAGGTCAAGAGAAAGGTGCAAGAGGTGAAAAAAAGGGCAAATGAGAGTTGGGGTGAGAGACTATCAGTAAATTTTAGGGAGAATAAAAAGATGTTCTGGAAGGAGGTAAATAGGGTGCGTAAGACAAGGGAGCAAATGGGAACTTCAGTGAAGGGCGTAAATGGGGAGGTGATAACAAGTAGTGGTGATGTGAGAAGGAGATGGAATGAGTATTTTGAAGGTTTGTTGAATGTGTCTGATGACAGAGTGGCAGATATAGGGTGTTTTGGTCGAGGTGGTGTGCAAAGTGAGAGGGTTAGGGAAAATGATTTGGTAAACAGAGAAGAGGTAGTAAAAGCTTTGCGGAAGATGAAAGCCGGCAAGGCAGCAGGTTTGGATGGTATTGCAGTGGAATTTATTAAAAAAGGGGGTGACTGTATTGTTGACTGGTTGGTAAGGTTATTTAATGTATGTATGACTCATGGTGAGGTGCCTGAGGATTGGCGGAATGCGTGCATAGTGCCATTGTACAAAGGCAAAGGGGATAAGAGTGAGTGCTCAAATTACAGAGGTATAAGTTTGTTGAGTATTCCTGGTAAACTATATGGGAGGGTATTGATTGAGAGGGTGAAGGCATGTACAGAGCATCAGATTGGGGAAGAGCAGTGCGGTTTCAGAAGTGGTAGAGGATGTGTGGATCAGGTGTTTGCTTTGAAGAATGTATGTGAGAAATACTTAGAAAAGCAAATGGATTTGTATGTAGCATTTATGGATCTGGAGAAGGCATATGATAGAGTTGATAGAGATGCTCTGTGGAAGGTATTAAGAATATATGGTGTGGGAGGCAAGTTGTTAGAAGCAGTGAAAAGTTTTTATCGAGGATGTAAGGCATGTGTACGTGTAGGAAGAGAGGAAAGTGATTGGTTCTCAGTGAATGTAGGTTTGCGGCAGGGGTGTGTGATGTCTCCATGGTTGTTTAATTTGTTTATGGATGGGGTTGTTAGGGAGGTAAATGCAAGAGTCCTGGAAAGAGGGGCAAGTATGAAGTCTGTTGGGGATGAGAGAGCTTGGGAAGTGAGTCAGTTGTTGTTCGCTGATGATACAGCGCTGGTGGCTGATTCATGTGAGAAACTGCAGAAGCTGGTGACTGAGTTTGGTAAAGTGTGTGGAAGAAGAAAGTTAAGAGTAAATGTGAATAAGAGCAAGGTTATTAGGTACAGTAGGGTTGAGGGTCAAGTCAATTGGGAGGTGAGTTTGAATGGAGAAAAACTGGAGGAAGTGAAGTGTTTTAGATATCTGGGAGTGGATCTGTCAGCGGATGGAACCATGGAAGCGGAAGTGGATCATAGGGTGGGGGAGGGGGCGAAAATTTTGGGAGCCTTGAAAAATGTGTGGAAGTCGAGAACATTATCTCGGAAAGCAAAAATGGGTATGTTTGAAGGAATAGTGGTTCCAACAATGTTGTATGGTTGCGAGGCGTGGGCTATGGATAGAGTTGTGCGCAGGAGGATGGATGTGCTGGAAATGAGATGTTTGAGGACAATGTGTGGTGTGAGGTGGTTTGATCGAGTAAGTAACGTAAGGGTAAGAGAGATGTGTGGAAATAAAAAGAGCGTGGTTGAGAGAGCAGAAGAGGGTGTTTTGAAATGGTTTGGGCACATGGAGAGAATGAGTGAGGAAAGATTGACCAAGAGGATATATGTGTCGGAGGTGGAGGGAACGAGGAGAAGAGGGAGACCAAATTGGAGGTGGAAAGATGGAGTGAAAAAGATTTTGTGTGATCGGGGCCTGAACATGCAGGAGGGTGAAAGGAGGGCAAGGAATAGAGTGAATTGGAGCGATGTGGTATACAGGGGTTGACGTGCTGTCAGTGGATTGAATCAAGGCATGTGAAGCGTCTGGGGTAAACCATGGAAAGCTGTGTAGGTATGTATATTTGCGTGTGTGGACGTGTGTATGTACGTGTGTATGGGGGTTGGGCCATTTCTTTCGTCTGTTTCCTCGCGCTACCTCGCAAACGCGGGAGACAGCGACAAAGTATAAAAAAAAAAAAAAAAAAAAAAAAAAAAAAAAAGAATTGAAGAATGGAAGGTCTAGGACCTTGAGGTAAAAAAGTTGCTGGTGGTGATATAAAAACAAAACCTTAAAATCAGGTTATGGGTAAAGAAACTGAGGAATATATGGACAATTTTATTACAGATTTGAAGTGGTGGAAGGCATTAAGAGAACAGCCAGCAGCAAGAGAACACAAGTAGAACAGTAATGATAATGCTCATAGGGAAGTGTTCATTTTGCCTTACTGAAATAGATCAATGTTAGGAAAGCATCCATAAAAGAAGCATAGAGAACAGAGACTAGCAATGGGAATGAAGGACAGAGATCAAGAAATAATTTTTGGGTTGGAGAAGAGTGACAGAGGGCATTGACTTGGGCTGAGGAACAGAGATCATTGGATATTAAATGAAAAAGAGGGAAATGCTGAAGGTGCTGTATATTTCTCCTCAGCATAGACTCTCTATCACCAAATTGGTCTCATGTGATGAAACAAAGACCTGATATAGTAGGACAAGTGGTATGCAATGTGATTAATGCCATAGTTAAGAGGGTTGTGATGCAAGAAGTGGAGGAGAGAAGCCTTTGCACTATCCACACTAAAGAAAGAGATTACAAGGGACATGATAATTTCCTGGAGTTGACATTGATGTTAAGACAGATGACCACTTCAAAATATTAAGGAACTTAGGGACTAGAGAACATAGCAGGAGTTTGGGAGAAGTCAGGAAAGATGTGAAAATGAAATGTACCAAGTAAGGAATAGTATATAATGATAGCAGTAGGAAATTTGGAAACCTTTATAACAGAAAATGGGATTAAGAGATGGGACCCATCATGTTTAAAGCCCCCACATACATCCATATGTACCTATAGATGTTATGCGTAATTGAACTCATATTTGTATGTAAACATATATGTGAATGCTTACATGCTTTTACATACACATTTACATCCTTATGCCTATGCACATATATGCAGATATGCGTTCATATGTATAGAATTATGCCTAAGCGTAACTTTTCTGATTGTTACCATTACCATTCATTTATATTATTCTCTGATATGTAATACAGCTGAAAACAACGAGCACCATTTTGGATGTAAAAAAATGTGTTCAGCTACACAAGGGTGTGCTTCATCCTGAAAGACAAGAAGTTAGACTGGAGCAAAAAGGCAAAGGTTTGTTATATCTCTTGTTACATTATTAAAAGTATGGTAGACTACTTGTTTAAACTCATTAGAATTCTGTTTAGTAAGGAATACCTTCACTCTAGGTAATCACTTCATCTTTTTATGCCAACTGCAGTAGGCCATGATATAGCATCAGTAATCATGTTCTCAGGAACAAGCATTATTTACTTCTGTAGATACAGTTTTGCTGATAATGATTCTTAAATTTTTTCATAATTTACTGCTTGCTTAGTCTAGCATGATGTACCTTGAAATGTAAGTTGAAAATATTTGATAATTATTGCCTCTGTGTAAAGAAGTCAATCCTGAGATCTATCAAAAGTCAGGTTTATTAGGCCTTGTTTTCCACTTTTTCAAGGGAATGTGTAAATGCCACCCATGTGGCTTATGAAAAGGTAAGCCAAGCTCTGCTCCTTTCCTTATCTACCATTTTACTTCCCAGCTGTCTATTCTAATGACCAGGATTACAAGTGTTAGTCACATTCGGCATGGTTCATCATAACAGCAATGCTGGAGTGTAACAATCCAAAACTTTGTCATGGTTGCCATTACTCACTGTTCATGAAGTATCTTAGCCTGAACTCCCATTTAGTTTATCGCTTGATAATCATTTTTGACTGGTTGCAGTACATTATGCCTGATATCTCCAGCCTACTATTATGTGGCTAAGGGAACAGAATTTTGTACCCTCAGGTGTAATTTTACACTGCCATTTAGAATTACATATAATAAATAAAGCCCATGAATCCAGTTAGTGTTCCTTGGTTAGCATTAGTTGTTGATCATTAATTGGTAAGTTGATTATTGAATGAATACCTCTGTAACATTACAGAAAATAGGTATGCTGTTACATCAAATTTGGCAAATTACTGCAGATGTTTGCAGCATGAAGCTGACTCTGGTATTATAATCTTTTTGCACATTTCCTTGATTTCTGAATTCTTAGCTTGATTTTTTATCTGAGATAAGCATTTCACTAGGTTTCCATATTCATGTATTAAATATTTAATGATGTGATTATTATATGGTCAAGCTGATTATTTGAAGATGGTCTGTAACAGCTACTTCCAGTCCTGGTTTCTCACTCTGAGCAGTGTGTTTTCAAAACATCATGTATAGTTAAGCTGTTTACTTAGGATAATAAAAACTTTTTATTGGCCAACCCCAGTCTCACTATTTAGTCATATCACTGTGTGACAATTTCAGGCAAAACTGGCACAATGTACATGAATTAAAACATTTTCCCCAGGGGTAATTTTGTTTTATGAGCTGTAGAGAGAAAGTTTTCACTCTTCAAAACTGTCATTTTTAAACAATGACCTCATGAGAGAGAGCCCCACGGTGTTCATTCAGAACAACAGTTCATATCTGCAAAAGACACATATTGGTGAAGTGAATATAGACAAAAATGTATAGCATTGTTAGATTGATAAGGAATAGAATAAATGATAAATGAAAGGCACCAAGAGAATTCGACCAAACTGACCTGTTTTTGGTTTGGAGAGGACAAAGCCTGGAACTTGGTTGAAACCTGTATATGTGTGCCACCCAATTGCAGATAAATTTTGGGTTTAAAAAGTAATTTATGCATGATCAAATTTGTACAAAGTGAGGGAAAGGTGTAGATATGCCTCTGACCTTGTGGCTTTTATGTAAATTGCAGAACAAAGTTTTCATTTTCATTTGCAAGTTTCAGCAGCCTTAAATTTAAGATAGCTGTTGGTCACTGTTTTTTTGTAGTTTGGCCAGAAATTAGTGATTGTCCAAGGTATTGTAATTGATTAGTTATAGGAGCTAATGTCCTTGAGGCTCAGTCATGTTGAAGCACAAGGGAAGTCTCATGTGAAATTATTTTTTGTCCTTACATTTATACAGGTTTGAAGGATGAGGACACTTTAGAGAAACTTGGCATCAAATCAGAAGACAAACTGTATGTGAAAGATCTGGGTCCTCAGATTGGCTGGAAAACTGTGTTCTTTACTGAGTATGCTGGCCCTCTGGCTATTTATTTGTGGATCTACCAGCGACCTTGGCTTTTCTATGGTGACAAAGGAAGTTCAGCTCCAATTTCTCTCTGTGCTCAGTAGGTGTTGTTGCATGTCATGTAATTGAATAATGATTAGACACGTTTGATATTGGTAGATCGTCTAGAAATGCCACACATACATGCACATCAGTGTCCATACAAGCATGGCTGTATAATAGTTTTAATATTTTTATTGCTTTTTGCTAAAGTTACACCATGTTTCAGTATTGCTGCAGGTTGCTGGACATTCCATTATGCAAAACGGCTGTTTGAAACTCAATTTGTCCATCGATTTTCTCATGGCACCATGCCTTTATTCAACTTGTTCAAGAACTGTACGTACTATTGGGGTTTCACTGCCTATGTTGCCTACCACGTCAACCATCCTCTCTTTACACCTCCTTGTGATATACAAGTTTATATGGCTCTGGCAGCATTTCTTGTGAGTATTAGAGAAGTTATGGAAAGTAATTGCATGTTATTTTGTCAGGTTTCTCTTAGTATGAATATTGCTGAAGTTTAAGATGTAAAAATCAGAAGAAACATAAGTATTTTTTAACGGAAGTGATGCATGTGTTTCTGCTAGATAGTTCGACAGTTTCAAGACTTTAATAATTACATTTCCGTTATTGTGCCATTATTTTCTTTGTTGAATTTGTGCCTTGACTATTCTTTTCTCTCCAAAAGTTGTGTGAATTTGGGAACTTCAGCATTCACATAACACTACGTAACCTGCGACCACCAGGATCCAAAGAACGCAAAATTCCTTTTCCTGACAGTAATCCAATGACTCTGCTGTTCAATGCTGTTTCATGTCCTAATTACACCTATGAGTTTGGCTCATGGATGGCCTTTACTGTGATGACACAGTGCCTGCCAGGTAAGTTATGTATGTATTAATTTATTTTTAAGTAATTTATTATGCTTATTTTTTTAAATTTTTTCATTCTCTACAGTTATTTACATATGTACTTTCCTGTATACAAATTCATAAGTGCTGTATCAGAATATTTTTACAACTTTAATGTGTATAATTGGGCTGAACACATCTTCCATTTATTTTTACCTTTGATCCCCCACCTGGAGGTCTTGTCTATGATACAATTAATACATCATGATCAGGAATGGTAACCATTCCACCATGGAGGTGTATGCACATAAGGCCCTGCCACTAATTGAATTCAGTGTACATTAGTAGCTTACTGTTAGCTGTCCAGAGATTGGAGCTCAAACAAAGGATGGGTCACTGGAGCTGACTTGAGGCCTTAGTAACCTGTTAGTAACCACTGTATGTGGTGTAAGGTGGTTTAATTGAGGAATTAATTTAAGAAGCTTATCATGTTTATGGAAGGAAGCAAAAATATAAGGTATTCTGATCAAAGACTCCAGCGTGGTTGTGAGTCAACTGGTGGTTTACATCTGGGATTTAACATGTTGCATCAAGATGGCAGCATCTTCTGGACAATTGTAGCCTTTCAGTGTTGTAGGAGGAGTCAAGGAAGTGCATGAGCTATTTGAATAATATTTTTGAAGCCTTTGGCATAAATTCATTTTCTTTTGTGAATATAGATTAAAAGATGTGTGCATAAATACACCCCTTGCAGCAGTAAAACTAAGAATGGTCCTGTGGGTCTCAAATGGCTCTTGCTTTGGAGTTATTCTTGGAGTTTATACCTAAACTCTCAAATGATACTGTTGTGAAATGTGGGGCCCCTGGTACAGTATTGGATTATACGTAAGTACTCTATTATCCCAAGGGAAGCATTGGCTTCCCCTGTAGAAAGGTATAATGTTTCATAAATTGAAAGTTTATTTAAGGGGAGCATATACAAAATGTTGTGGCATCCAGAATCTGTAACAGATGTTACCACAATTGCTTATTGACACTTAACACTTTCATCCCCCTTGTGTTCAACCCATTCATGTTGATTTTAGTGTTCCCCTATACCCGTGAATTTTATACAGCATCTTACTCTGTCATTTTCTGCCTCAGCAGGTCAGTGAGTAAATGGCTTAGGTCATGCCCAGATCAATGGAATCATGATATTTACCAAAGGATATAATCAAAGGACACCGGAATTGTATTGCCTCGCAAGCTTTTTAATCCAATACCCCTATACATATATTGTATAGCTTATGCTGTTTTGATTAAGATAAATATGTATAATAAATAGTTTTTTCCTTCCAGCTGGAATGTTTGCTCTTTGTGGATTCTACCAGATGGCTGTTTGGGCTTTAGGCAAGCACCGCAGCTATAAAAAAGATTTCAAGAACTACCCTAGCAGGAAAGCTATCCTTCCTTTCCTTCTCTAGAAGTTGTGTCATTAATCACTTGGAACAAAGTAGCTTAATTTTCATTTTTAATTATACTAATTCCAATAAAATCGTGAAACTAAATTTTTGGGCTTGACTCTAGTACCTATGAATGTTTAATTTGTTATATTTATTGGCTCATTGTTAGTGCTTTGTTTTATTTGCCTGACATAGGCCCATGTATTACAATGATCTGCTCTCAGATGTTATGATGCAGTACTGTTGATGGTAAATCATGTTAACTGTTACCACAACCATTTTACATAATTGATCATTTCCTGCTCAGCATTTTAAGGACACGATCTTTGTATGAATACCCTGCATAATTTCAAAGGTCAACTCTTCTAACAATTTAAACTGAATGTCACAGTACTCACTAAACTGTTTAGTTTTGCTGTAGCTTACAGTTCTCATTATTTGACATCAAGAACACCCTTAATCAATACCATTCTTAGTATTTTGCCTTAAACATATTTAGGTTAGCACACCCCTAAACATTTCATAGTAAACTGCAAATATTGAGTATGAATTAAATTCATATTGAATTGCTGCAGTAAGAAGTAAGAGATTCAGTCACATATCTGAAATCTGATGATGATATTCCATTTTTCATAAAGTCAGCTGCTATTTGTTTTCCTAGAGGCAGTTTATAAAAAAGTAAGTTGAAATAACTTGTAACATTCAAGATTTACATTTAGTGGAAGCAGCTGTGATGAAGTTATTATTGTGCAATACCTTTAAAAAGTATGTCAGCATTAGTCATAATACTAAAAGGCAAACATTCTAGATACTTAAAACATTAGAAATGGTATCCAAGTTGGTTAACAATTCCAATGTATTTTATGGAGAACAATATTGTGAGGGAAAAGTTTACAGCTTTGTTGCCCATTTATTTCAGAAAATGTATTGATAGATTTTTTTTTTTTTTTTTTTTCCGCTGTCTCCCGCGTTTGCGAGGTAGCGCAAGGAAACAGACGAAAGAAATGGCCCAACCCACCCCCATACACATGTATATACATACGTCCACACACGCAAATATACATACCTACACAGCTTTCCATGGTTTACCCCAGACGCTTCACATGCCTTGATTCAATCCACTGACAGCACGTCAACCCCAGTATACCACATCGCTCCAATTCACTCTATTCCTTGCCCTCCTTTCACCCTCCTGCATGTTCAGGCCCCGATCACACAAAATCTTTTTCACTCCATCTTTCCACCTCCAATTTGGTCTCCCTCTTCTCCTCGTTCCCTCCACCTCCGACACATATATCCTCTTGGTCAATCTTTCCTCACTCATTCTCTCCATGTGCCCAAACCATTTCAAAACACCCTCTTCTGCTCTCTCAACCACGCTCTTTTTATTTCCACACATCTCTCTTACCCTTACGTTACTTACTCGATCAAACCACCTCACACCACACATTGTCCTCAAACATCTCATTTCCAGCACATCCATCCTCCAGCGCACAACTCTATCCATAGCCCACACCTCGCAACCATACAACATTGTTGGAACCACTATTCCTTCAAACATACCCATTTTTGCTTTCCGAGATAATGTTCTCGACTTCCACACATTCTTCAAGGCTCCCAGAATATTCGCCCCCTCCCCCACCCTATGATCCACTTCCACTTCCATGGTTCCATCCGCTGCCAGATCCACTCCCAGATATCTAAAACACTTCACTTCCTCCAGTTTTTCTCCATTCAAACTCACCTCCCAATTGACTTGACCCTCAACCCTACTGTACCTAATAACCTTGCTCTTATTCACATTTACTCTTAACTTTCTTCTTCCACACACTTTACCAAACTCAGTCACCAGCTTCTGCTTTTTCTCACATGAATCAGCCACCAGCGCTGTGTCATCAGCGAACAACAACTGACTCACTTCCCAAGCTCTCTCATCCCCAACAGACTTCATACTTGCCCCTCTTTCCAAAACTCTTGCATTCACCTCCCTCACAACCCCATCCATAAACAAATTAAACAACCATGGAGACATCACACACCCCTGCCGCAAACCTACATTCAGTGAGAACCAATCACTTTCCTCTCTTCCTACACGTACACATGCCTTACATCCTCGATAAAAACTTTTCACTGCTTCTAACAACTTGCCTCCCACACCATATATTCTTAATACCTTCCACAGAGCATCTCTATCAACTCTATCATATGCCTTCTCCAGATCCATAAATGCTACATACAAATCCATTTGCTTTTCTAAGTATTTCTCACATACATTCTTCAAAGCAAACACCTGATCCACACATCCTCTACCACTTCTGAAACCACACTGCTCTTCCCCAATCTGGTGCTCTGTACATGCCTTCACCCTCTCAATCAATATCCTCCCATATAATTTACCAGGAATACTCAACAAACTTATACCTCTGTAATTTGAGCACTCACTCTGATCCCCTTTGCCTTTGTACAATGGCACTATGCACGCATTCCGCCAATCCTCAGGCACCTCACCATGAGTCATACATACATTAAATAACCTTACCAACCAGTCAACAATACAGTCACCCCCCTTTTTTAATAAATTCCACTGCAATACCATCCAAACCTTAGGTAAAGTTTGATACAGAGGCACTTCAGAGCTTTTTTGATTGTGACAATATTGGATGTCTATGTGTCTGAGGAATCGCTGAATTTTCCCAACTCATATTATATATTTATTTTATTATACTTGGATCGCCATTTCCCACATCAGCGAGGTAGCCTCATGAAACAAACGAAGAATGGCCCATCCACTTATATAAAAAAAATTTCATATATATATATTTGCCATTTTCTGCATTAGCAAGGTAGCGTTAAGAACAGGACTGAGCCTTAGAGGACATATCCTCACTTGGCCCCTTCCCTTTTCCTTCTTTTGGAAAATTAGAAATGGGAGGGGAGGATGTTTTTTATTATACTTTGTCAGTGTCTCCCGCGTTAGCGAGGTAGCTCAAGGAAACAGACGAAAGAATGGCCCAACCCACCTACATACACGTATATACATACACGCTCATATACATACCTATACATTTCAATGTATACATATATATACATACATAGACATATACACACTCATTCTTGCTGCCGCCATCCCACCACATGAAACGACGCCCCCCTTCCCCCGCAAATGCACGAGGTAGCACTAGGAAAAGACAACAAAGGCCACATTCGTTCACACTCAATCTCTAGCTGTCAAGTGTAATGCACTGAAACCACAGCTCCCTTTCCACATCCAGGCCCCACAAAACTTTCCATGGTTTACCCCAGACGCTTCACATGCCCTGGCTCAGTGCATTGACGGCACGTCAACCCCGGTATACCACATCGTTCCAATTCACTCTATTCCTTGCACACCTTTCACCCTCCTATATGTTCAAGCCCTGATCGCTCAAAATCTTTTTCACACCATCCTTCCACCTCCAGTTTGGTCTCCCACTTCAACCTTCTTCCCTCCACCCCTGACACATGACCTCTGTCAATCTTTCCTCACTTTTTCTCTCCATGTGACCAGACCATTTCAATACACCCTTTTTTCCTCTCTCAACCACACTCTTTTTATTACCACACATCTGTCTTAACCTTTCATTACTTATTCGATCAAACCACCTCACGCCACATAATGTCCTCAAACATTTCATTTCTAACACATCCACCCACCTCTGCACAACTCTGTCTATAGCCCATGCCTTGCAACCATATAACACTGTTCGAACTACTGTTCCTTCACTACCCATTTTTGCTCTCCGAGATAATGTTCTCTCCTTCCACACATTCTTCAATGCTCCCAGTACCTTCGCCCACTTCCCCACCGTGTGACTCACTTCCACTTCCATGGTTCCATCCACTGCTAAATCCACTCCCAGATATCTAAAACACTTCACTTCCTCAGTTTTTCTCCATTCAGACTTACTTCCCTATTTACTTGTCCCTCAACCCAACTGAACCTAATAATCTTGCTCTTATTCACATTTACTCACAGCTTTCTTCTTTCACACACTTTACCAAACTCAGTCACCAGCTTCTGCAGTTTCTCACTTGAATCAGCCACCAGCGCTGTATCATCAGCGAACAACTGACTCACTTCCCAAGTCCTCCCACCCACAACAGAATGCATACTTGTCCCTCTCCAAAACTCTTGCATTCACCTCCCTAACAACCCCATCCATAAACAAATTAAACAACCATGGAGACATCACGCACCTCTGCCACAAACCGACATTCACTGGGAACCAATCGTTTTCCTCTCTTCCTACTCGTACACATGCCTTACAGCCTTGATAAAAACTTTTCACTGCTTCTAGCAGCTTACCTCCCACACCATACACTCTTAATACCTTTCACAAAGCGTCTCTATCAACTCGACCATATGCCTTCTCCAGATCCATAAATGCTACAAACAAATCCATCTGTTTTTCTAAGTATTTCTCATACATTCTTCAAAGCAAACACCTGATCCACACATCCTCTACCTCTTCTGAAACCACACTGCTCTTCCCCAATCTGATGCTCTGTACATGCTTTTACCCTCTCAATCAATACCCTCCCATATAATTTCCCAGGAATACTCAACAAACTTATACCTCTGTAATTTGAACACTCACCTTTATCCCCTTTGCCTTTGTGCAATGGCACTATGCATGCATTCCGCCAATCCTCTGGCACTTCACCATGAACCATACATTGAATATCCTTACCAGCCAGTCAACAACACAGTCTCCCTTTTTTAATAAATTCCAATGCAGTACCATCCAAACCCTCCGCCTTGCCAGCTTTCATCTTCCACAAAGCTTTCACTACCTCTTCTCTGTTTACTAAACCACTCTCTCATTTTGCACGTCACCTTGACCAAAACACCCTATATCTGCCACTCTATCATCAAACACATTCAACAAACCTTCAAAATACTCACTCCATCTCCTCACTTCACCACTACTTGTTATTACCTCCCCATTAGCCCCCTTCACTGATGTTCCCATTTGTTCTCTTGTCTTATGCGTTTTACCTCCTTTCAAAACATCATTTTTTTTTTTCTCCCTAAAATTTAATGATACTCTCTCACCCCAACTCTCATTTGCCCTCTTTTTCACCTCTTGACCTCCTGCCTCTTTCTTTTATACATCTCCCAATCATTTGCACTACTTCTGTGCAAAAATCATCCAAATGCCTCTTCTCTTTCACTAACAATCCTACTTCTTCATCCCGTCACTCATTACCCTTTCTAATCTGCCCATTTCCCACCTTTCTCATGCCATAAGGATCTTTTGTGCAAGCCATCACTGCTTCCCTAAATGCATCCTATGCCTCCCTCACTCCCCTGAAGTCATTTGCTCTCATTTTTTTCCATTCTGCACTCAATCTCCCCTGGTACTTCCTCACACAAGTCTCCTTTCCAAGCTCACTTACTCTCACCACTCTCTTCACCCCAACATTCTTCTTTTCTGAAAACTTCAACAAATCTTCACCTTCACCTCCACAAGATAATGATCAGACATCTCTCCAGTTGCCCCTCTCAGCACATTAACATCCAAAAGTCTCTTTCACGCGCTTATCAATTAACACGTAATCCAGTAATGCTCTCTGGCTGTTTCTCCTACTTACATATGTATACTTATGTATATATCTCTTTTTCAACCAGGTATTCCCAATCACCAGTCCTTTTTCAGCACACAAATCCACAAGCTCTTCATTTCCATTTACAACACTGAACACCCCATGTACACCAATTATACCCTCAACTGCCACATTACTCGCCTTTGCATTCAAATCGCCCATCACTATAACCTGGTCTCATGCATCAAAGCTGCTAACAACTCACTCAGCTGCTCCCAAAACACTTGCCTCTCATGATCTTTCTTCTCATGACCAGGTGCATAGGCACCAATAATCACCCATCTCTCTCCATCCACTTTCAGTTTTACCCATATCAGTTTAGAATTTACTTTCTTACACTATCTCATACTCCCACAACTCCTGCTTCAAGAGTAGTGCTACCCCTTCATTTGCTTTTGTCCTCTCTCCAACCCCTGACTTTACTCCCAAGACATTCCCAAATCACTCTTCCCCTTTACCCTTGAGCTTCATTTCACTCAGAGCCAAAACATCCAGGTTCCTTTCCTCAAACATACTACCTGTCTCTCCATTTTTCTCATCTTTGTTACATCCACACACATTTAGATACCCTAATCTGAACCTTCGAGGAGGATAAGCACTTCCCATGTGACTCCTTCTTCCATTTCCCCTTTTAGAAAGTTAAAATACAACGAAGGGAGGGTTTGTAGCCTGCTCCCATCCCCTTTAGTCGCCTCTTAGACACGAGGGGAATGTGTGGGAAGTGGCCTTTGTTGTCTTTTCCTAGTGCTACCTTGCGCGGGTGTTGGGGGGTTGCTGTCTTTCATGTGTGGCGGGGTGGCGATGGGAATGGATAAAGGCAGCAAGTATCAATATGTACATGTGTATATATGTACATGTGTGTATGTATATGTATGTATACGTTGAAATGTATAGGTATGTATATGTGCGTGTGTGGGTGTTTATGTATATACATGTGTATTTGGGTGGGTTGGGCCATTCTTTCGTCTGTTTGCTTGTGCTACCTCGCTGATGCGGGAGACAGCGACTAAGTATAATGAATAAATATATATATGTATGTGTGGATGTCTTTCTATTTCCTTGCATTATCTCACTAATGCAGGAAATGGTGATCAGTTATGAAAAAAATTTCATACTTGTTCACCATTTTCCATATTACCAAGGTAGCACCAGGAACAGGCAAAGAAAAGGCCTTTCTTATTCTTATCAATTCTCTAGCTGTCATGTGTTATGTATCGAAAGCACATCCTTTTATCCACAACTATGCCCTACAGACCTTTCAGTGGCTTCCCTTGTCTGCTTCACATGCCATAATTTAGTCCATTGACAGCATATTGCCCCATGTACCACATCACTCCATTTCTCTATATCCCAAGCATGCCTTTCATCTTCCTGCATGTTCAATTCTTGTGCACTCAATATTTTATTCACTCCATCCTTCCACCTGCAGTTTGGTCTCCCCTTTAGTCTTTACCCCTCTACTTCTGACATATATATCCTCACTGTTATCCTTTCCTGAATCATTCTTTTCAAAAATATAATTTTGGCACAATCGCATCAGATATTAAACACACATTTCTATTACCACACCTCTCTCTTACCCTTTTATTACTTTCTCAGTCATACCTCACACCATACACTGTCCTCACAAATTTGATTTTCAACATGTCCACCCTTCTCCACACATGTATTGCATCTATACTAATATGTTGGGACTGCTATACCTTCAAACATGCCCATTATATGATTCGACTTTCCACACATTCCTCAGTACTCCCAAAGCCTTCACCCCTCAGTAATGCTTCCATGGTTCCATTTACTGCTAAGTCCAGTCCCAGTTATTTAAAACACTACTTTCTACAGATTTTCTTCATTCAAACTATTATTATTATTGTTATTATTATTATTATTGTATTGGAAATTAAATGTTTATGTATAAGATATGTGATGCGAGGTGATTTGATTGAGTAAGTAATAAAAGGGCAAGAGAGAGAGAGGTTTGATAATAAAAAGTGTGTTATTGAGAGTGCTGAAATGGTATGCACAAATGGGGAAAATGAGTGAGGATAGGTTAACAAAGAGGATATATGTGTCAGAAGTGGAGGGAATAAAAAGGGATAGACTAAATTGGTGATAGAAGGATGGAGTGAAAAAGGTTTTGAGTGACTATGACCTGAACATGCAGGAGTGTGAAGGACATGAACAGAGCAAAGTGAATTGGAATGATATGGTATGCAGAGGTGTGCATGCAATCAAGACAACCAGGACATGTGAGGTAGCTTTGGTAAACCATGAAAAGGCCTGGCTGTGGGTAGGAAGCAGTGGTTTCAGTGCATTACACACAACAGCTAGAGAAGGGATATGGACAACTGCAGCCTATCTTCTTCGGTTCTTGGTGCTATTGCACTAATGCAGGAAACGGTGAAACTTTGAAAAAAAAAATATTTAACACACTAGTACTCCCTTCAAAATGGATCCTGGTGTCACACCATCTCCACTTTTCCATAGACTCATGCAGCACCAAGGCTGCACAACACTCCTTAACATGGGCAGATGGAATTCTCTGAAGCAAGAAGTTCTTTAATGAGGCTGTACATGTGATCCCCACAGTATGACAGTTCACAGAACAATGTCTTGCCATCGGGATATCTGAGAATTAGAAATTCATAGAACAATAAGTGTTCACAATAGCAACAGACTTGAAGAAAATTCATATTTTTTCAATATTCTTTTCAATAAATAATGTAAGGTTTTTCAGCTATAATGCCTTTCATATCAAAGCAGAATAACATTAGATTCTTACTGTATTCCAGCTACTGACATTCACCTTATAAGGAAACAAGTATTCATATTAATGAGCCATGAAAGCAAGATCTACTTAACATTAAAACAGGTAATATAATGGCCAAATATATTAAAAAACAAAAAAATCACATTAAAATTAATAAATTTACTTTGGAAGGCAAAATAAACTGTTCACTCCACCACCATATACCTCAGTCCTTACCATCAGCATTCTCATTAAGAATCACAACACCTGATTTACTAGTCAAATAGCAAAAGCTGCTGAAGCAAAAAGTCCAAATTACATCATGATAGAGTGTGGTATGTTGATTATAAGCTGTTTCAGGAATAGTACATGTCTGAGAATTAGATGCCAAAAATTTTTCGTCTGGAATGTAACACCTCTTTACAACATGAGTTTCAGTTACACATAACATTCCACTTTAACAACAGATCAATGGAAACAACCCTGTCATTCTGAGAGGATCCTCTCCTCTGCTCTGGTTTGTCCCCTGACAAAGTTAACAGCCTCATCAGAGGTGACTCACTTGTAGTGTAACCTCAAGCAGATGGAGTTCAGTAAAACTGATCTTTATGAATTGGTGGGTATGATTTTGACATGAACCAGTGAAGCTTGTTGGTTATATATTTCTGAATGAAAAATATAGTCTTAGTGTAAATGAGTATGACTATGCTTTAGACTATTCCCTATCATTAGATATCATAATTTGCTGTGTATGATAGTGGATATCCTGATATCAGCATTTGGTATATGTTTCACAACTGTATAGTGAGTTATTCAGTAGATAACACAGTTCTCCATGAACTTAACTGACTTTGTTCAAAAGATAAATGGAACTAACCTAGAAGTAATTCAGACACTGATAATTATTTTCTCAAGTTGTCATTCATCTTCACACATCTGTATTGAGTTTCCTCAAAACTCTGTGACATGTAAATAGAGAGGTAACCATGTTGAAAACAGCTGTGAACAGCATAGAAAAAGAAAGCCAGTTATATCACAATGCATATGTGTAAAATTTATTCACAGTTTTATTCCTCTAAATCATTTTATATTAGGCATGAAGTTTTGAAAAGGAGGAGTAAACCATCTTATTGTTAGAGTATATAATAAAACTTCAGATTTATGATTCAAGTTATATAGTGTTGCTGTACACCCCATACATTTTATGAAATGTATTAACACAGAAAAAATTAATTTTCTGTTAAAGTTTATTTTTGTCAACTTTTAAGATATTTAACTATTATGTTCGACAGTATTTTTTATTACTTTACCCTAGTCAGGATAAGGCTGCACACCCATCCATCCCCTACACAACAGCAGCTCATGTACTGGAATTTGGTTATAACGTAGCTTATAATTTAAGGGACCATTCACTGGAAGGCTAATACTCATTATATTAGAATACTGAATCTTTTTAGTTTCTGCTTTGTCCATTTGAAAATTGAATATGAAATATTCAACCTTTAGTCGCTAATAAAGAACAAAATTTTTGTTATACGTTTTCACAATTTCCCACATGAACAAGTTAGTGGTAAGAGCTGATGAAGAAAAGGCCTCACCTGCTTACATCCTTTCTCTAGCTGTCACACCGAAACAGCCCCTATTCACAACCAGACCTAACAGATAACAGCTGTTTAATATGTTAAATGGATGGGGTGGTAAAGGAAGTGAATGGGGTCTTTGAGAGGGGCAGGTAAGCAGTCTGTTGAGGGTGCAGGGCTCTGGGAGGAGAGTCACTTTTGTTTCCTGACGACATGGTGCAGTGGCAAACTAAGAGTTAGAAACTGGTGTGAGTTTGAGAGTGTGTGAAAGAAGCAAGTTGAAAGTAAATAAGAATAACAGTAAGGTTATTACTTTTAGCGGTGGAGACAGACAGGTTAGGTGGGGTGTGAATTTGATTTGAGAAAAATTGGAGGAAGTGAAGTGTTTTAGATACCTGGAATGGACATGGCAGAAAATGGGAGCTGAAGTGAGTTAGTTAGGGGGAGGGGGTGAAGGTCCTGGGACCACAGAGGAATGCATGGAAAGAGAGGTCACTGTCTGTCTGGGAGGGTGAAGTAAGCATGTTTGAAGGTATAGTAGTCCCAATGATGATGTATGGGTGCAATCCATGTGCTATAGATAAGAACATGCAGGAAAGGGTGAATGTGTTGGAAAACACTCAAGGACAACATTTGGTGTGAGGATTGATTAAGAAATGCTTAGGTAAGAGAAAGGTGTTGTAATACAGAATATGACTAAAAGAGATGAAGGGGGTGTGCTGCAATGGTTTGGACATAAGAAGAAAATTGGAGATGGAGGGATGAGGTGAAAAGTTACAAGTGGTCAGGAAGTGATTATGCAAAAAGGTATAGGATAGTGCAGATTTCACAAATACATACATAACCATCAGGTAATTGTGCAAATACACCCAAAAGAAAGATTATAACCTTTACTGTCCTCACAGTGGCTGTGATTTGTTACTTTCCTTTTCTCAAGCCCCTCAAACTTTGTATAAGGAACTGAAGTTCTCCAGTTGATTTAAACAGGAAATCATGAAACAATATGTAGTAGTCATTAGGAACATTAGGTAGGAGCCTCTGGAAACACTGCACTAGAGTTGCTCTCTGCCAGTGGAGTTCAGTTAAGGAGACTCTTTTGCCACGGCCACCCAATGGAGGGAACAGTACAAGGTGTGCAAGGGATAAAGTGAACTGGAGAGATGTGGTATACAGGGCTGATGTGGTCAGTGGACTGAATCAGATCAAATGGAAACACAGAAAGGTTTGTGGGGCCTGGTTATAGATAGGGAGCTGTGGCTTCAAAGTATTACACATGACAGTTAGAGAATGGATGTGAGTAAATGAGGCTATTTATTAATCTGTTCCTGATACTACTTTGCTAAAATGGGAAACAACAAACAAATATGAAAATAAAAATGTATATCCCTGGGGATAGGTGAGAAATAATTATGCTAAATGTTCCTAGTGTGCAACTAAGGGAGTTGGAAGTGAGGGCTGGAAACCCTTCCCTTCTTATATTTCGGTTACTAAAAGATAGAACAAGAGCCAAGTGAGGAGTGCTCATCCTCCTCAGAGGCTCAGGCTTGGGTGTTTGAATGTGTGTGGATGTTACCAAGATAGGAAGATGATATGGGTAGTTTGTTCCAGCTCTGAGTGATATAAAGCTAAAGGGTAAGGAATCCCACAAAAGAGGTCCTTATAATAAGTATAATAAAACAAAATATCAACTATATGTACTTTTCTCATGATTTAAGGAGACAGTAATCTGGGAATTTTGTGTTCTTTCAACTTTTAAATGAATAACCAATACAACTTGGTAATTTTCATTACCAGTGTTTTAATTTGAAATAACCTTCATAACAACAACACTGTTGTTAATGGGCTGTATCACTGGAAGTACAGTCTTGTCAAAGAACTTATCAATCACTCAAAAAAAGTCGACATTTCCCTGCTACTGGAAGTAGCACAGCCTTAGGCTGCAGGAGCCATTAAAAAGGCCCTGGGTAACACCACTCTCATAGTAATTGGTCCTAGGATAATTATGAAAAAATAATACTTCCTGAACAAGCCAAAATTTTTGATATCCTTCACAATATACATAAATCTTCTACATAAGTTTTATCAAATTCACTAGAGAACTCAGGCGGAGTTTCTTTATAATGCTATTCGTCAAACTTGGTAAAATATCTTATAAGCGAGTCCTTTCAGTGAGCCGTCTCTTTCCACGTCTTCTTGAGGCTTCTAACTGTGGGTATTGTGATGATATCTCTTGAAAGATTTCAGCCTGCTCCTCCTCAGGTATTGTTGCTCTGGGAAAAGTACATAGATTTAACAATAATGATACTTAAATACAAAAAAACAAGTTTTGATGAAACAAAGGAGAAAAATGAATTTATGTTGTACAAGCATTCCTTATATAGTATGTTAATGGCCAATGCCTACTTGTAGTTACACCATAAGTGTACAGTCACTTCAGCTAGGCTGTATCATCATCAGTTGATGAAGGGTATACAGTCTCACTGAGGTACTCACTCTAAATGGGTCCAGAGTTGCCTAAGCCCCATGAAAGGGGTCATGGGGTTATGTATTATTTATGCAAAGAACATTAAAAAAGTATATGAAAAAGATAGTTGTCATTTCCACATTAACAAGACAGTGCCAAGAATAGACAAAGATTGGCCTGTTATGCATGAGGCACTGAAATCACAGCCTTCAACCACAACAGAGCAGAGACCATTGTGTGCTTTCTCCTGGCCATTTCATATTCCCTGGTTCAGCATGACATACTGAATACCACAAGAACAAACTGTCTCAGTTCTCTTTATCTCATCCCCCCCCCCCCCCACATACACACACATGTTCAGGCCCCAATTACTCAAAGGCCCTTTCATTCCATCCTTCAATCTCTATGGTCTACCCCTACCCTTGCTACCTTCTTTTCTGATATATATATTTTTTTATTTGCTTTGTCGCTGTCTCCCGCGTTAGCGAGGTTGCGCAAGGAAACAGACGAAAGAATGGCCCAACCCACCCACATACACATGTATATACATACATTTCCACACACACAAATATACATACCTATACATCTCAACGTATACATATATGTACACACACAGACATATACATATATACACATGTACATAATTCATAGTCTGCCTTTATTCATTCCCATCACCACCCTGCCACACATGAAATAACAACCCCCTTCCCCCTCATGTGCGCGAGGTAGCACTAGGAAGACAACAAAGGCCCCATACGTCCACACTCAGTCTCTAGCTGTCATGTAATAATGCACCGAAAACACAGCTCCCTTTCCACATCCAGGCCCCACAGAACTTTCCATGGTTTACCCCAGACGCTTCATATGCCCTGGTTCAATCCATTGACAGCATGTTTACCCCAGTATACCACATCGTTCCAATTCACTCTATTCCTTGCACGCCTTTCACCCTCCTGCATGTTCAGGCCCCGATCACTCAAAATCTTTTTCACTCCATCTTTCCACCTCCAATTTGGTCTCCCACTTCTCCTCGTTCCCTCCACCTCTGACACATATATCCTCTTGGTCAATCTTGCCTCACTCATTCTCTCCATGTGACCAAACCATTTCAAAACAACCTCTTCTGCTCTCTCAACCACATTCTTTTTATTACCACACATCTCTCTTACCCTATTATTACTTACTTGATCAACCACCTCACACCAAATATTGTCCTCAAACATCTCATTTCAAGCACATCCACCCTCCTCCGCACAACTCTATCCATAGCCCACGCCTCGCAACCATACAACATTGTTGGAACCACTATTCCGTCAAACATACCCATTTTTGCTTTCCGAGATAATGTTCTCAACTTCCACACATTCTTCAAGGCTCCCAGAATTTTTGCCCCCTCCCCCACCTTATGGTTCCATCCGCTGCTAAATCCACTCCCAGATATCTAAAACACTTCACTTCCTCCAGTTTTTCTCCATTCAAACTTACCTTCCAATTGACCTGACCCTCAACCCTAGTGTACCTAATAACCTTGCTCTTATTTACATTTACTTTCACCTTTCTTCTTTCACACATTTTACCAAACTCAGTCACCATCTTCTGCAGTTTCTCACTTGAATCAGCCACCAGCGCTGTATCATCAGCGAACAACAACTGACTCACTTCCCAAGTTCTCATCCACAACAGACTGCATACTTGCCCCTTTCCAAAACCCTTGCATTCACCTCCCTAACAACCCCATCCATAAACAAATTAAACAAACATGGAGACATCACACACCCCTGCTGCAAACCTACATTCACTGAGACCTAATCACTTTCCTCTCTTCCTACACGTACACATGCCTTACATCCTCGATAAAAACTTTCACTGCTTCTAACAACTTGCTTCCCACACCATATATTCTTAATACCTTCCACAGAGCATCTCTATCAACTCTATCATATGCCTTCTCCACATCCATAAATGCTACATACAAATCCATTTGCTTTTCTAAGAAGCAAACACCTGATCTGCACATCCTCTACCACTTCTGAAACCACACTGCTCTTCCCCAATCTGATGCTCTGTACATGCCTTCACCCTCTCAATCAATACCCTCCCATATAATTTCCCAGGAATACTCAACAAACTTATACCTCTGTAATTTGAGCACTCACCTTTGTCCCCTTTGCCTTTGTACAATGGCACTATGCAAGCATTCCACCAATCCTCAGGCACCTCACCATGAATCATACATACATTAAATAGCCTTACCAACCAGTCAACAATACAGTCACCCCCTTTTTTAATAAATTCCACTGCAATGCCATCCAGACCTGCTGCCTTGCCGGCTTTCATCTTCCACAAAGTTTTTACTACCTCTTGTCTGTTTACCAAATCATCCTCCCTAACCCTCTCACTTTGCACACCACCTCGACCAAAATACCCTATATCTGCCACTCTATCATCAAACACATTCAACAAACCTTCAAAATACTCACTCCATCTCCTTCTCACATCACCACTACTTGTTATCACCCCCCCATTAGCCCCCTTCACTGAAGTTCCCATTTGTTCCCTTGTCTTATGCACTTTATTTACCTCCTTCCAAAACATCTTTTTATTCTCCCTAAAATTTAATGATACTCTCTCACCCCAACTCTCATTTGCCCTCTTTTTCACCTCTTGCACCTTTCTCTTGACCTCCTGCCTCTTTCTTTTATACATCTCCCACTCATTTGCATTATTTCCCTGCAAAAATCGTCCAAATGCCTCTCTTTTCTCTTTCACTAATAATCTTACTTCATCCCCCCACTCACTACCCTTTCTAATCTGCCCACCTCCCACACTTCTCATGCCACAAGTTTGGGAATGTCTTACCCTGTCATTCCTTACACAATCAACCCTTCTCACACCATATACAAGTACTGTCCTCTGATACTTGATATCTAAAAACTCCACCTCTTCCTTTCTGTCACATTTAAGGCCCAAGACTTGTACACATGGAGCATCACTAGGACTACTATACCATCAAACATATCCATTTATGCCCTCACAGGACATATGCCTCCTCATCCACCATACACGGTTCACTTCAGCTCCTACAGTTTCATACGCTGTTAAGTCCACTCTCATGCACTGAATGGATTCCACTTCCCCCATGCTCTCCTCTTTCAGAGCTGCACACAAACCAACCTTATAAAAGGAGTAGGGTCATTAAAGAACAGAAATTTTTGTTTTTCTACACTTTTGCTTTTTCCTCTTTAACAGGGGTATCATCAGATACAAATGACCATTGGCCTAACTTGCAAGCATCCAACCACTAATCATATTAGAAACAATAATATACCAAAATCAGGGATTAGCTTCCACAGCCAGTGCCTCAAATACTACACTTATTTCAAATACTGTTTCTGAAACCAGTTCAAATCATAAATCCTTCCACTTTCTGGTGGCTTTTTTAATAGAAAACAATTCATACAACTTTTCCCTTCAGTTGTTGAAAGGCCATCCCACTCTGGCAACTAATGCTTAAAATATGAAATCTTAAGCATATTCTAATTAGGTCGTTAATGAGTTGTATCTGTGGTTGTAAGACAAATAGTTGGATGATGGGTTAAGATACTGCATTCAATTAATCTAATTAGATTTTTTTTGCTTATACAGCTTATTGCTGTAATAACTTATCATGAACTTACCTATACTCCTTCATGAGATCATACTTTTCCCATGGTTTCTCATGCAACTTGGCCAACTTGTAGAATTTTTCAGGTAGACCCAGATCCATCAATCCTTGCAAGTTTTTCCTTTCCCACCGTTCATGCCATGGCCGGGGCTTTAACTGTACCTGAAACGATGACCATTTTCACAAATACAAAAAAACCAAATCTTTATTTATGTATAAGAAATCCTGTTTGTACTTCAGCAATGTCTGAACTCAATAGAGACATGTGTCTACCATCTGTTTAAGTGATGAGTAATAAAGACTGCAAAATTACTCCAGTTACTCCTTAAATGCCTTACATGAAACACTTGCCACTCACAAGTCAAACTAACTCGAATCCAACCATACATGGGCTTGGTTAATTAGCCGTTAACCCTTCTCTTCCAAGGACACACTCAACTGCTGAACATGAATCATTCAGCATTTCACCTAAACACACCTGGTATTCAGTTAGCAAATTGGCAACTAGGGTAAACAAAAGGAAATTCATATATTCCTAAAGATTATGTATCTTTCACAGAAACAGAAATCTCAGGTGAAAACTACATGGACTTAACCCTTTCAGTGCTACTGGCATCAATCTCCACTTATGCAGTAGGGTGCAGTTGGTGTCACTCTATGCACACAATTTACTGCCACAAAATGAATTCCATGCACTTTGCAAACATACTGTTGGCTGACTTCAGATGGGATCCCAAACAAAGGATGAGTCACTGGAACTGATTCAGAGGCTTCAGTAAATTGTCAGTAACCACAATGGGCTGCTGTGGGTGTGTTTGTAAGACTTGCCATGTTTGTGGCACTCACAGTTGCTCAGAGCCCCTTGCCCATGCCTCCACAACTTAGGAGTGGCAAATCCAGTATATAAAGTGTTTCTCTTAAACTACAAAGGCTTACCAAATTCACATAAATTTTTCTTATTTTTCTGCACATCATCATGGAAATAAAAGTATTTTTTTCATTTCTTATTTTTCATTTTTTACAATTAACCCAGGCCCTATTTCTAAGAAACAGTCTTGGTATTTCCCAGGACCTGTGCTACTCCAGTAGTAGGACAAGGAAGAGGCAACTTCCTTTGGAGAAAAGTTCTCTGACAAGACTGTACTCCCAGTGATACATCCCTGCTAGCAGTGACCTTTCACTTGCAGTGTAACCTCAAGCAAGCAGAGTCTGTGAACACCAAATAACAGTATACACAGGTAAATACATTACCTTCCTGCTCCAAGAGTCCCTTTTGTCCTTATGAGGTTCCTGCACCACAAGTTATACAGTGTTCTGATATGGGTGCATCAATGAACAGAAAGTGCAGAGCAACTGAGTAGTAAGTGGTCTATGAATTCTTTATGGCAGCTGCATCAGGGGCATAAAAACAGTTTGTAGTGTTGCAGTAATGGGTGATGTCCAGAGAGTAAGTGGGAGAGTATGACTCATGTTATGTCTGAGGACTGTGGTATCTGATGGGTGTATGTCTGGAGGGTTGGAGATTAAGACTAAGTTGAGAGTTCAGTTGATTAATGCCTGTGCAGTTATTTCAGCCTGTATGCATTCTGTCAGTGCTTTATTTGCTGTGGGTTAGGAGCTCTATGAGAAGTTACCTAAGTGTGTGGCAGGGAAGAGCTTTTTATTTCTACCTGGAGGTGGCCACTAATTGTGACCTGACATCTGACCTTCCTCTTCTTACATGGTGTGTGGACAGGGTTATTCTCGTGGGTACTTCTTAATAATCATTTCAGTGAACAGTCTGTCACATTTAAAATGGCCAAAGGACCTATTTACATTATGATCAAATGTGCCAGAGATCACACATGATTCCATTACATTTCTCACTGAAACAATTTGATTTAGCTAAGGTCTTAGCTCATTCCCAGTCAATATGGTGATCAAAGGCAGCTTTATGTTGAAATAAGCTGTTGCTCTGTTGAGCTATTCTAACACAATACTTATGTTGTAAAATCCTAGTCTCCAAATATTTCCTCAAATGTCTAATATAAAATTGGTTACAGTCTTTACATGGGACATTATAAACAACACCTGTATTATATGATGGGTTCTTTTTGATGAGGGCTATCTTGATGGTGTTGTCACATTTGAATACTACTTGTACATTAAGCGCATTCTCAGAAACATTAATGTACAAGTAGCTCATCCTCCTCGAAGGCTCAGATTGAGGTGTTTGAATGTGTGTAGATGTAACCAACGTGAGAAAACGAGAGATAAGTAGTATGTTTGAGGAAATATCCCTGAAAGTTCTGGTTCTGAGGGAAACAAAGCTTAGGGGTAAAGGTGAAGAATGATTTGGGAATATCTTAAAAGTGAAGTCAAAAAGTCAAGTCAAAGGTTGGTGAGAAGACTAGAGCTAAGGAAGGAGTAGCACTACTCCTGAAGCAGCGACTGTGGGAGTGCATCATAGAGTGCAAAGAAGTAAATTCTACATTGATGTGGGTAAAACTGAAAGTGGATGGCAGGAGATGGGTGATTATTGAAGCTTTTGCACCTGGCCATGAGAAGAAAGATCATGAGAAACAAATGTTTTGGGAGCAGCTGAATGACTATGTCAGCAGTTTTGGTGCATGAAACTGGGTATTAGTGATTGGTTATTTAGATTAGAAGGTAAGTAACATGGCAGTTCAGGGAATAATTAGTTAGAATGGGGCATTCAGTGTTATGAATGGAAATGGTGAAGAGCTTGTGCAGTTGTGAGCTGAAAGACTGATGATTAGGAATACCTGCTTTAAAAAGAGAGATATACACAATAATACATATCAAACCACCGTACATTACAAACTGTCCTCAAGCATTTAATTTCCAACTCATTCACCCTCCTCCACACACTCTCATCTACGGCATGTCCCTCACATCCATACATTGCTGGGACTGCTACAGCTTCAAACATACCCATTTTTGCCCCCCCTCCCCCCTAACAGGACAAACTCTCTTACCACACACTCCTCAATGCTCCCAGAACCTTCACACACCCCACCAACTTTCTATGACTCACTCCCACTTCCATGGTTCCATTTGCTGCCAAGTTTAATTTCAGGTATCTACAAACACTCCACTTCCTCTTAATTTTCTCCATTCTAACTCATACCCAAACTAATATGTGTTCCCCTGCCTTGCTAAACATATCAACTTTGCTCTTATTCACATTTATTCTCAACTTCCTCTTTCATACATTTTCAAAACACAGCCACCAACTTCTAGTTTCTCACTCAAATCTGCCACAGCTGCTGTGTTATCAACAAATGACAATTGCCTCACTTCCTAGACCCCATAAACCCCTAAAGATTACATACTCACCCCTTACTCTAAAGACCCTAGCATTTAACTTCCTCAACACCATTCATAAACAAATTAAATGGTCATGGTTACATAACGCACCGCTGCCGCAGACCCACCTTCACCCAAAACCACTCATCCTCCCCTCTACCTACTCATACAAATGCCATATACCCTTGATAAAAACTTCTCACTGCTTCTAGAGGCTTCCTCCTATTCACAAAATGATTACCAAGAAAAACAGATTTTGTTCAAAAGTGGGAAAAAAAGAAAGAGGAAAAAGAATCACTGATAGAAAATAGAAAGGAACTCATGGTAGAAAGAGAGACACTTATTAGTTTTACGAATTCAAAATTAAGGAAAAGTGTAAGGATGCCATTTTTATTGTAGTGTTCTGAAGTTATGTAATCAAAAATAAGAATTTTGATAAAATTATAGAAGTTCAATTGAAAAAAATTATATAAATTGGTGATCTAATTCCATCCTACAGCCACCGGGAGTAATCCATACATTAAAATAATGAGACCAATCTCATATCAATTAAATCAATAGTTTTTAAGATCCACATCATGCAATTGATGACAGTACCAACAATAACAATTGTAGCAACAAATGTACAATTTTGGGCCATGTGAATTAAAGATCAGCATTAACATATAAGACAAGGAATCATGTACAGGTCGTACCTCTTTAATCCAGGAACCCTGGGACTTGGCCATTTCCTGACCACAGAAATGCTGAAAAACAGAAATTGACCCCCCAAGTCATACACAGCTGTACTCATACAAAATCTTTACAGAAGTTCCTTTATCTAATTTTTAAGTAATTCCATCTTTTCAAGCATAAATAATGATTTATGCTTAGGCTTATAAGCACTAGCACCATCTTCTGCACCTTTTGGTCTCTCGGATGACATCCTGAAGGGTTAAAATACAGCTGAATATAAGAAATTAATAGGACTGTCAATCAGCTCAGCTGCAATGTAAACAGATTCTGGTAGCTCAGTGCTGCTAACGGCACTGCCCAGGAGGCAGATCCATAAACTAATAACTAAAGGCAGCAGATTCAAAATGTCCATGACCATGGGAGTTGCTAGACCTCAGAGCGCCGGATTAGAGAGGTACAACCTATACTTCATGAACCTACAGTAACTACCTTGACAGGATTTACTGGTACTGGAGCTCCTTCTGGAACCAGTTCAGGTTGCATATCCAATGGGAAAGTGGAGTACTCAGGCAGAGCATCACGAAGATAAAGGAGCTCATCATCTAGTCGTTTCTCTAGGCGCAACACTTCAATATTTCGTATAAGTGGTGAATACATCTCATACAATATTTCTATGCCTACAAAATACAAAAAAAATCAATTTAAGGGAGGATAAAAGAGGTAATGTGCAAAGCACAGAGAAAATTCATGTGAAAGTAAATCTAAAAGTTAATTGTAGTTCAGTTCTGCATGGGTGTATGAATAAAATTGGGTTTATAAAGAAGACATAATGAAAAATGGAATAATGTTTTATAATATGCATAAAGTAAAATTATCAGTAATAAGTGGCAACAGACATCAATAAAGCATTTGACACTGTCCCCTGACACATCCTCTTGCAAAAGAAACTTGACACCAATCTCCACAGCAATGACAAAAGTGGGCGACCAATTTCATAGCCATCTGCCATGCCAGAGTCACCTATAATGGCTGCACCTCTAAAACTCTTAAACTCAACAACAGAGTTCCCCAGGAAACAGTTTTTCTCTAAACCTCTTCAGTCTCTTCCTATACAACCTCCAATTATTTCAAGCAAACCACAACATCAGGTTTCTCACATATGCAGACAACCTCACAAGCACATCATAGCTTCCTGACACCACAGCAGCAACAACATACATGCAGCACTACATTACACAAATGTAACACTGGCTCACACACAACTGAATACCTGCACCTCCACAGAAGTCATCTAATGCTCCTTCTGTCCCCTTGAATGGACAATCACGCACGGCAACCATTATAAGCATCATATACAACACACGACATTCACTCCACACCAATAACATCAACACAAAGGCAACATACAAACTACATACCCCAAAACACAAACTGAAGCCAGATTTAGATAAGAAAGAGAATCTCTTATCACCTATAAACATTTCATTTGCTCCACTCTAAACTATGCCTCACTTCCCTGGTCTTCCACCCCCTCAAATGTTCTACAACATACAAAACAGAGCACTCAGAAAAATCACTGGCTGCCATGCAACTACAAATACACATCACTTACGCAATCCCAAATCAACATGCTCAGCACTCAATTATTTGCAACTTTCCTAACCACTCTCATCCAAAGCAATCTACAACTAACTACTTCCCCAAGTAGAAACAAAAAGCCTACCACTGCCTCACACTTCAGGAAGTCTACAAACAAATTCCCCATCTCCAGCAAATGTAACACTGAGAAAACACATTTGCACTGAAATGACCCACTGAAATGATCATCCCCTCAACTCAAGCACCACCCCACCAGAGGTGTATCCATCAGAAACCGGACTCCCTAGACAAACATGAGTCACACTTTCTGTCTGTCCTCTAGAAATCACCCAACCCTACTTTCCTAAAATAAAAAAACCTATGCATTACAACCCAGGACCCCTTCACACCCATGATGCAACTACCACAATGAAGACTTCAAACACTTTTCAAATATTACTACACTTTATGCCATATTGCATGTGATCGTGTTTCAATTTTCCTCATGGTTATCAGCAAATTATAACTCGTGTGTGTGTCTTTGCATGCAAGGGGACATGCACACCATCCCAATCCATACCTACATCCTTTTTTCATGCATGTTCTCCATTTCCCACTGCAGAGGTAGTTCCAAGAACAGATGAAGAAATGGCCATATTTGCTCGTATGCAATCTCTAGCTGTCATGTATAATGCACCTATCCCCAAAAGGACACACAGACCTTTTCATGGTTTTCTCTGACTGCTTCTTTGTCCTGGCTTAGCCCACTGACAACACATTCCTTGTATATCACGTTTCTCCCATACACTTTATCCACATCTGCCATCATCATCTAACACATTTAACCGTCCTTCAAAATGCTCACTCCACCTTCTCTCAATCTCATTTCTGCCTATCACCATTTTTGCATTTGCCTGCTTCACTTATGTTACTATTTGTTCTCTTGTTGCTTCAAATTAATTATTTCTTTCCAAAACATTTTCTTATTTACCCTGAAGTTTGATGAGACTGGCTCAACCTACTTCTAAAGTGAGCTCTTTTTCTGCCCCTGCATCTTCCTCTTGACCTCCCAAAACTTTCTCTTGTACATTCCGTCATCACTTACATTGCCTCTCTGCAAATAACACCCTCAAACCTCTCTTTTATCTTTCACTAGCAACTTGACTTACTCATTCCACCACTCGATACTCTTTCTACCTCCCAAATGCCACATACTACACACTTCTCTCTCACATGTAAGCAGTGCTTCCCCCAACACCACCCATTCCTTACTTACTCCCCTAACTTCATTTACTCTCATCTCTTGCCATTCTACAATTTATCTCTCTTTGTATTTTTTCACACAAGCCCATTTTCCCAGCTCACTCCCTTTCACAACCCTCTTCTCACTCATATTCCCAAACAATCAACCATTCCTCAGCAGACAACTCCACAAGCTGTTCATATTCAAACCACCAAGTACTCAATGCCCACAATTACACCTTCATCTGCCACATTAGCCACTCTCACATTCAGATTACCACTCACTAATACTCAATACCTAGCATCAAAACTAGTGACACTCTTATTCAACTCCTCCAAAACACTTGTTTATCCTCTTTATCCCTCTCATTTCCAGGTGCATAAACACTAATAATCACCCACTTCTCATAATCCATATCCATTTTCACTCTTTCACACAATCCCATAACTCTGCCTTCAGCAGCAGTGCTACCCTCTCCTTACTTCTTGCACTCACACTAAGCTCTGACTGTCTTTGTAAGATATTCCTAAACCATTCTTCCCTTTCCCTTTTCCTCTTTAGCTTTATTTCACTCAAAGCAAAAAAATTCAAGTTTCTCTCCTCAAACATGCTGCCTGTCTCTCCCATCTCATTTTGGTTACATCTACACACATCAGACATCCTAGCTTGAACATCTGAGGAAAATGAGCATTCTTTACTTGGCTTCTTCTTCTGTTCCAACTTCTAGAAATCAAAAATACAAGGAGAGGAGGGCTTCCAGCCCCTACCCACTTTAGCCTCCTCCTATGACATGCAGGGCATACATGGGAGGTATTTCTTTCTCCCCTATTATATTTATGTATATCTTTACACATATGATTGTTATTTCCTGCATTTGTAAGGTAAGTATATGTATGTATGGAACCATGGAAGTGGTAGTGAGTCATAAGGTGGGGGAGGGGGCAAAGGCTCTAGGAGCAATGAAAAATGTATAGAAAGAGAGAACGTCATCTCAGAGAGCAAAAATGGGTATATTTAAAGGAATAGAAGTTCCAACAATATTATATGGTTGCAAGAGATGGGCTATAGACAGGGTTGTACAGAGATGGGTGGATGTCCTGGAAATGAAATGGGTGGATATGTTGGAAATTAAATGTTTGAAGACAACAGGTGGTGTGAGGTGGCTTGACCAAGTGCTGAAAGGGTAAGAGAGATGTGTGGTAATAAAAAGAGTCTAGTTAAAATAGCAGAAAAGGGTGTGTTGAAATGGTTTGGACATATAGAGAGAGTAAGTGAGGAAAAGTTAACATAAAGGATATATGTGTCAGAGGTGGAGGGAACAAGAAGTGGGAGACCAAACTGGAGGTGGAAGGATAAATTGAAAAGATTTTGAGCAATTGGGGCCTGAACAGGCAGGGGGGTGAGAGAAAGGCAAGGAATAGATTGAATTGGAAGAATGTGGTATATCAGGGTCGACATGCTGTCAATGGACTGAACAAGGGCATGTGAAACTCCTGGGGTAAACAATGGAAAGGTCTGTGGGTCCTGTATGTGGACAGGGAGTTGTGGTTTCGGTGCATTACACATGACAGCTAAAGACTCAGTGTGAATGAATGTGGCCTATTTTGTCTGTTTTCCTGGCACTACCTCGCTGATGCAGGGGGTGGCGATGGTGTTTTCTGTGGGGCAGGGAATGAATGACGGCAAGTGAGTATAAATATGCACAAGGGTATATATGTATATGGCTGTGTATGTGTATGTATAAGTATGTATATGCGTATACATTAATATACGTTATCCCTGGGGATAGGGGATTAAGAATACTTCCCACATATTCCCTGCGTGTCGTAGAAGGCGACTAAAAGGGGAGGGAGCGGGGGGCTGGAAATCCTCCGCTCTCGTTTTTTTTTTAATTTTCCAAAAGAAGGAACAGAGGGGGCCAGGTGAGGATATTCCAAAAAAGGCCCAGTCCTCTGTTCTTAACGCTACCTCGCTAACACAGGAAATGGCGAATAGTTTAAAAGAAAGAAAAAAATTAATATATGTATGAGCATGTATGTATATATGTGTGTATATGAGTGGAGAGGTCTTTCTTTGTCTGTTTCCAGGCACTACCTCACTGACGCGGGAAATGGCGATCAAGTTGAGAGTATAATTGGTGTACATGAGGTATTCAGTGTTGTGAATGGAAATGATGAAGAGCTTGTGGATTTGTGTGCTGAAAAGAGACTGGTGATTGGGAATACCTGGTTTAAAAGAAAGATATACATAAGTATACATATGTGAGTAGGAGAGATGGTTAAAGGGCATTATTGGATTACATGTTAATTGATAGGCGTGTAAAAGAGAGACTTTTAGAGGTTAATGTGCTGAGGGGGCAGCTGGAGGGATGTCTGATCACTATCTTGTGGAGGCAAAGGTGAAGATTTGTAGAGGTTTTCAAAAAAGAAGAGAAAATGTTGGAGAAGAGAGAGGTCAGAAAGTGAGCTCAAAAAGGAGACTTGTGTGAGGAAGTACCAGGAGAGACTGAGTGTAGAATGACAAAAGGAGAGAGCAAATGGTGTGAGGGGAATGAGTGAGGAATGGGATGTACTTAGGGAATCAGTGATGGCTTGTGCAAAAGAAGCACGTGGCAAGAGAAAGGTGGGAGGTGGGCAGAGTAGAAAGGGTAGTGAGAGGTGGAATGAAGTCAAGTTGTTAGTGAGAGAGAAAAGAGAGGCCTTTGGATGATACTTGCAAGGGAGGAGCACAAATGACTGGAAAATGTATAAAAGAAAGCAGCAGGAGATCAAGAGAAAGGTGCAAGGGTTGAAAAAGGACAAATGAGAGTTGGGGTGAGAGAGTATCATTAAACTTTAGGGAAAATAAAAAGATGTTTTGGGAGGGAGTAGATAACGTGCAAAAGACAAGAGAACAAATGGGTACATCAGTGAAGGGGGCAAGTAATAACAGGGAGTAATGAAGTGAGGAGATGGAGTGAGTATTTTGAAGGTTTGTTGAATGTGTTGGATGATAGAGTGCCAGTTATAGGGTGTTTTGGTTGGGATGGTGTGCTAAGTGAGAGGAACAGGGAGAATGGTTTGGTTAAG